>NC_066584.1:320542783-320867783 GCF_024323335.1 Lathyrus oleraceus | reverse complement strand
TAAGCGTGTTTAACTTCGAGTAGTATTTGGATGGGTGATCTTCTAGGAAGTTTCTTAGAAAGCGTGTGAGTGAGGACAAAATATGCTGAAAAGACTCGTGTTAGTTTGTGGGGTTAGTCGGTAATCCTGAAAATAGTTTGGGGCGTTACATAACACACTATCATGTAACTCACCAACTACACAAATCATTTATTTTATAAACATACGCACTCAGCTGACAACACATACTTTTATAACTAAACATGCTGACATTTTATTGACAATGCACACCTATGTTTACACTACAAAGAAGATGACATATAACACATAATGTGATTATACCCATACACACGACAATTGAGTATAGTATATAACAAATATTACTTCTATAACTACATAGTCATGCTTATAATATGATATTATTTCATAGTAAAGTATCAAGCTCGCATTCAGTACAAACACACAGGTTATAAGAAATGGATGTACACATAAGTATCACATATATGGATATAAGTTCCACGCACACGATCACAATTAAATACAACAAATATTACCTAATTCATTATTACACTTATCACAACTATCACATTACACAATATCATAATGAACATCAACCAAACAATCAACAGGTAGTATCATCAACCTCAATGATTAGAGTTAAAACACATAAATCTTGATTAGAGTTAAAACACATAAATCTTAAGTTTCTCAAAGGATAAACTATCTAGGAACTCACTTGATAGACAAATATGATGGAAAAATATAGATGATTTGGTGGTGACGATGATGATGATTTTCCATGGTCTTCTTCTTCTTACCTGAGTTCTCTCTTCTTCTTTCTTCTTTCTCTTTTTCTTTCTCTTCTCTTTTTCTTTACTGATATGTAGAAAATGATAAGGGAATAAATTTGTGATGGAGGGTGGTAGAGAAAAGAGAGAGATAAATGAGTGGTTGAGAAACAAAGTTAATAAAGAAATATCTCTAATGATATTTCTTAAGAGTATTTCTTACTATTATAGCAATTGATCGATTATTAAGGTTACCAAAATATCATCTCTTGAACTTATTAATAAAAGTCAATTGAATTGAGTATGAATTAAACTCACCTGAGTTTACTAACTACTCTATTTATCTCAATTGATAAGTAATATAGCACATAGGAACTTAATTTGTCTCAACTGATAACAAATAGAGCACATAGTAGCTCAATTTGTCTCAACTGACAATAGTTAGAGCAATTTAGAGAATATGAGATATTACAGTTACTTTATAATTGAACAACACAAATTCGTTACTTAATTTTTATATCAAATTGGACCAAAATTTTCCACTTGGTTACTAAATCAACTGAGGTAATATGTCATAAATAAAAAATAAAAATAAAATAGAATGAGTTAAAATACAGTTGTTGGAATTCGAAAGAGAGTTGAGCAATACTTTTCTCCTCGGTTTCTATCTCAACCAAGATAATAAGTCATAAAAAAATATTTAAAAAATGTGATAAAATTTAACGGATGAGATTCGAAGACGTGTCCTCCGAATACCTTTTCCCTTAGTTGCTACCCCAACTGAGGTAATAGGTCACAAACAAAAATATATAAAAATAATAATAATAAAGTTGTTAAAAATCAGTTGTTGGTATTCGAATACGTGTCCCTTGAATATTTTTACCTTCGATTGTCAGCTCAATCAAGAGAATAGATAGTATTTATAAAAAATATGGTGCGTATATGATATACACCTCGATTATTTGTTGACATAGGTGAAAGTTTTTGCGTAAAATATATTATTTATAATAGTGAATTTTAGACCGAATTCATTAAATATTTTCTAAGTTGGACTCAAATACAATGACCTAAGATCACTTCCTTATAAAAATCCAACCTTACCCTTTAAAAAATGACACAAATATTAATTCTTCCATTAGAGAAATCATTCTCACATAATTTCCATTAAAATATTCATCTAAATGCAAAGTTACACGTCATAACCCAACACTAACATTTAGGGTGGGCAAGTACACCAAAAACTTCCATGATATAAATGAAAACTTTATACCACTCTACGAATTTTATTTATCACATTCTAATGGTCCCATCTCAAGGTTTTTTTACCCAAATAACCCACTTTTTCAAGAAAATTTCCAAAATACCCCAAGTTTCAAAAAAATTCCCAAAATACCCCACTTTTAGGAGGAGTCGCCAATTGAATTGGAGACTCCTCTTAAAACTTGAATGGAGGCGTCAATTGGATTGGCTAGGGCAGGTGCCCTAGCCAATCCAATTGCACTACGCCAAAAACTGGAATAGACAGCGCCCCTTAGAGGGCGCTTTATTACAAAAGCGCAGTCTAAAGTGAAGAGAAAAAATAAGGAGCATACTACTGGAATAGACAACACACTTTAGAGGGCGCTTTTGTAACAAAGCGCATTCTAAAGTGAAGCGAAAAAATAATGAGGAAATGGAGGGACACCAATAGAGGACGCTTTATTGAAAGCGCCCTCTAAGGGTAACCTTAGAGGGCGCTTTTAAAAAAGCGTTCTCTATGTCCATGTACATTTTCAGTTTATAAGGCGCTTTTGGAAAGCCTTAGAGAGCGCTTTTAAAAGCGCCCTCTTAGGCCCCCTTTAGAGGGCGCTTTTGTAACAAAGCGCCCTCTAAGGTGAAGCGAAAAAATAAGGAGGAGATAGAGGGACAACAATACATGGCGCTTTTTAGAAAAGCGCCCTCTAAGGTTACCCTTAGAGAGCGCTTTTAATAAAGCGCTGTTATAAGTCCATGTGCATTTCCAGCTTATACAACGCTTCTGGAAAGCCTTAGAGAGCGCTTCCATAAGCGCCCTCTTAGGCCCCCTTTAGAGGGCACTTTTTTACCACAAGCGCCCTCTAAGGCCCCCTTTAGTAAACATTAAAATTATAACATACTGCGCGTTTTGTTATTTCACTCTCTGTTATTTTCGTTCTTTTTCACGTTAGGGTTCTAAGGCGTTTTCCTTCCACCTCTGTTAAATCTACATTATTACTGCGCGTTTCCTCCTTCTACCAATCAAAGGTACACGATGCATATATTATTACTTTTACTATTGCTTTGTTTTAGCTTTGCCCAATTTCAGTTTTATGTTATTGTTTTACTATTGCTTTGTTTTAGCTGCGCGTTTTCTATTGCTTTGTTTTAGCTTTGTTTTAGCGCATGCAATGGGACTACATTACCCAGTAGTTAGGGTTATACGACCTATGAACATCTGATTTTGTGTCAACACCAGTATCATTAGCAACCTAGGTCCGAATGTGTTTGAAGTCTTCTGAAATTGTTTTTTATTTATTCTAATTAGTAATGGATAATACATGGATGTCTTCCAATCGATTGTCGAGAGAGTACGAGAATGGGGTATCAGAATTCGTTAAGTTTGCCGTTGCGCACGCCGAAGACCCCAGTAGAATGATATGTCCTTGCTTGGGTTGTTGTTATGGGAAACGGGTTGACGCAGTTCAGTTGACATCGCATCTAATGAGGCATGGAATTGATCGAAGTTATACATGTTGGAATTTGCATGGTGAGAAAAGTAGCGAGAATGTTGAACCGGGTGATAGTACGACCTATGCCTCAAACTATAGTGGCGCAGATACATACGATTGTGATCGAGTTGAAGAGATTGCAGAAGCACTTGAAGGAGATCTTAAGGATTGTCCCGAAATGTTTGAGAGGTTGGTAAGTGATGCAGAGAAACCTTTGTATGATGGTTGCACTAAATTCACAAGATTGTCTGCGGTATTAAAGTTGTACAACTTAAAGGCGGGCAATGGATGGTCGGATAAAAGTTTCACAGAGTTATTAGCCCTTTTGAAAGATATGCTTCCTGAGGATAATGTTCTTCCCAATCGAACATATGAGACCAAAAAGATGTTGTGCTCTATTGGCATGAGCTATGATAAGATACATGCATGTCCAAACGATTGCGTTTTGTTTCGAAATGAGTATGCATCGTTAAATGAGTGTCCTAAATGTGGTGTCTCGCGATATAAGAACAAGTTGTCTCCAGCAAAAGTCTTGTGGTATTTTCCTGTTATTCCGAGATTTAGACGCATGTTTCGTAGTGAAACCGATTCAAGACACTTGACCTGGCATGCAGATGAAAGAATTATAGATGGAAAGTATCGACATCCGGCAGATTCACCACAGTGGTTGAAAATTGATAATGATTATCTTGAATTTGGAGAAGAATCAAGAAACCTTCGCTTGGCATTATCTACTGATGGAATGAACCCACACGGTATCCAGAGTATCTTACACAGTACATGGCCTGTGATTATTATGATTTATAACCTACCTCCATGGCTATGTATGAAGCGTAAGTACATGATGTTGTCTATGTTGATTTCTGGACCTAAACAACCAGGGAATGACATAGACGTGTACTTGAAGCCCTTAATCGAAGATTTAAAGATTTTGTGGGAGACCGGTGTGGAGGTTTATGATGGATATAGGAAAGAAAGTTTCAACTTGAGGGCGATGTTGTTTGGCACAATTAATGATTTTCCAGCATACGGAAATCTATCAGGGTATAGCATAAAAGGTCAATGTGCGTGTCCTATTTGTGAAGATAAAACAGATTAGAAGCGCTTGGAGTTTGGTCAGAAGAATGTCTTTCTCGGTCATCGGAGATTCTTAAATTCAAATCATCACTACCGTGGATGGAGAAAGGCGTTCAATGGAGAGACAGAACAAGGCAGAGCTCCACCTATATTGACGGGTGATCAAATTTTTGAAAAGGTGAAAGATTTGGATACTCAGTTTGGCAAGCCTTTTGCCCACACACTTGTCAAAAGTGGGTGGAAGAAGAGGTCAGTTTTTTTTGAATTGCCGTATTGGAAGTCCTTGTATGTGAGACATTTTCTTGATGTTATGCATATTGAAAAAAATGTATTTGAAAGTGTTATTGGCACGTTACTCAATATACAAGGAAAGTCTAAGGATGGCCTTAAGGCAAGAAAGGACTTGATAGCGATGGGAATAAGAACTGAATTAGGACCCTTGAAGAAAGGAAAACGAACATATCTAACGCCTGCTGCTTATACTCTATCTAGAAAGGAGAAAAAAACATTGTGTAAGTTTCTAAGTGAAGTTAAAGTTCCAGAAGGGTACTCTTCAGATATTAGAAGGCTTGTGTCTATGAAAGACCTCAAGTTAAAGAGTTTAAAGACCCATGATTGCCATGTTATAATGGAACATTTTCTCCCAATAGGTATACGTTCTATTCTTCCAGAAAAAGTAAGAAGCTCTATAACTAAGTTGTGTTCTTTCTTCAAGTCAATTTGCAGTAAGGTGATCAATCCTGCGATCTTACCAATGTTGCAAAAAGAAATCGTTATTACTTTGTGTGAGCTTGAAATGTTTTTTCCTCCATCATTTTTTGACATAATGGTACATCTAGTTGTTCATCTTGTGAAAGAGACACAATTGTGTGGACCAGCTTATATGAGATGGATGTACCCTGTTGAACGTTATATGAAAATATTAAAAGGGTACGTGAAGAACCGAAGTCGACCAGAAGGTTGTATGGTTGAAAGATACATTGTTGAAGAAGCGATTGAGTTTTGTACTGAATATTTGTCTAATATTCAGTCAATCAGACTCCCTAAGTCTCAGCTTGTCGAAAAGAAAGAAGGAAAAAATCTAATTGGAAATAAAATCGTGGCAGTATCAAGGGTCGAACGGGATCAAGTGCATTTGTATGTTCTGCATAATGAGAATGAGGTTGAGCCGTATGTTGAAATTCACAAGGATGTTCTCCGAGGTTTAAATCCCAATAGAAATGAAAATTGGATAGTACGAGAGCACAATCGATGTTTTATACCTTGGTTTAAGGATCATATTTATTCAAAGTATTATTCAGATCCCGCTTCAATAACAGAAAGGTTGAGATGCTTAGCATATGGTCCAAGTTTCCATGTTTTTTCTTATAGCGCATACGCGATTAATGGATACACATTTTATACCAAAGAACAAGATGATAAAAGTACTATGCAGAATAGTGGTGTCACCGTGGTAGCTGAAGCAATGCACATATCAAGTGTGAAGGACTTAAACCCCAAATTTGCAAATCTGTCGTACTTTGGTGTTATCGAGCGCATTTGGGTGTTTGATTATGAGAAGTTTCAGATTCCTATATTTGGTTGCAAGTGGGTTGAAAATAATAACGGCATTCGAATGGATAAGTCAGGATTTTTGCAAGTGGATCTTAATAGGGTGGGATACAAAGACGAGTCTTTTATTCTAGCCTCTCAAGCTAGACAAGTGTTCTATGTCAATGATCCGAAAAGTACGAAATGGTCTATAGTTCTTTTTTCCAACAAAGTAATTGATGAAAACACTGGAGATCAAGGTGATATTGATGTTGAGATTGAATCGTTTACCAGAAATGATCAAGATGAGAATATTATATCAAATGATTCATATATTAGAAATGATCATAATGAGGGTATTTGGATCAATCCAACCGTCCGTGTTGTTAAGAGACATGTAGAACATATTCCAACCAAGAAAAGAAAGAGAACTTAGTGAAAAAGGTACAGGTCAAATGATTTTAATTGTTTTCTTTATTACAGGTAAAATGAATTTTATGATTTTAATTGTTTTTACATTTGTCATCTGATTTTAATTGTTTTCTTTTTTACAGGTAAAATGGCTATTATGAAGTCAATCATTCATGCAAGGAGCAAGGGATGCTCGAAAGTATCAATTGATATTTGTTTAGATGGAGATGCTCTATTGTCGTCAAGCCTCATTCGCGTAGATGATGATGCTGGATATTTGAAAGTATCCCTCTACGACAATGGAACATGTCCATCTAAACATATATCAATTCTATCTTCAATGTTGGCAAGTTACATTGGTTTCCTTGTTCGACAACATATTCCGATTACATGTGATAATTGGAGAAGTCCGGACTTGAAGGTTGGCAAAGAAAAAATATGGTCGGAGATACAGGTACTTACCATATATTGTTATATGTTAAGTTGATTTCTTGTTGCTTTGTCGTTCATAAAATACACCACTAAATTCTCTGCGTTTAATTTTTAATTTTTTTTCATCAGGCTTGTGTCTCAATAGAGGATGGGTATCTACCTAAAGTTACTTTTGTAGTGGTCCAAAAGAGACATCACACCCGTCTCTTTCCTGTCAACCCCAAAGAGACCGCTAGAAGTGGAAATATTATGCCAGGTTTTTTCAATATATTTCTCAACGCAGCTGGTATATATTATCATTTGAATTTATCACTTTTTGCTGATTTTGTTGTTCTAAATTGTCAAAGGAACCGTGGTAGACACCAACATTTGTCACCCTAGGGAATTTGATTTTTACCTTAACAGCCATGCAGGAATTCAGGTAATATTAGCTATGTCATTTAACTTTATGCCATTGTTTACTATTTGTTGCTCAATCGCCTTTTGACAGTTCTGTGTTATTTGCATTTGGACGTGTTCTTTTTGCAGGGGACTAGTCGACCAACGCATTATCATGTGCTGTATGATGAAAATAAATTCACTGCAGACCAGCTACAGAGTTTGACCAATAACTTGTGCTACACGTAATGATACATAGTTTGACCAGCTACAGAGTTTCACCATGCCTTTTTTGGATATACTACTTATGCTGCCATCTGTTTTTTTGGTTGAGCCTTATTTTGTATGGATGTGCGATAGAACTACTAGACAGCTTTTGGATATACAGAACATGTTTGCCATCATGGATGGATGAGCGTTATTTTGTTTAGTATTGGTTAGAACTACTAGACAACTTTTGGATACAGTGGTCACTGGGTGTTGGTTGCTATGTTTTATTCTCTTAATTGTTGATCAAAGAATCATATATTAATGTTGTATATATGGAGGATTAATGTTGTATATAAATGGATTCATGTTGTATATATCAATGGATTAATGGTGTATAACATTGGATTAAAGGATGAAATCAATATGAATTTTACACTTTAATTTGCAGCATGCGAACAGGTTAACAATTAAATATATATCCACTGTTTTTCAAACAAATTTTTTTAAAATAACTAACACTTTAGAGGGCGCTTTGTCCAGAAAGCGCCCTCTAAACACTTTACATTGACAACTTTAGAGGGCGCTTTTTCCTGAAAGCGCCCTCTAAACACTTTACATTGACAACTTTAGAGGGCGCTTTTTCCAGAAAGCGCCCTCTAAACACTTTACATTGACAACTTTAGAGGGCGCTTTTTCCAGAAAGCGCCCTCTAAACACTTTACATTGACAACTTTAGAGGGCGCTTTTTCCAGAAAGCGCCCTCTAAACACTTTACATTGACAACTTTAGAGGGCGCTTTTTCCTGAAAGCGCCCTCTAAGGTGTCCCTTTATGGACCACTCCAGAGGGCGCTTTTTTCTAAAAGCGCACTATAATGTGGCCACTTTAGACAGCGCTTTCTCCAGGAAAACAAAGCGCTGTCTTTACCTATGCCAGCGCCAGATTAGAGGGCGCTTAAAAGCGCTGTTATAGGCCAAAATAAGCGCCCTCTTTTCCCTTATTTGGCGTAGTGTTGGCGCCTATGTGTAGGTTTTAAGAGGAGTCGCCAATTCAATTGGAGACTCCTCCTAAAATGC
Source organism: Lathyrus oleraceus (assembly GCF_024323335.1). Classification (NCBI taxonomy): domain Eukaryota; kingdom Viridiplantae; phylum Streptophyta; class Magnoliopsida; order Fabales; family Fabaceae; genus Lathyrus; species Lathyrus oleraceus. Next base: position 320,859,177 of record NC_066584.1, on the reverse strand, counting down.
ATTTTTTTGTGTTTTATGGTATAAGTGAAAGATAAATTTGATATAATACGACTTGATATTAATAAAGTTTGGAGTTTACACAAAGAAACCTAATGGTAATGACCGGGATCACCTAACCGACCTCCGGTCCCACATCCTCTAGTTACCCTAACCCTTGGCCCTAACCCATGTTGACGATTCTGCACCGGTGTTTGATCATCTGAGGGGCCAGGAGCGTCACTACCAACTACAGGAGAAGGTCTGTTGAGGTATTTAGACAAGTCAACATAGTCTTTAGTATGCATTGATGGTGTACCGCCGTAGCTGAGCTCATGACCCATGCCAGAGAAGTTGGGATGTGGTTGACTCATGGATGGGCGACTGGGACGGTTGAAGGGAGACATGGGTGTGAATGATGCGTTTAGGAAAGGTTGGAAAGGTTGTTGGGGTGTTTGGTAGAGATAGGGTTGTTGGATGTTTTGGTTTTGTGATGTTTGGGCTTCTTGGCTACGGTAGGAGGAGGGGCGGTTGGTGTTTTGGCTAAGGCGACTTTGGTAGGGTGGTGGGGTGGGTGCGAAGCGATGTTGGGTCTCAGGTTGATGGTCAATTTGTTGGTGGTGGTATGGGGTATGCTCTTGGTATTGGGGTTGGGTGAATGGCATGTTTTGGTTGTATGTTTGTGTGTTTGTGGAACAGAAAGTTTGACGGATAGAGGGTTGTGAGTAACCGGGCTGAGAATGTTGTTGGAGGTTAGATGTTGATCCTTCTTGTGTGTAACTTGCCTGGCGTGGGTCGTATAGGTACATATCTTCGGCGATGAATTGAAAACCAACCGATTTGTACCAAGCCATATAAGTACGACTTGGTTTTACCTCATTTGGCATGACTGCGTCAGTTAAGACATGGTCATGATGGTACTTCCATTTACGACACTCCGATCTTGTGAAGTTTTGCCATGGATTGAAGTTCCATTGGTCGTTCACTTTACGCAGATGCCATTCTCCTAGGCTAGCTGGGGGATCTGGGATATTCTGGACCATACCGAACTGCAGCTTCACACGATCGGTGTTGTGCATCTCCACAGTTATGAACTGTATTATCGGTGTGCATGTTGTCCATACAGCTGCGTCTTCAACGTTGACCTCATGGTCCTGATCTAAATTAAGGTATGGACGCCAAATGAACTGAAATGTTAAAGAAGATAGGATTATAATGAATGTAGAAAAAGTTAACAAAATATAACGAAATAATTAAGTTATTTTGCTTACGTCTGTCGATCGAAGGTGATCTAATAGGTTGCGATACTGAGTAATACAGTGTCTTGGACATATGTTGTAACTCATACCACGTACCGACCATCTACACCAAAAAGTTAAAAAAAATTAGTTTGAGGTAATAAACTTTAAAGAAGTAAGTAAAGATATAGCAATTTAAACAACTTACTTTTGTGCATATGGAAAAGTGAAAGGGTTGTTATTGACCGGTGCTAGAGACGGTAGTCTTGACTAACCTCATGCTTGTAGCAAAACAGCACATCCAGAAAATGTAGATGTGTCTTTGTGGGAGTTTTTGCACAACGAGCTATAGAGATAGGCTAGACAAGCAGATCCCCAACTGTAACTTCCTATTCTATCTACATGTCTAAGTAGAGGTAAGTACATAATATGCATGCTAGAACCACTACCTTCGGGAAATAAAAAGGATCCTATTAACAACATAATGTAACACCTAGTTTTTATTATTCGAGCATCTTCAGTAGAATGCTCATCTAAGTATAAACTATTATAATATGACTTTAGGCGTGAGAGTAATATACCTTGACCTCTAGCATTATCATCTAACAAATCAGTGTCTAAGAGCTCCAAGCAAATTGAATTTGCATAGTTGGTCTTACCATGAAAAGCCTTGCCTTTAATGGGTAGTCCTAAAAGCATGTAGACGTCTTCTAACGTTACGGTACACTCACCGGTTGGGAACCAAAATGTGTGTGTCTCTGGTCTCCATCTTTCGCATAAGGCTAGAATGAATTTGTTATCTATAGACCAAGACATAATCTTGCTAATATGATCAAAACCGGCGAGTTCAACATAAGGTTGAATCATCGGGTCCATATGGACATATTCGTGGACCCGAGTTCGAAACCTTGTAACATCCTATAAAAGAAAGAATAAAACACTTGACTAAGTTGGTATGTCAAAATAAAATGGGGTTGGTGAAGATGAAAGATAAAAAGTTAACAAAAGAAAAAACTTACATATGTTGCGATGTTTGCAACCGTTCCTCTATGTGCTTCGCCCATTGTGAGTAAAGACATTTTGTTGGGGGGTTGGTGTAGATGAAACTAGAAGATGTTGTTGAAGATGAAATTGTAAAAGAAGTATTGTAGAGGAAGTAGTGAGAGTGATGGTTTGGAAGAAATGTTGATGGAATGGATGTATTTATAGGCAAATGGATAGGAGCATGAAAAGTTGTGCTTGCATGGTGTCTCCACATGAATTGGCGACCATGTACAACCTTTAAGAGGGGTCGCCATTCAAATTGGCGCCTCCATAGGGACATGCATGCAAGACCTAGGTCTGAATGCTTGGTTTCGAGGTCTGAATGCATGGTGTCTCCAATTGAATTGGCGACCATGTACAAGGAATAAGTGGAGGCGCCAATCCATTTGGAGTGTGTGTCTGCATGTCTGACATGTGGCTGTCTTGTCTCCTGCATGTTGAACAAGTCACTTCTTGATGGCTTGCATGGTTGACACATCATCTAAGAGTATCTTACATGTCCGACACGTGGCTGTCTTGTCTCCTGCATGCTGAACAAGTCACTTCTTGATAGCTTGTGTGGTTGACACATCATCTCAGACTATCTTGCATGTCTGACACATCATCTCAGACTAGCTTGCATGTCCGACACGTCATCTCAGACTATCTTGCATGTTCGACACGTCACTCCGAACTAGCTAGCATGTGAGACACTTCACTCATTTATTTAAGTGTCTTACTATCAACATCCAAGACACTTCACTCACATTCATCTGCAGTAAGAAAATAGTTTTCATCTGCACAATGTCATCTTCATCATTATACAGTGTCAACGTTCACTGCAACGGTGAAACATTCGAGTCTGAGCTACATGGTTTTTGTTTTCGAAACACTGATACCATTAGAATCATGATCAAGAGAAATGAAACCTTCTTGCATTTGAAAAAAAGAATACAATCCTTTATAGGATCGGGTATTGTGTCAAAGATCACATATCAAAATCCAATATTTTTTGAGAATGGTCAATGCAAGTATTTCCCCCTTAAAGTACGAGACGATGAAGATGTTGAATACATGTTTGTTAGTCATGAACATTCAGGCTGCAACTGTATCGAGTTGTACATTACTCTTCAACCATGTATACCATCTCAACAGTCTCAACTAACCGATCAGGATGAAGCTGGTGAAGATGATCCACAATGGTCAGATGAACTCAACCCAGAAGCAGAAGCAAAAGTGAACATTGTTGATGAAGAAGAGGAGACCGAGATACAGGTTGATCACATGCTGAACAACGATGATGAAGATGATGATCAACCACCACCAATACCTCCTAGTCATGTCTACAATCCGCCTTAACATATGACAAATATGGATCTTCACGATGATGACACATCCAACAGTGTTTTCTATAATCCGTATCCGAGATCAGAAGGCGAATTAAAGGTGGGAGACATGTTTCGTACCAAAGAAGAATGTGTTCTGGCAATCAAAAAATTCCACATGAACAACTTTGCTGACTTTACAGTGAAACGCACTGATTCTAGAAGGTATGTTATCGAATGTCGTAACATGCTTTGTAAGTTTCGTTTGGCTGCGTCTTACAAGAAGAAAAACGACTCTTGGGAGATCGCTTCAATAGACCCACCGCACAGTTGCATTGCAACTAACGTTGAATAAGATCACCGTAAACTAAGCGCAACTTTGATATGTCAAGACATTCTGCCGTTGGTTAATAAAGACCCATCAGTGAAGGTGAGTATAATTATATCCCATATCAGAATAACATATAATTATACTCCATCTTACAAGAAAGCCTGGATTGCAAGGACAAAGGCTGTTGAACAGGTTTTCGGCAACTGGGAGGATTCATTCAAGGAATTGCCACGATTTTTATGGGCACTAAAAACATATATCCCAGGAACTGTGACAATTATGGAGACAGTGCCAGCAATGATGCCAGATGGAACCTGTGCTATAGGTAATAGAATATTTCACCGTCTCTTTTGGGCATTTGACCCGTGCATCAAAGGTTTCGCATTCTGCAAACCTATTATTCAAATTGATGGCACTTGGTTATACGGAAAATACAAGGGTACTTTGCTCATGGAGGTTGCACAAGACGACAACAACAATGTCTTTCCTATTGCCTTTGCTCTTGTTGAAGGTGAAACGGATGGTGGATGAGGTTTCTTTCTTCGACATCTCAGAACGCATGTGGCTCCACAAGCCAATCTCTGTTTGATTTCTGATAGACATGTTGCCATTGAGAGTGCCTACAACAACCATGACAACGGATGGCATGATCCTCCTTCTACACATGTCTACTGTATCAGACACATTGCACAAAACTTCATGTGTGCTATAAAAGATAAGAATCTTCGCAAGAAGGTGGTGAATGTTGGGTATGCTTTAACTCAACCGTCATTTCAATATTATCGTGATGAAATTAGACTGTCTAATGAAGACGCGGGGAGATGGATAAATGACATACCAGTAGAGAAGTGGACAAGGGCATTTGACAGAGGTTGTCGATGGGGCCACATGACAACAAACATTGTGGAATGCATGAACAGGGTTTTCAAAGGAATTCGAAATCTGCCGATAACCGCCTTGGTAAGATCAACCTATTATAGGTTGGCTTCTATGTTCGCAACCAGAGGTGAAAGATGGAGTGAAATGTTAATGTCCGGGCAAGTATTCAGTGAGTGTTGCATGAAGGTCATGAAAGAGGAGAGAATCAAAGCTAGCACACACGCTGTAACAGTCTTTGACCGTCATAGACAAAATTTCAGCGTCCAAGAAACAATGGGCAACAATGAGGGGAGACCAAATTTAGCCTACGCTGTTAGACTAAACAGAAGTTGGTGCGATTGTGGAAAATTCCAGGGCTTCCGCATACCTTGCTCCCATGTCATAGCAGCATGCGCTTATACTCGTCAAGACGCTTACAACCATTTATCTGATGTGTACAAGACCAACACCATCATGAATGTATATACTCAAAGCTTCTCAGTACTACCAATGGAGGATTACTGGCCTCCACATGAAGAAGATATTATTTGGCACAATGACGAGATGCGTAGAAAGAAGAAAGGAAGGTCAAACAACACATGTATCAGAACAGAGATGGATTCCACATATAAAATGATAAGATTATGTAGTATTTGTCGTCAACCAGGACACAACAAGAACAACTGTCCCAATCGAGGAGCATCATCTAGGTCTTAAGCTTTTTGTAATATTATATTTCTGTAACATTCAATCATTATATATCATTAAGTTCTTATTACAACGAGGTTAACAACAAACATCAGTACAAAACATCTGAAAACATAAATATTTCTAACTGATTACAACAATCAAATTGATGTTGTCTCGACCGAACATCATTTCCCTAGCATCCTTATCAGTCTTCATTCACACCCAACCAAAGATACTGTCAAGTCTCTCAATACTTATGATTTTTCCCCTTCTGGTATTTTCCCATCTAACCAACGAACCATCTTCCTCTTCAGTTGATCGAGCGTGGTGATGTTCCAAAACAACATCAGCATTTGAGGTTTGTCTCTCGCATAAATCACCTTTCCGTATCGGCGACGAACACCAAACATGATAGCCAAATGAGTATATCAGATGTCGAACAATTGGTCACACAACGCATCTATTTATAGGACAAAAAATGCATTTTAGGAGGAGTCTCCAATTGAATTGGCGACTCCTCTTAAAACCTACACATAGGCGCCAATTGGATTGGCTAGGGCACATGCCCTAGCCAATCCAATTGGCGCCTCCATTCAAGTTTTAAGAGGAGTCGCCAATTCAATTGGAGACTCCTCCTAAAAGTGGTGTATTTTGGGTTTTTTTTTGAAACTAGGGGTATTTTGGGAATTTCCTTAAAAAAGTGGGTTATTTTTGTAAAAAAAATCTCATCTCACCTAAATCAAATACTTGCAATTTAGATATTCTATTTAGACATTTCAATAGTTCAACCTCGCCTATTTACATATATGGTTAGAAAAAAAATTATTTTGAATATTCCAACCGTTTATTCTCACCTCATTCAATTAACTATAATTAGAAACTTTAAATTTTTGTGTTCCACTAGTTTCATCTCGCCTATATCAACTAACTATGACTTAAAAATTCTAACTTGGATGCTCCAATGGTTCACTCTCCCCTAATTCAACTAAATACAAAATTTATTTTATGATATATATATATATATATATATATATATATATATATATATATATATATATATATATATATATATATATATATATATATATATATATATATATATATATATATATATATATATATAGATAGATAGATAGATAGATAGATAGATAGATAGATAGAGAGAGAGAGAGAGAGAGAGAGAGAGAGGAGTTAAAAAGTATAAATACAATGTGAAACTAGAGAACGACACAAAATATGCTTAAAATCTATGCAAAGAACAAAAAGAGAGAGAAAAACTAACAAATAGCCAAAGCCACAAAAACCAAATCTACCAACAAAAGAACAAAGCTTGAGCTCAAGAAAAGCGAACCACCATCGATAGAGCAGAAACCTCCATACGCGGCTTAGGATCATGCCCCCAAGAAACCAGAAGACACAATTAGACCGCTATTGGCGCAAGCAAAGGATAAGGTATATTAATTAATTCATAGAATGAAAAAGCATGCCCAACGCTTACCTAGAAACCATTTCTAGGAAAACGAGACACTTATCTTTCAAGGTTTCCTCATCAATCGAAGATTCTGTAAATATAAAATTATTCCTAGTTTTCCATAAAGACCACACCACTAAATGTTAAATTATGAAAAGACCACCTATAATCCTAGCCAAAACCCCTAAGGAGGAAAAACATCTCAAACATAGATAAAATATCATCTGGTAAGACAACTACCCTCCCTAGTCACTGTAAATTTTTATCCCATGATGTTATAGAAATAAAGCAAATGACAAACAAGATGAAGTCATACTCTAAAGACCCAACACATAACCCACAAGAAAGACCACTAGTATCTAGAATAACCCTCTAATACTCATATTCTCTCTAGTATGAATTTTATCTTTGACGAGATGCCATGAGAAGACCACCATTTTAGAGGGAGCCTAACTACTCCATATGGAAGCTAACAAGCAGCCTGAATTAGAAGGAAAGGTAGAAGAAGGGTAATGGGACTCAATAAGATTATAGTAGGCATAAAAAACAATATAAATAATATTATCTCTCAACGAACAACACTAACAATCACTCTTCATCAAGAGATTTACATTATGAATGGTCTGAATAATATCATCCACCAAATCTTGCTCATGGTCAAAGAGAGGTCTCCTCCATAGATAATTCTAACCATGACCCCATATTCCCAAACACCAATATCACTCATCTTACTCATTTTTTTCTTAGATATCGTGAAAAGTCTATCAAAATTAACTCAAAGAGGGATGGACCCCACCTAAGGGTCATTCCAGAAATAAGTGAGCATACCTGATCCAATCTTCTACTTCAAACTATCCACAAATTAATCTGAGAACTCAAAAAGTTTATAATATATAAGAGAGACTTCTCTCCACCAAGGAGAAGTGGATTGGAGTCTTGAAACCTTACCTCCTCTAAGGAAACTGATATCTTATATCCCAAATATAATAGTCAAAATATCCCTCCAAAGATCAGCGGACTCTGAAATCAACGACCGCCTTCATTATCCTAGAAGATCAGGATTAACTAAGTGAGGGTCATTGATGCCAATCCAACTCTTCTTCTTTAGTTTACACACATCTTCTTAACTTAACAAGAAATATTATTGTTACAACTATCTGTAGCGGGGTATTCGTTACCTTTAGATTTATTGACTAAAGCAAAAGTAAATCATACAATTCGAGTCGCCACCACACTTCTATTTAACCAAAGGAAAGGTTAGAAAGCGAACAAAAACAGAGAAGTTTTATCAAATCAAAAACTAATAAAAATGTCAGAGATCTGGGTAAGGGGGTTGGTTATGCAATGGGAAGGTTTTAAGCACCCAAAACATCCTTAGTACTCTAAGGGAGCCCTTTTTGCAAAGTGTATTGTAGGTTGGTATTTGTGAAAATATTTGTGCAAACATGATTGGGGAGATGAGAAAATAATATACAAATTATTTACAATTTTGTTGTTTGAATGGATAAACCCATTGCCTACGTACCATCACGAAGGTAGGATCAAAACCTCGTAGTTCGGGGTAAAAATCTCAAAATATGGGTGAATTGATTTGACCAAAAGCCTTAAGGTCTTTTGTCATCAAAGGGAGAAAACTCAACCTAAACCAACAGTCCACCATGTGAGGAGATCTTCAACATACTAGTGAGGGATTCACCCTATAATAAGTATGGAAGACTTATAGTCCAATCACTAAGGATAAAGTGAGGTTTACATCAACCACTATGATAACTCAAACCTATGGCTAATTTTTATGAAAATTTTGAACAAAGGTGGCCATTGGAACCACAAAAACATACTTGAGTGAGTTGTATTCACAAATTAAACGTATTCACAAAATAAATTCAAAGTTGACTTAAGATTCAATTCAAAATAAGTATTAATGAAAAGAGTTTAAAAAATCAAAGGCATAATGCCTAGATTTCTAGTTTTGAAAACAATGTCAATGTTTGCACAAAATGAGTTTGGCTTGGGTTAGAGTGGAGAGAAGAAGAGAAGGGTTAGTCCTAAACATGCAAAGATGAGAGAAGAGATAAAACCCTTGGAGTTCCTTTCTTGAGATCATAAAGATGATTCAAGATACTCCTTCCCTTTGGACTTAGCAATTAACTCAAGCAATCAAACAAATATTCAATCAAGCTCATAGGATCTCCATTTGGCTTGTCTCTCTTAACTTGGATGCTCATGACAATGGTCCTTCTAACTATCTCAAGTTTGGAATCCCTATCACACAAGAACAAACAATCAAAAAGTTCACAATGCAATAAGAGGAATGGCCAAAGAGAGTTTAGATTAGGGGTCCTTTCAAGTCAACTTCAAGATTTAAGCATTCTAAAGGCATGAGGCCTAGTTGCTCTTCAATCAATTTTAGCATTCTAAAGACATGAGGCCTAGTTGCTCTTGAACTCCATTAAGCATAGGTAAGGTCCTAAGTCTAAGTCCTTTCTCCTTTTTGCATTGGGTCCACAAAAACAAGCACAAAGCAACAATATATTTATATATAATAATAAGCTCAAGTGAGTAAAAGGAAAATGGTATAAACATAAACATGAGCTCAAATGAGCAAAGGGAAAAGACAATATGAATAAATGAGCAAGAAATTAAATTGCATTAAAGTAAATTGCAAGATATAAATGCTTCAATTAAAGTTAGTGTTAGTAGTTAATGTTAGTGTGCCATAAGGCAATTTAGCGCTATGTTAAGCAATCGTAAGTGGACTAATGTAGTAGTCACACCTATCTGAGGCCGGTCAATAAAACTATAGGCAAATAAACACAAGTTAGAGATCATGACTAGTAAGCCAAGCTCCTACAACTCGCCATGCCAAAAGAAAAGAAGAATGACCTTGTATGGATTTTAGGTTTTTTGCTTGACCAAGAAGCAACCTATCTGGGACACAAAGCAATTCACTTGATCTTTAATCAAGTTGAGTTCAATTTGGATCAAAGAAGGTTAAGCCTCTCATATGTCAAGGCTAACCACAAATCATTAACTCATTGGTCAAAAGAAAAAAGAAGAAGAAAAGAGATGAAGATGGAATATACAAAATGAAAATTCAAATGACATAACCAAAACACTATGATCAAATGTGAATGGAATCAACATCAATCAATGGTAAACAGAAGTGAAATGAAGATTAGAAGTCAAGAAAGGTCAAACATATTTTTGGTATTTTTTGGAATTAAAATAATACATAAAGTAAAATGAACAAAGTGAGGTCAAACTTCAAATCCAATTCAAATCAACTTGGATAAGTCCAATTGGATCATCATAAGTTTAACATGGTCAAACAAGGTTTGACAAATTTTTCCAACATTTTTTGAAAACAGAAGCTATTTTAAAATCAATTAAAAGCATTAAAATATAACACAAATGAATTAAAATCTCAAGTCAATTAAGAAATTGATGAGAATATTTTCATAGACTTATCATGATCCAAATGTGTTAAGAAAATATTTTTGGCATTTTTTGAATATCAAAAAGTATTTTAAATGAATTAAAAACTATCAAAAATAAAATAATTCACAAAAAATATTAAATGGAATCACAAAAATAATTAAAAATCAGATTATGAAACTAGATTTTAAAAGAATTTTTTTGCAATTAGTCTCATATTTTTGTGATTCCAAATAAAAGAGTTATGAATTTTTGAAAATAAATGGAATAAAAGAAAAATAAAACAGAATATAGAAAATCTGGAAAATCCACAGCGCTTGGATCATCATTCATTAATTGACGTGGACAATCCTAAGGCTCTCCGGTGCGCGTCATCATGGACACAAGTCAAGTGCAACACACGCTGGATTAAAAAAAATCATAAAGAGAAAAAGCCAAGATTAGATCCTGTAATCACCATCCAATGGCTCAGAGTGGTTCCACGTGGGGACGGTGGTGGAAACCACCGTCTTCTCCGATGAGCAAATGAATTACGGCCACCAGTTGCAGGTTTTGCAACCTCAACCAAACTACACGTGCCTCATACCAAATTAAAGCTGGGGTGATGTACATCACCCCTGTAACCTTGGATTTCTCTCAAGATCCCTATGGAAGGAGAAATCTGAGATGGAAAATTCAGGTGTTCAATCTGAAATGCATCAATTCATGAAATTAAAGCCACCATTGGCTTGCCTCTCACACGAGGACTTTAGAGAACCAAACAAACACAAGCAAAGCACAATATATGATGAGAGTCGAATCAAAACAATTGAGATGTAAACCTTTGAAGTGAAGCTTTGATCAGCACGATCCAACCAAACTCTTGCTTGCAGCTTGATCTTGAGGTATGGTATGAGTGCAAGGCTAAGGAATAAGTGTTGAAGATCAACTGATTTTGTTGAAATTCAAACTTGAAAAGAGAAATGAAAATTCAAAATTCCTTTAGTGTGGCTGGGATTCAATTTCTGCAGAGCTTCAGGTTGATTCAAGGATAAGAAATGAATGAAGTAAGCATGCTATTTATAGATGAAGTTGATGCCAAGAGGTGAAGAATCCGTGTGCATGAAGCTTTGGGTCCTCCATGCATGGGCCTGTACAGGCGCTTGTGAGGCCCAAAAACTAATGGTTTTGCAAGCTGATAGCATAGTGAATGGATTTGGACATGTGGTTTGAGTGGTAAATTCTTGTGCATGAAGTTTCATCATGAATTCCATAATTGAGCATAAATGTTCCCCTCTTCGAAAGTCACTCTTAGAAAATCCAAAAATAGGCATGTGAGTAATGGTTGGAAAGGTATTGGCATAAGGAACAAAAGTTATGTTGGGAAAAAATCCATTTTAAGTTTGGAAAATTATGAAAACTGGTCATGAAGTTTGATGTACAAAACATGCCTTTGAAAAATTTGCCAAAAGTGACCAACTTCAGGCCCTTCTGTTTCAATGATAAAAGCTTCAAATGGAAAAACCTACAACATAAAAGTTGTATATATTTTCAATATGATAAATTTGGAATTAAAGTTTGCATCATTTTGATTTTTTATGAGAAAGTTATTGCCACTTGAAGTTGGACATTTTTAAGATTCAATGGCTTTGGTCCAAAGTGACCTACAATGTTTTGTATTATCACATGTTTTTATTTTAGGATTATTTAAATTTGTCCAACATAACATTTAAATTAGACATATAAAAATTTCGAATTCATTTGGTCTCACCTCAAAATCATAAAAAATGAAGGAGTTAGGTCCTTGGGAAGTTGACCCAAAATTAGGGTTTCAGTCAAAATGACCTATAATGTTTTGAAATGAATGATGACCTTCCTAGTTTCAAATAAATTTATGATGAAAATGAAAGTTGTTAATATGGTTCTTAAGAACATTTATTCTCTTGGGGTCATCTTCATTTGACAAACACATCAAAAGTTAGGTCTTAGTGGATTTCAAAATAGTCAGATGACTTGACTGGTCAACTTCTCAAGTCCAAACTTCAAATCTTGATGAATGAATGATTGAGGATACTCATATAAGATCATATATGCATAAAATAGTTAATTAAATAACTTCCTTCATAGGTTGAGGTTGCTTCATGAGCAAGGCACAATCAATGCACAGATGAATTAGGGTTTCCTTGGGAAACAAGCCTCAAGCCCTTTGGTTTATCCTGATCAAAATGAAAAATTGAGATACTTGGGAGACATATATGATTATTGAGATCTTTGGGAACCATTTTCATGCTTGCTTTCATCTTCATCTGGCCATTTCAATGAGCATAGGAGCCTCCTAGGAGCAATGGATCACATGACTGCTTGAGCTTCAAAACAAAAAATGTTAGTGACATATTTTTGTGCTTTTGGTTAGTAAGAAAAATAAGAAAAGCAATAATATGCAATCCAAGCATGCTTGGTGGTCTCAAACCAACTCACACAAGTCTCAGCCCTAGTGTTAAGGAGCCAAGATGCTATGGTCCTTGAGGCAAATGCAATTAGCAATGATATGATGCCATGAGGGATCTTAGGGTCAAAATTAGGGTCTTACACTAACCCCATACCATATAAACCTACTCTAAAGTTTAATAATAGTCTTATAAACCTTAAATGGAATCTTGAGAAATGGCATAAAGAAAATAGGAAATATTCAAAATAGAATTGAGAAGAGTCATCCTACCTCTTAGGTTAACAAATATATTCTTCTAAGACTGCAGGAGGCTAGACAAGGTGGAGATTATAAGTTCCCAAATATCCTCTGAACAAGGATTATCCTTGACCAGAAGCCCTATATACTTAAAAGGGAGGGTCTTGTGGTAGCGAATCAAGAAATCACTAGCTGAATCAAGGAGAGAAGAGTCCATATTTATACCAAAAAGTCGACTTTTGGGAAAATTAACCTGAAGACCATAAGCTAGCTCAAAACCTCCAAGGATAACTTCGATATTCCAAAGGTTCTCCATTTATGAAAATGATTAAGGTGCCTTCAGCATACTATAAATGGGAGACGAAAACATCAGAGGTGCCAATTCTAAACATAGACAAAAGATCAAGATCCTTAACCCGTCAAATGAGACCATTAAGCCCTTCCATAACCAAAAGGAAAAGGAAAGGGGACAAGCGGATCTCATTGTTTCAAGCCCATCTGGGTGCTAATCTCCTTAACTATGGACCCATTAACCATTATAGCCAAATTTCCAGAGAAAACACAAGCATGCATCCAAGCACGCCATTTATCAGAAAAACCAAGCCTATAGAGCATATAGTCCAAAAAAACTCCAAATGACAGAGTCATTATCCTTTTCATAACCCACCTTAAGGATAAGACAATACTTCTTGGCCTTTTTGGCAAGGTCAATATAACAACCTGTATAATATATATCTAGAATAATATCATACAAGTGTTATTATTTGGTACTGATACAACATAAGAGCCTAAAGGAACCATTATATACACATGTCCAAACTAAAACATGAATGACACATGTCATACAATAAAGCCTAAATAATAAAAATATAAGGACTATATACAATATCTTCATTGTACACAACTCCACAGTGGAAGATCACAATAACTGCATCCCTTGAAATATCAGTAGACAACTTCTCTTGAATTCAACCTGTAAGAAATACATGGAAAATAACAATGATAATGGGATGAGATAATAATATCAGTGAGTTCTTCTATCTTATGGGTCCACTCAGCTCTACAGGGTTGCTACCTAATTTCTAACTCAAGTATGCACGTTCAGTTACTTATGCATCACTCACACAATGTAACTAGGACTTGAGCAACTAAGGGATATTCGCAATATATGGAAGCATGTCACTTGAGTGCATCCACTCACTAAATCACTATTCGGATTCACGAAATATCAATCCCCTAACGGACTTACGTCTAAGCCATGCTCGGTTCATGCATGCTCGTATGATTCGACTTTCACGGTGGATATTAGGTCCTCTATGAGGCTTAATCCCAAGTTCATGCGACCGTCACCCATATGGACCTCTAACCCACTTAGGGTATCTTTCACCGTATGGGCCTCTAACCCACTTAGGTGTCCACCTTTCCCCCATGCCTTCCATGGTTGGGGCTCAAACCTAATTGAGGCACAAATCATTGGTGCCATATCCCCACTTACCACTTTACCTAAGCCCTTGAAGTGGTATTGCATAATCAACACTAATTATGAATATGTGATCAGTTCTTAACAACAAATAGGACTTTTGGAACAAATGTTCCTCACCAAATATCAAACAAATTCTCATGATATCGTATCAATTCTCATGGCATCATAACATGATCCATTCTCATTACATAAATTACACATGCTCCATACAAAGCATATTGATTTGTTTACCAAGTGAATGCTTATCCGCGATACACACCTAGGTACCGTTTCATCCAAGCATCATCGTATACTCATTTCCATAACCTATATTATCTTTCTAAGTTATTAATCAAGTTATTCTCCTAGGTTTCCTCACTCATCTTTGTAAGGTTTTTAATTATGTTATTTCACAATCAAACATCCAACCAATACATGTCATACACATTAGCATAAAAAAATGTCATACATGAAACACACATAGTGGTATAACATGTCATAATAAACCTTTGGCATATCTGACTCACGACATACTCATCAGTATCTTAGGTTATTCAAGTCGTTATACACAAACAAGTCAAACATAATCAAGCATACAACCATCACTATCATCTACCAATCATTATTGGTTAGTTCATGGTCTATCAATACCATGCAATATCTCATTAGATTAGCTTTCCAAAGCTTCAAGTCTCATATCGATCGGATTCACGATTCTTGAGTTATGGTGGAAACAAGAACCATATATTTTAACCTAACTAATATTCTAGGTTAAACCCATCCAATCTCATGTAAATCGACTGATTAATGTTAAATTAATGCATACATATCATGGTACAAGTTATAATACATCTAATATAAACATGAAATAGGTGGTTTTAGGCAAACAAGGTTGAACCAATCGATTGAGCTAAGAGCCAATCAATTGCATGAAGTTTTTGTAAAGTATTTTTCATAAATTTTACAGGACCAATCGATTGGGAACTGTAGCCAATCGATTGACATCATTAAAATTCAGCTTTTTTCTTCACAGAATCATGAACCAATCAATTGGTTCTGCAACTTTTTTGCAACCAATCGATTGACACCTGCATAAACTCCAAAAATACCTCTTCTAAACTCATCCTTTGACATTGTTAATCACTCTAAATCATGGTAAGATATGTACCAACATAAGCGCATATGAATCCATAACATAATCCATACAACATAACATCAATTCATATAAGCAACATGAAAGATCACAAACAACATGTAACAACAAGGATACCTACCATACTATCCATTTTCTTCATGATTCAAGACAACAACAACAAACCCTAGTATTCTATATCATGAGAATCTTACTCTAGAGAGGAAACTAACTAGAACTCACTTGATTCAAGAAGATGATGATGAGATTGATGATATGGAGACAAAGTTGGCGATGATGATGATGGAGATAAGATGATGGTGGTATGATTAGTTTCTTCTTCCTTCCTCTTCTTTTATCTCTTCTTCCTCTTTCTTCTTCCTTCCTTTTTTCCACTTCCTGATAACTCTCTCTTCTCAATCTTATCCACGCCTTTTCTTTCTATTCTTTCCACCACACAATATGTATATACATAGTAATATATAATATATAATATTATGTAATGATACAAAATATCCTTAAGTGATATTTTTATCTTCTAGTACCAATTGAACAATTATTAATGTTACTAAAATGTCCTCTTTTGTACTTATTAATATTGGTCTGCCTCTTTTATTAATAATTAATCTCTTCAGAGGTCACTAGTTACTCTATTGGTCCCAACTGACAACCTTTGGAGCACATAAGAGCTCTAATTGTTTCAACTGACAAGAGATAGAGTACATAGGAACTCAATTGGTCTCAATTGACAACTAATTGAGCAATTTAAGGGAATATGGGATATTACAGTCAACTAACTCATTATTAACTACCACACCCTTAACAAAGAGTCTACCATTCAGAAAAACTGATTGATTAGGCAATATCAACTTATCCATGAATTTTTATAACTTAGAAGCAAAACCTTAACCACCAACTTATAGAGAGATCTAACCAAGTAAATAGGACTGAAATCCCCTAGACTGGTATACGAATCCACCTTAGGGATAATACTGATAAAGTAGGAGGAAAAATTACGGGGAAGAAATTTCATACAATGAAATTCATCAAACATAGATATCAAATCACTCCTAAGAAGAGGCCAGTTTTTTTGAAGAAAAAGAAGTAAAAACCATCAGACCCAGGGCTCTTATTTACATCACACTAGAAGACTTCACAATTAATCTCCGAAGGAATAAAGGTAGATTAAGGACCACAATTATTTTTTGAAGGAAGATAAGGGAACAACTCTTGATCCAATTGAGGACGATTAGATAGAGGTTCCAAAAATTGCCTAGTGAAAATCATAGTCACCTCATGTCTAATCTCAGCTACTCCTTCCAACCAAGCCTATTCAACCTTAAACTCCAAGATATAATTTCTTTATGCATAGAATTAACACATACATGAAAGAAACTTATATTAGCATCATATTCTTTAATCCAATTAAACTTAGATCTCTGGTGCAAAAGAGACTCTCTAATCCTAAGAAGAGATGAAAGATCAGAGAAGGAATTCGATCTCTCCACTAACTTCAGATGCTGAATGACACCTGATCCACTTTTATACCCAATAATTATATCTCTTCTCTAACAATGTCAATTATGAGAACCAGATTACCAAAGGCTTCCTTATTCCAGAATTTCATAACCCCTTTCAAAGATTTAAGTATCTCTTTAAGAATAACAGTAATCCAACCCATCGAGATGTAGTTGGCCTAGCTAGAAAGAACCACCTCGGAAAGAATATTATCGATCAACCAATGGTTATTGAACCTAAACGGTTTAAGGCCCCAAAATTGATTCCTATAGCAAATAATATTGGGACAATGATAGGAAATATCTCTAGAAAGTGCACATTGAGACATAATGCCCACACCTCGCGCAAGGCATCATACACAATAATCATATCTAGCCTACTAACACACATACTATTTGGTCAGATCCAATCAAAGTTCCTACCTAAAAAAGGAAGACCAATAAGATTCATCTGAACTATGAAATTAGAAAACTCAATACAATTTGCTGACCTGTGAGCCCGGATGTGGCCACCGGTGCCAATTATCTCAGGTGAAGAACAAACAGATTTTAAATCACCAAGGATACACCACACATCACCCCTCAGGATCCTTTTGTGCAAAAGAATATCTCCTCACACCCCTCTTTTCTTAGGAATATAAAACTTTGAGTACACATTTGTCGCATTACACGAAAAACCGGCGGGAAACAAGAACAACAGAGCCGCCACCGTGCATTATTTATCCCAAAAGAGGGAAAGGAAACGCTCAGAGTAAACCTGGAAAAGACATGGTCTCGCGACCAAAGAGAATGGGATCGGGAGTCGGTTATGCGAAGGGAAGGTATTAGCACCCCTACGCATCCGTCGTACTCGACGGGATCCACGCACAATAGGAAGGAATAATGGTTGCTAAAACACTGCTCACACACACACAAACTTGCTGAAAGAGACACAAGAAAACAGACTGAAACTGACTCGGCAGGATACCGCATCCTGGGCCTACTTAGTCTATCAGGCATAGACATCAGAGTCGAAGTAGTTCGGACTGGGGAAACGACACATGCTCGCTAGGATATCGCATCCTATGCATACGTATCTCCTTGGACGAAGGAGAATCAGAGCATTCGTAGCTCGGCTGACACGCACACAAACAAACACAAGCAAACGTGGAGCCCGAATGCCAATTACTGGGCTTACATCAGCATCCGAACCAAAACAAAACCCACACTGGAACCCGAACGCCACTCGATGGACTTACATCAGCTTCCAAACCAGAACACACACAAGGGGGTTGAAACACAAAGGTTGAAAAAGAAAAAGGGTGCCCGGGGAGATCTGCTCATCTCCTGCCTACGTACCTCATCTGGTATGAGGATCAGGGCGACGTAGTTCCCCTACGGAGGGACACATGATTAGCCTAACCAGATAACAGAGGGAGACACAACTAGGGAGACTACGACTCGAGCCTAGATGTTATCATGCAAAGTCATCCCTAAGTTAAGGTTTCTAGCTAACTTGCACAGGGAGCAAGCCTATCCTAAGCATGACTTGCACAGGAAGCAAGCCAAACCTAAACCTAACTTGCACAGGAAGCAAGTCAAACAAATACACAAGCACAAGTAGCACACACTATATGCAAGCAATGGGCTCAATCAAGGTTAGGTTTTAGTCGAGGGGTCATATCAACCTCAACAAACAAACCACTGTAACAGGGTAGTGTTAGCTCTTAACCCTAACATTGAGAGTTAGGGTGAAGCTGATGAAAGGTGAGTGAAGATGAGACTTCACAACTCTTATCCCTGGCCTGGGAGAGCTTAAGACAAGAATGTGTGGGTTCAGAAAGTGGGAACCCTTCTACACATTTGATACTGACTCAACTGTACAAATGTACAAGATCTTGGGTTTGTATCTGCAATGCATCAACACAGTGGTGTGAGCAAAGCAGATGACACACAGAATAGCAGGGGATAGATTGCATATCCCTTGGGTTCTGCCAATTGCCTCTTCACTTAGGAGGTCTTTGAATATGTACAAGGACAAAATTAAACAGTCACAAACATTGCCTCTTAAGGAGGGCTTCAGACAGTTGCCTGGCCAAGTAACAGGCCAGGTCTTCCAGACTACATGAAGATAAGAAATTATACCTCAATGCAAATTGCTATTAAGCAAAGCAAAGCAAGTTCTTAAATAACTAAGCAACTAATGGTACCTGAAACCAGTCAAACAGAATCAGTACACAACTCAAAGTCAAACCAAAATAAGATAAGGATCAACAGTCAACACAATCAGTTAAATGTGCAATGTACAAAGCTCAAAGCATGTGAGCCAAGCAACCTACAAAACAAACAAGTTAGTTCATGATAATCAAACAAGCTCATTTAACTTGTATTGATCTCTTTGAAGCATCTGTTGCTTAACCTGAAACAACAAGCTTAAACATGAGCAACAAGACCACTAGGACAAGCCTAGGGTCAAAAAGAGATGAAAAGTTTAAAACAGCAAGGGACAAGTGTCCAAAGTCAAGACAAATCAAACAAGAAGCAAACCCAAGTGGTTTCACAATCATATCATTCATCATCATCATTTCATAAGCAAATTAGGTCAAAACATGTCATATAGAAGCTCAAAGAAGTCAACAGAATGATTTAACTCAAAACCAATCTCAAATATTTCAATAAATTCTCAAATAATTCATGATCAATCATAACCTATAACATGATAAGCATACCAAATTTCAACTTATTTGGATCAAAGGAAGTTGGTCAATGAAAATCAGAAAGTCAAAGCAAGTTCAAACAAGCTCAAAGAAGTCAACCAAACGTGCACCAACTTCAATAAATCATAAATCAGTGATAACATATGAGAAATGAATGGGACTAAAGCCATGATGTACCTTAAGATGTCTACAATGCACATGTCAAGTTTCAAGTCCATCCAATAATGTATGAGAATTACACAAATCAAATGAGAACATGGGTCTTAAAAGTAACATTTTGGTCAAACAGGGGAGAAATTATCAATCAAATAGAAAATGCATTCAAAAATTCCAGAAAATTTCACACACATTCTCTACATCCATAAGCATGTTCATGCAAAAATCCAAACCAATTTGAGTTCATTAAGCAAGGGAAATAAAATCATGAAGTTGGACATGCATAGTGTGACACAAATTGTCACACTCCTATTCAAAAAATCATAACTCCACAACCATCAATGAGAAAATTACAAACTCTACATCAAAATCACCACGAACATGTCTAGTTTGAGCACAAAAAATTTGGGAAGCATTGGATAAAGTATCACCATTTCACAAGCAATTTGGTAAGACATACACAATATGATCAACATGGACAAACCCTAGCACCTTTTAAAATATACACGTGCAAAAAATCTGGAAAAAATATCATAAAAAACTAGATGTCATGAGGAGAAATCCACAAAAAATTCCATGAAATTTGGATAAGAATTGAGCAACTTATGATTTTTCTAAGATACCATGCCAAAATGAAATAAAAATTAAAATGGAAAATGATTTAATTAAAATTGAAAACCGGAAATGGCATTATGGTAAATATTTGGTCCCTTAAGTGAAACGCTGCGTTTCACTTAAGGGAATGCTGCGCCCTGATTGGTTCATGGCCAATGCAACAGTGTATCCCATGCAAAGAACATCAAAACACGATCAAACAGAAATTCTGGGCTTGGCTTTCTAGGGTTCGAGCTACAGTGCAACCATCATCATGATGAAGAACATTTTTCCCAGAAATGGGAATCGAGCACATCAATCAAACCAGCAAACAACACTCAATCCAAATCTATCCCTAGTTTTCATCAATTCGAGCTAAACAAGATGAACCATGCACAAACATAAATGACCAACAAACTTAAATTCCATGTAACTTTCTCAATATTCAATCATTTGCCACGATTCAAACTTCAAAATGACCAGCATGGAAAGACCTTTCTCAAGCATATCATAATTTTGGGAATGGTTAGGTTTGAGTTCTTACCAAATCTGAAGAGCAGTGGTGATTTGATGGTTTTCTGGCCGTGATTAGTTAAAACAGATGCACAACAATACTCCAGATGATGATTGAATGTATATGGAGAGCCCAGTTGTCCTGCCTCTAGCTTCAAATTCAAGCTGCCATGGCCATGCTTCAATGGAACAGTGATATGAGATGGCTTTACAGCTGAATTTCAGGGCTTGCAAAAGCTTCAACAATGTTGGTGGATGATGGAACAATCAACAGGGCTCGTGCCCTTTGAAGGTTTTCAACCAAAAGTTCAAATGAAGAACATGAGAGTTTTTTGAGAGAATGAGATTTTGATCTGGTTTGGCAAAGTGTGCTAGGGTTTTTCAGATTGGAAATATGAAATATATATTCTGTTTAGTATTGCTTAAGCATGGTTAGTGAAGTGGTAATTGGTTTTGCTTAAAATGACATGTTTTTGACAATTGCTAAAAAACCAACCAATTTGCATGGGGTGCATGTATGTGCACGAAATTGGGCCTTGAACAAACTCCAAATATGATTTCAGAACTATTGTAATTGGTACAAAGTGTTGGAAATGAATAAATTGAAAGTCCAATTTTCAACTCACTCTTTTTTAATTCATGCCACTCAAAAAAAGCCATTTTGAATGAAAGATTTTTGGTGAATTGTGATGAAAGATTTGGATAGAGCACATCAAATATGACTTGTAGCAAAAAATCCCACCCAATTTGGCCAAATGGTTTGGAAGATATGCCACTTTGAAGTTCAAAAATTCTTGAGAATGATTTGATCATAACTTGCCAACCATAAATGATAAATGAGTGTTCTTGGACTTTTTGGAAAGGTGAGAGCAAGATATTCAACTTTCATGTTGGACAAAATTTCATTTGAAGCTTGTATGATGATGTAAATTTGAGGAGAAAAACTTTCTATTTTTGGCAGTTGAAAATTACAGGTCACCTGCCATTTTTAGAAACTTTTTGTCTGACTTCAAATTCTTCAATTTTGCTCTTTGCAATGCCAAATGAGACTTGTATGGACATGAATGAACCTTTTCAAACCATCTCCCACCTTGAAATCCATAAAATCAGGCACAGTTGACCATAGTTGACCATATTTGACCTTCTAGGGTTTCTGGTGGACTGCACATTGACTGATGACTTCTGAGCAACCAATCCATGACCAAAATACTTCCCAAGGACCCCTAGGTCATGTGAACATGTTGGACCAACCCTAGGGCCTTGGCTCAATGAAAATTGCACTTGCTTGCTTGATTGACTGATCTCCTGACCAGTTTGACCTAATCCTTGTTAGAGGACTTGCACTTGGGCAAAGGACAATGCAATGTTATGCAGTGGGCTATGTTATGTTAATGACCTAATGTGAAAATGTATGTACAAGAGGTAGGGTGCAAATTTGAGGTGCTACAGCTGCCCCTATTCAATCAGCTGGGAACCCGAATGGATGAGAGCAACGACTGTCAGACTTTCAGGGTAAACAGGGATTGAATACCAAGAACCGTAGAATTTGCACACTGCTGGGAATCACCAATGGAAACGTCCACTGGGATTTTTATTACTGGGTATTTTTTGGTTTTTTTCTTTTTTTCAAGGGTACAGTCACATCCAGACATCACAACGACGATGAATGGGAATAGAAATCACAACTAGATGCCAACGAACAACTAGGAAAAACTCAACGTTTACCGAAACCAACGGAGAGGTAACCAACTGGGGACGACCAGGAAAAACTCGACGTTTACCAAGACCAACGGAGAGGTAAGCCAAGCATCAACGGATGAATGGGAAGGCTCGACCAGACGTCAACGGACGAAAGGGAGAAGCTCGACGTTTATCAAAACCAACGGAGAGGTAAATCCGCATGGGGAAGGGTACAACTAGACGTCATAGGACGAATAGGAAAAACTCAACGTTTATCGACACCAACGGAGAGGAGTACTGGGGATAATGAACACAACCAAATCATCAACGGATGATCGGGAAAAACTCGACGTTTATCGACACCAACAGAGAGGAGGTCACTCGGGAAGGAAGACGACGTTACGAACATCGAAAGATGATGTTTACAGACATCAAAAGAAGACCAGACACTTACGCATGACTGGGAAATCACCGAAAGATGGTGTTTACCGACACCAAAGAAAACAACACACGCGGGTGCTGACAGGAAGGAACACCAAGGATACCGGGTTGTAGGTACGAAATAGGTGACCGACCAAAACGTGAATTGGTTTGTGTTCCAAAACACTCACCATCCTGAAGAGGGCTAGAAAAGCAATCTTCTCAAAGGATGGACATTCAATTCCACAAGGAATACGAATCTTACTCGATTGGGGAGGACGACTTCGACCCAAGAGCGCATGAGACATATTATCTATAGCCGTCAAAACGTAGATAATAGACTCGCATGGAAGATTATCCATAACCGGGTTGTAGGTTGTTTAGATGGATAAACGACCGACATCATCCTGAAGAAAGCAAAAGCAAACTTGTTAAAGGATGGACATTCGATTCCACAAGGAATACGAATCTTACTCTGCTGGAGAAAACAATCAAAAGATTGACCAAAGAGTGCATGAGACATATTATCTATAGCCGTCAAAACGTAGATAATACACTCGCATGGAAGATTATCCATAACCGGGTTGTAGGTTGTTAGATGGATAAACGACCGAAAAGAAAGGCATCAGGGTACCAGGACTAGGTATGTAAAAGATGACCAATCAACAGAGGATAAAGTTGCTAACTTGGAGCAAATACCCAAAGGGAAGGGGAAGACCCACTGGGGACAATACTGCTTGATTAAGGCAAGTATCCAGAGGGGAAAAGAATATCAATACCGCAAACTGGATACTGATAACTGCAAAGAGGGGATTACATCTACCGGTTTGTAGGCAGAAAACCACGGAAAAGTAACCAGTCATCGATAGGATGAGCACAAAGGGTTAACTCCACCAAGGGGATGAAAGTGGGATTTTACAACTACCAGTTTAGTAGGTAGAAAACCACAAAGATAGGACTTACAACTACCGGTTTGTAGGTAGAGGCCACCAAACGATCTGCTGAGAGACAGAGTGAGAAAAAAGGATTTACAACTACCGGGTAGTGGGTAGAAGACCGTAAAGAAAGGACTTACAACTACCGGTTCGTAGGTAGAAGCCAACAAATTCCGCTGAGGATAAGATGAATGAGTGCCGGTTAGTGAGCGACTATTCATTTATGCCCCAGGGAAGCACAGGAGACAGCCAACAGGAAGCCAATTTAGGATCGATCCAAAAAAGCAGTCTGAAACAAGACTCATCCTAATGAGGAAAGAACTCAATAGGGAAAACCCATCCCAATGTATGTTGGGAGGGAACGGAAACAATCGTCATCCACGAGGATGTATCTCAGTGGGGAAATGGCAGGAAAGGATAGACACTTTCTGCTTAAGGGGTTGGCTCTACATGGAGAGATCAGACACACCCACCTCTGCTAGGAAAATCTACTGGAGAGATAAATAGCAGGAGGCAACAATCAACAGATACCCGACAACAGCTGCAACATGAGTATCCGAATGCTATGATTATGCATGTATGCATTATATCTAAAAATGTATGATGAATGCTGACAAACAGACATGCTCAAACCACAGGTCCGGGAATCAACCATCCGGAGAGAAAACCAAAGTCACCAGAGAGCCAAGAAAATCCACTGGAGGCTGGGACAATAGGGAACAATCATCGTTCTGCAGGGGAGAAAGGCCACCAGAGGCTTCCGGAGGGATCGTCGGTCACAACCGGAGAAAAAGTTCAACACGTAGGCGGACGCGCCATAACCACTCGTGCTGGAGATCAGAGATACCATGAAGCAACCGGATCTCTGATGAAGATAGATAGGCATTGATAAAGCTCCTCATGCTAACAACTCCGCTGGGGATCTATCTGAGGACATGATGGAGGACTGGGATGTCAATCCATAAAATACCGAAACTTCCAAAGACAATCACCCACGCCGGGGGAGAGGAAGATTGTTCTGCTGGCGAGGCGAAAGTTGAAGTCTTCAGTAAACACTCTGCTAGGGGAGCTGCCCCACAATAAAGTTCCTAATAGCAAACCTGCTAGGGATGCCCCACGATAGGACTCAAACAACACTCTATCAGGGATGCCCCACCATAGGGCTAACAGAGACTTAGAGGGAAAAATGTTGCACTGCCGGGGACGTGAAGATGAACAACTTCAACCAACACTGCACTGAGCAACCTCGCTGAAGAGAAACCATGAAAAGGTTCTCCAGGAAAAAGATACAGTCATGCTCAAGATACGAACAAATGTCTTACCTATTGGTAATCATACCACCCTTGGGAGAGCACTGCGGGTCTCCTAAGTATCCTTCCATCATTGTGAATATTCACTTAGTTTAAGAACAATTTTGAAAAATTTGTTTATTTTGAAAACAATGATACTTTATCAATTAAAACATGCAAAACGTTTGTTGAGTTGAAACAAATAAGAGTGCAAATAATTGGATAAAAGCTCAAATTGATGTGATGGAATGGTAGTCTGCAAAGGGCGAGACTCCATAGATCTGTACAAGTTTGAAATCGGTGATATATATTGGAGAGGGCTACATTGAACATAATGACCCTTTCTCTACCATTCTGAATTTCGATGTATTCGGAGCTTCGGTCGACGACGCATCGAGAATTCCTGGCGGATGACAAATGCAGAACACAGTCTTGTCAAGATGCAGTTACTTGCCAAATCCCTAATTTTTGCCTAGATTGCCCCAGTGTGAGGTGTTCAATCTAGAGGGATGTAAATTCTTTTTTTCGATGTCTCTAACTTTTGCCTGGATCGCCCTTTCGGGTTTTCAATCCACCGAGACACTCCTTTTTGCCTAAGTCGCCCTTTGGGGTGTTCGACTTAGCGAGCTTTTTGTTCTTTTTTTTTTGTAGGCGAAGTATTTCTTGATTGCATCGGAATTCACAGGACGAGTGAACTTCTTCATCCATTGCTGTAAGTGTCAAAGCACTGCCTGAAAAGGCTCTCTTGAAAACATATGGACGTTCATAGCTTAGGGTTCACTTGCCCCTGGAATCGGCCACGAAAGACAAGACTTTCTTGAGCATAGGGCCATTTTCTCAGAACTCGAGACTTGACCTTCTTATAGTGTGCTTTCGTCACTCTCTGCTGATATAACTGACCATGACACATGGCAGTTAATCTCTTCTTTTTGATCGAATTCAGCATCAGTCAACTTGGGACTTTGAGGGTGCTATTTTTCTTTTGTTCTTTCTTTTTGATTTCTTTTGATTTCTTTTGATTTTACTTTTGATTTTGCTTTTGATTTCTTTTGATTTTGCACCCTCTCTTTCTTTGTTTTTTTTTTGATTGATTTTTTTCCTTCTTTTTTTTTTACATTTTTCTTTTGATGCCCCAGTTGGTTGTTCTGCTGATTCTTGAGATACAGCTGAGTGATCTTCTTTTCTCGCTCAAGAAGTCGGGAAATCTCGTCAGGAATCCCTTCAACATCATCTTCTTCCGCTTCGAATACAGGGAATTCAAAATTGGGAGATGGCGTTGGACCATTATGTTCAATGGGTTTAAGAAACAACCTGCATAATGATTTGATATGAAAAGCTTTTTGAAAAACAAACAAGACAATCGTTATGCAGATGAAAAGATTGCTTTTATTCTTGTTTTTAGGGTTTTTTGTGATCACCAATTTCATGTAAAAAGAGAAAAGGAAAAACAATTGGAAAAAACAAATGTTTAACATGCATTTATTTGAATGAAAATATCATTGCACAAAATGTTGCCAACAATGTCATCACTTCTCCTTTTGGCATGGGAGAAGGGTTTTTAAACAAAGTGATTATTACTCTGACTTATGAACAACTGTAGGAACGCCCACAGTGACCCAATTGTGATAGATCCCACCAGGGATGACAAATGTCATTATCCTTTGCATCAACGGCTCCTACTTTTGAACAAACCTCTTTGTTGAAGATCTCAGAAGAAAAGTCATCGCCAGCCTGGGACTTGTCGTCTTCAAGCTTGATTAACACGGGGACCTAAGTCCTCAAAGCTCAAAATACCCGACCTCACAAGGTCTTGAACCTTCATCTTCAGCTGGAAACAGCTATCCACATCATGACCAGGAGCACCCGAGTGATACACACAATGCTGTTCAGGCCTATACCACCACCGAGGGTTGACGGGTATAGCCGGCGGGTCTCTGGGAGTAATCAAGTTCTGCTCTATCAAAGAGGGATACAACTCTGCGTACGATATAGGGATCGGATCAAAAATGATCTTCTTCCTCTCATTACTCGTGCCAGCTTGATTATCATTGGGAGGCTGGTAAGCCTGCTGCTGAGGACGATGTTGTGGATGCTGATACTGTTGAGTTGGTCTTCTCTGTTGTTGTTGAGTTTGAGTGGCTGGAATAGTCACAGTAGCAACTTGCCGATACTGTCCTCTGTTCATACTCCTCCGACGGTGCACAGCGTTTGTTTCACCCTCTCCCCTTCTGGGTGCCCCAGAGGATGGCTTCTTAGAACTTGAAGAATTTGAAGAGCCAGGATGGCAAACCGGAGCACGGGTTGCTCTGACATTAACAGTCTCTGTAGCAAGAGGCTGTCCAATGATTATAATACCCCTCAAATCATCACCCACGGCATAGTTGTTGACGGGAATAGTGACAGCAGTAATTTGATCATTGACAGGGACCCCCTCTAGTGAAGCACGACTGGGCGGCAGAATCACAGCTTCCTGTCTCTGGGCTAAGGCACGCAGCTCCTCTTGCCCCTGAACAACCCCTTGCATCATGCTCATGAACTGAGCCATGTTTGCCCTCATCTCAGCCAACTCAGCTTGGACTTGATCCATACTCCTCTGATGATTCAATCTGGTTGCGGTGCGGACGATGATCAACAATCCTATCTCCGTCAAAAACCAGAGTGAGAAGTCTCTCCCAAGCATGTCTGCAATGCAAGGATGATATGTGCATGATATGCATATGATGCGGATGCTATTTTATCATGAATGGTCCTGAAAAGGATATGAGTATGCGAGTTAACTTTTTTTTTTCATGCACTATTATTTTTTGGAAAATAAACATGCTATGATGCAAATGATGGAGCCAAAACTGGCAGGCTGTGCATCTCGGCACCGGATCAAAGCTTCGGCTTGAACTCGGAGTCACAATTCATCTGAAACCCAAAGTCGTCTGAGGAACTTTCATCTGAACCCATATCTAGAGAACTGAGTCACCATCTAGTCACCAACCGGTCACCATCAGTACCGAGAGTCACCAACTGTACCTGTTAAAATGATCAAACCCTTCCCTACTCACGGGTGTCGTCTAGGCCAGGGTAAGGTCGAGAGAAACGCAGCATAAATAACCTTTCGCAGAATACCATCATATACACACCTGAAGTATGTAACGACAATATCCCACCAGGGTCTGAACTGCTTGTGATATCAATGTTCCGCTAAGTGGCGCATACCACGCGCTTCCCATGAATCACTCTATTCCTAGGTTTCCTAGATTGCACTCATAGCCTGGGTATTGGGCCTTTTACCTCGAGTAACTCCCACCCCAAACAGAGAGACACAGCACAACCAGCAAATGAATATGAATGAATGCAAACATTAATGCAAACAATAAATGCAAACGATAAATGCACATATATACAAATGAATGCAATAACTAACATCACAAAGCAACCAAAACCCTAACCTAGAGAACGCTAGGAGAGACTCGCTTAGGGAAGATGGACCAGCAAGAGGTCAACTTCTCTGGTTGATCCCCAGCAGAGTCGCCAGCTGTCGCATTACGCGAAAAACCGGCGGGAAACAAGAATAACAGAGCCGCCACCGTGCGTTATTTATCCCAAAAGAGGGAAAGGAAACGCTCAGAGTAAACCTGGAAAAGACATGGTCTCGCGACCAAAGAGAATGGGATCGGGAGTCGGTTATACGAAGGGAAGGTATTAGCACCCCTACGCATCCGTCGTACTCGACGGGATCCACGCACAGTAGGAAGGAATAATGGTTGCTAAAACACTGCTCACACACACACAAACTGGCTGAAAGAGACACAAGAAAACAGACTGAAACTGACTCGGCAGGATACCGCATCCTGGGCCTACTTAGTCTATCAGGCATAGACATCAGAGTCGAAGTAGTTCGGACTGGGGAAACGACACATGCTCGCTAGGATATCGCATCCTATGCATATGTATCTCCTTGGACGAAGGAGAATCAGAGCATTCGTAGCTCGGCTGACACGCACACAAACAAACACAAGCAAACGTGGAGCCCGAATGCCAATCACTGGGCTTACATCAGCATCCGAACCAAAACAAAACCCACACTGGAACCCGAACGCCACTCGATGGACTTACATCAGCTTCTAAACCAGAACACACACAAGGGGGTTGAAACACAAAGGTTGAAAAAGAAAAAGGGTGCCCGGAGAGATCTGCTCATCTCCTGCCTACGTACCTCATCTGGTATGAGGATCAGGGCGACGTAGTTCCCCTATGGAGGGACACATGATTAGCCTAACCAGATAACAGAGGGAGACACAACTAGGGAGACTACGACTCGAGCCTAGATGTTATCATGCAAAATCATCCCTAAGTTAAGGTTTCTAGCTAACTTGCACAGGGAGCAAGCCTATTCTAAACATGACTTGCACAGGAAGCAAGCCAAACCTAAACCTAACTTGCACAGGAAGCAAGTCAAACAAACACACAAGCACAAGTAGCACACACTATATGCAACCAATGGGCTCAATCAAGGTTAGGTTTTAGTCGAGGGGTCATATCAACCTCAACAAACAAACCATTGTAACAAGGTAGTGTTAGCTCTTAACCCTAACATTGAGAGTTAGGGTGAAGCTGATGAAAGGTGAGTGAAGATGAGAATTCACAACTCTTATCCCTGGCCTGGGAGAGCTTAAGACAAGAATGTGTGGATTCAGAAAGTGGGAACCCTTCTACACATTTGATACTGACTCAACTGTACAAATGTACAAGATCTTGGGTTTGTATCTGCAATGCATCAACACAGTGGTGTGAGCAAAGCAGATGACACACAGAATAGCAGGGGATAGATTGCATATCCCTTGGGTTCTGCCAATTGCCTCTTCACTTAGGAGGTCTTTGAATATGTACAAGGACAAAATTAAACAGTCACAAACATTGCCTCTTAAGGAGGGCTTCAGACAGTTGCCTGGCCAAGTAACAGGCCAGGTCTTCCAGACTACATGAAGATAAGAAATTATACCTCAATGCAAATTGCTATTAAGCAAAGCAAAGCAAGTTCTTAAAGAACTAAGCAACTAATGGTACCTGAAACCAGTCAAACAGAATCAGTACACAACTCAAAGTCAAACCAAAATAAGATAAGGATCAACAGTCAACACAATCAGTTAAATGTGCAATGTACAAAGCTCAAAGCATGTGAGCCAATCAACCTACAAAACAAACAAGTTAGTTCATGATAATCAAACAAGCTCATTTAACTTGTATTGATCTCTTTGAAGCATCTGTTGCTTAACCTGAAACAACAAGCTTAAACATGAGCAACAAGACCACTAGGACAAGCCTAGGGTCAAAAAGAGATGAAAAGTTTAAAACAGCAAGGGACAAGTGTCCAAAGTCAAGAAAAATCAAACAAGAAGCAAACCCAAGTGGTTTCACAATCATATCATTCATCATCATCATTTCATAAGCAAATTAGGTCAAAACATGTCATATAGAAGCTCAAAGAAGTCAACAAAATGATTTAACTCAAAACCAATCTTAAATATTTCAATAAATTCTCAAATAATTCATGATCAATCATAACCCATAACATGATAAGCATACCAAATTTCAACTTATTTGGATCAAAGGAAGTTGGTCAATGAAAATCAGAAAGTCAAAGCAAGTTCAAACAAGCTCAAAGAAGTCAACCAAACATGCACCAACTTCAATAAATCATAAATCAGTGACAACATATGAGAAATGAATGGGACTAAAGCCATGCTGTACCTTAAGATGTCTACAATGCACATGTCAAGTGTCAAGTCTATCCAATAATGTATGAGAATTTCACAAATCAAATGAGAACATGGGTCACAAAAGTCAACATTTTGGTCAAACAGGGGAGAAATTATCAATCAAATAGAAAAATTCCAGAAAAATTCACACACATTCTCTACATCCATAAGCATGTTCATGCAAAAATCCAAACCAATTTGAGTTCATTAAGCAAGGGAAATAAAATCATGAAGTTGGACATGCATAGTGTGACACAAATTGTCACACTCCTATTCAAAAAATCATAACTCCACAACCAGCAATTAGAAAATTACAAACTCTACACCAAAATCACCATGAACATGTCTAGTTTGAGCACAAAAAATTTGGGAAGCATTGGATAAAGTATCACCATTTCACAAGCAATTTGGTAAGACATACACAATATGATCAACATAAACAAACCCTAGCACCTTTTAAAATCTACACGTGCAAAAAATCTGGAAAAAATATCATAAAAAACTAGATGTCATGAGGAGCAATCCACAAAAAATCCCATGAAATTTGGATAAGAATTGAGCAACTTATGATTTTTCTAAGATACCATGCCAAAATGAAATAAAAATTAAAATGGAAAATGATTTAATTAAAATTGAAAACCGGAAATGGCATTATGGTAAATATTTGGTCCCTTAAGTGAAACGCTGCGTTTCACTTAAGGGAATGCTGCGCCCTGATTGGTTCATGGCCAATGCAACAGTGTATCCCATGCAAAGAACATCAAAACACGATCAAACAGAAATTCTGGGCTTGGCTTTCTAGGGTTCGAGCTACAGTGCAACCATCATCATGATGAAGAACATTTTTCCCAGAAATGGGAATCAAGCACATCAATCAAACCAGCAAACAACACTCAATCCAAATCTATCCCTAGTTCTCATCAATTCGAGCTAAACAAGATGAACCATGCATAAACATAAATGACCAACAAACTTAAATTCCATGTAACTTTCTCAATATTCAATCATTTGCCACGATTCAAACTTCAAAATGACCAGCATGGAAAGACCTTTCTCAAGCATATCATAATTTTGGGAATGGTTAGGTTTGAGTTCTTACCAAATCTGAAGAGCAGTGGTGATTTGATGGTTTTCTGGCCGTGATTAGTTAAAACAGATGCACAACAATACTCCAGATGATGATTGAATGTATATGGAGAGCCCAGTTGTCCTGCCTCTAGCTTCAAATTCAAGCTGCCATGGCCATGCTTCAATGGAACAGTGATATGAGATGGCTTTACAGCTGAATTTCAGGGCTTGCAAAAGCTTCAACAATGTTGGTGGATGATGGAACAATCAACAGGGCTCGTGCTCTTTGAAGGTTTTCAACCAAAAGTTCAAATGAAGAACATGAGAGTTTTTTGAGAGAATGAGATTTTGATCTGGTTTGGCAAAGTGTGCTAGGGTTTTTCAGATTGGAAATGTGAAATATATATTCTGTTTAGTATTGCTTAAGCATGGTTAGTGAAGTGGTAATTGGTTTTGCTTAAAATGACATGTTTTTGACAATTGCTAAAAAACCAACCAATTTGCATGGGGTGCATGTATGTGCACGAAATTGGACCTTGAACAAACTCCAAATATGATTTAAGAACTATTGTAATTGGTACAAAGTGTTGGAAATGAATAAATTGAAAGTCCAATTTTCAACTCACTCTTTTTTAATTCATGCCACTCAAAAAAAGCCATTTTGAATGAAAGATTATTGGTGAATTGTGATGAAATATTTGGATAGAGCACATCAAATATGACTTGTAGCAAAAAACCCCACCCAATTTGGCCAAATGGTTTGGAAGATATGTCACTTTGAAGTTCAAAAATTCTGGAGAATGATTTGATCATAACTTGCCAACCATAAATGATAAATGAGTGTTCTTTGACTTTTTGGAAAGGTGAGAGCAAGATCTTCAACTTTCATGTTGGACAAAATTTCATTTGAAGCTTTTATGATGATGTAAATTTGAGGAGAAAAACTTTCTATTTTTGGCAGTTGAAAATTACAAGTCACCTGCCATTTTTAGAAACTTTTTGTCTGACTTCAAATTCTTCAATTTTGTTCTTTGCAATGCCAAATGAGACTTGTATGGACATGAATAAACCTTTTCAAACCATCTCCCACCTTGAAATCCATAAAATCAGGCACAGTTGACCACAGTTGACCATATTTGACCTTCTAGGGTGTCTGGTGGACTGCACATTGACTGATGACTTCTGAGCAACCAATCCTTGACCAAAACACTTCCCAAGGACCCCTAGGTCATGTGAACATGTTGGACTAACCCTAGGGCCTTGGCTCAATGAAAATTGCACTTGCTTGCTTGATTGACTGATCTCCTGACCAGTTTGACCTAATCCTTGTTAGAGGACTTGCACTTGGGCAAAGGACAATGCAATGTTATGCAGTGGGCTATGTTATGTTAATGACCTAATGTGAAAATGTATGTACAAGAGGTAGGATGCAAATTTGAGGTGCTACAACATTGACCATAAAGCGTTGAGTCTTAGAATTACCTCACTCAATAAAAACACCTAGAAAACCTAACCCAGAAAAAAAGAACTGATATAAACCTTTTGAGATACGCCAAATAGAAAGTATATCGCCATTGTTACCAATGACATGAGAAAATTTTCAGTCATAACAAATGTTACCTCCATAGAGAAAACAACAAAGAGGCTTGTAGGACCCCAATTTTGACCCTAAGATCCCTCATGCCATCTCATCATATGCATTAGCATTGGGATCATACCTTGGTATTCTCCTTACCCCTCATTCATTGGGTTTGCATTAGGGGAGATCACCAAGCACATTTTTTTGTATCATACTTCCTTTTTCTTTAGTTTTACTAACCACCAAAAATATTTCATTGTATAGTTTGTGCTTTTGTAAGTAGCGTGTATGCTCACTTATGCTCTATCAAGCTCATATTTAGGGTTTAAGACCCTCAATGCAAGGAGATCAATCAAGAATTGGTTTACATTGGCTCTAAGTATCTTATATGAATTCACATGACCTTCACATGTCATTTTTATCAAGAAATCATCAAGAGTTTGGAGTTTGTTTGCCTTGGAAACCCTAATTCATCTGGGTATCTTGTATGACTTCTTCAATAAGTTTCTTCAACAATTGATCAAATATTTCAAGGTATACTTCAAATTACATCATCTTATGCAGATATGATCCTCCATGAGTCCCAAAAGTCAAGAGAATGTCAAGCTAGCAAGTTGGTTCATGGTGGTTGACCAGAGAAAGTCAACTGGTCAAAACTGGGGTTCCCTAGACCCTATCTCCTACATTTTTATTCATATGAAAATTATTCAAAGAGAAAATTTACTCTAATTTACATTACAAACAAGTTTCATGTTGAGGTCTAGAGCTAGTTTTTCTTGGAAAGTCATTTTTTATGATGAACGATTATAGGTCATTTTGTCTAAACCATATTTTGGAGGTCAACTTCCCAAAACCATAACTTGCTCAAATTTTATGATGTGAGATCCATTCAAATTGCATGATCAACTTAACGATGTTTACTTAAAATTTTATGTTTGGAGGAAGTGCAAATTTAACTTGAAAATTCTTGTGCCAAGAGGAAACATTATAGGTCATTTCGGGTCAATACCATTGAACAAGTGATTTTCCTCAACTTATAAAATGAATAACTCCCTCATGAAAAATCCAAATGAGGCCAAATTTATGACCAAATTTAATAGGTTTTAAAAATCTACAACTTTGATGAAGGAACTTTTCTCATTTGAAATTCATAGAAAAAGTTATTCAAGGTGGAAGAAGTGAACATATGGCTTGGAACTTAGATTTTTTTTTTAATATGTCTGATTTCCCAAATTTACACCTCAAAATTAATCATGATCCAAGATTAAAATGAAAAAGTGTTCAACATGAAAGTTTCTCCTTTTGATCTCACCTTTCTAAAAAGTCCAAAATCATCTAATTTGGATAAAGTATGAGGTACTTGCGCATGCGTGAAAGTTGAAGCACTATTTGGATATTTTCAAGGTCCAATTTCCATACACACTTGCATAAGCTTCCAAGATGATTTCAATACATTACACATTGGATTATGGATCAGATGCCATCATTTCATGGGCCTCATTCACGCCCATGCAACCATGCAAAGAGGAATTTCAATTTTTTCCCAAAATTGGAAGTGTGCAAATATCATTCTCCATGCAATGGGAACGTTTTAAGCACCCAAAACATCCTTAGTACTCTAAGGGAGCCCTTTTTGAAAAGTGTATTGTAGGTTGGTATTTGTGAAAATATTTGTGCAAACATGATTGGGGAGATGAGAAAAGAATATACAAATTATTTACAATTTTGTTGTTTGAATGGATAAACCCATTGCCTACGTACCATCACGAAGGTAGGATCAAAGCCTCATAGTTCGGGGTAAAAATCTCAAAATATGGGTGAATTGATTTGATCAAAAGCCTTAAGGTCTTTTGTCATCAAAGGGAGAAAACTCAACCTAAACCAACAGTCCACCATGTGAGGAGAGCTTCAACATACTAGTGAGGGATCCACCCTATAATAAGTATGGAAGACTTATAGTCCAATCACTAAGGATAAGGTGAGGTTTACATCAACCACTATGATAACTCAAACATATGGCTAATGTTTATGAAAAGTTTGAACAAATATGGCCATTGGAACCACAAAAACATACTTGAGTGAGTTGTATTCACAAAATAAAGTCGAAGTTGACTTAAGATTCAATTCAAAATAAGTATTAATGAAAAGAGTTTAAAAAATCAAAGGCATAATGCCTAGGTTTCTAGTTTTGAAAACAATGTCAATGTTTGCACAAAATGAGTTTGGCTTGGGTTAGAGTGGAGAGAAGAAGAGAAGGGTTAGTCCTAAAGATGCAAAGATGAGAGAAGAGATAAAACCCTTGGAGTTCCTTTCTTGAGATCATAAAGATGATTCAAGATGCTCCTTCCCTTTGGACTTAGCAATTAACTCAAGCAATCAAACAAATATTCAATCAAGCTCCTAGGATCTCCATTTGGCTTGTCTCTCTTAACTTGGATGCTCATGACAATGGTCCTTCTAAATATCTCAAGTTTGGAATCCCTATCACACAAGAACAAACAATCAAAAAGTTCACAATACAATAAGAGGAATGGACAAAGAGAGTTTAGATTAGGGGTCCTTTCAAGTCAACTTCAAGATTTAAGCATTCTAAAGGCATGATGCCTAGTTTCTCTTCAATCAATTTTAGCATACTAAAGGCATGAGGCCTAGTTGATCTTGAACTCCATTAAGCATAGCTAAGGTCCTAAGTGTAAGTCCTTTCTCCTTTTTGCATTGGGTCCACACAAACAACCACAAAAACAAGCACAAAGCAACAATATATTTATATACAATAATAAGCTCAAGTGAGCAAAAGGAAAATGGTATAAACATAAACATGAGCTCAAATGAGAAAAGGGAAAATACAACATGAATAAATGAGCAAGAAATTAAATTGCATTAAAGTAAATTGCAAGAATTAAATGCTTGATTTAAGTTAGTGTTAGTAGTTAATGTTAGTGTGCCATAAGGCAATTTAGCACTATGTTAAGCAATCGTAAGTGGACTAATGTAGTAGTCACACCTATCTGAGGTCGGTCAATAAAACTATAGGCAAATAAATACAGGTTAGAGATCATGACTAGTAAGCCAAGCTCCTACAACTTGCCATACCAAAAGAAAAGAAGAATGACCTTGAATGGATTTTAGGTTTTTTGCTTGACCAAGAAGCAACCTATCTTGGACACAAAGCAATTCACTTGATCTTTGATCAAGTTGAGTTCAATTTGGATCAAAGAAGGTTAGGCCTCTCATATGTCAAGGCTAACCACAAATCATTAACTCATTGGTCAAAAGAAAAAAGAAGAAGAAAAGAGATGAAGATGGAATGTACAAAATGAAAATTCAAATGACATAACCAAAACACTATGATCAAATGTGAATGGAATCAACATCAATCAATGGTAAACAGAAGTGAAATGAAGATTAGAAGTCAAGAAAGGTCAAACATATTTTTGGTATTTTTTGGAATTAAAATAATACATAAAGTAAAATGAACAAAGTGAGGTCAAACTTCAAATCCAATTCAAATCAACTTGGATAAGTCCAATTGGATCATCATAAGTTTAACATGGTCAAACAAGGTTTTACAAATTTTTCCAACATTTTTTGAAAACAGAAGCTATTTTAAAATAAATTAAAAGCATTAAAATATAACACAAATTAATTAAAATGTCAAATAAATCTCAAGTCAATTAAGAAATTGATGAGAATATTTTCATAGACTTATCATGATCCAAATGTGTTAAGAAAATATTTTTGGCATTTTTTGAATATCAAAAAGTATTTTAAATGAATTAAAAACTATCAAAAATAAAATGATTCACAAAAAATAGTAAATGGAATCACAAAAATAATTAAAAATCAGATTATGAAACTAGATTTCAAAAGAAATTTTTTGCAATTGGTCTCATATTTTTGTGATTCCAAATAAAAGAGTTATGAATTTTTGAAAATAAATGGAATAAAATAAAAATAAAATAGAAATTAGAAAATCTGGAAAATCCACAGCGCATGGATCATCATTCATTAATTGACG
Organism: Lathyrus oleraceus; assembly: GCF_024323335.1. Taxonomy (NCBI): domain Eukaryota; kingdom Viridiplantae; phylum Streptophyta; class Magnoliopsida; order Fabales; family Fabaceae; genus Lathyrus; species Lathyrus oleraceus. The sequence goes on along the minus strand of NC_066584.1, from coordinate 320,821,356 downwards.
TGGACAATCCTAAGGCTCTTAGGCGCGCACTCATCATGGACACAAGTCAAGTGCAACACACGCTGGATTTAAAAAAGTCGTAAAGAGAAAAGGCCAAGATTAGATCCTGTAATCACCATCCAATGGCTCAGAGTGGTTCCACGTGGAGATGGTGGTGGAAACCACCGTCTTCTCCGGTGAGCAAACGAATTCCGGCCACCAGTTGCAGGTTTTGCAACCTCAACCAAACTACACGTGCCTTATACCAAATCAAAGCTGAGGTGATATACATCACCCATGTAACTTTGGATTTCTCTCAAGATCCCTATGGAAGGAGAAATCTGAGATGGAAAATCCAGGTGTTCAATCTGAAATGCATCAATTCATGAAATTAAAGCCACCATTGGCTTGCCTCTCACATGAGGACTTCAGAGAACCAAACAAACACAAGCAAAGCACAATATATGATGAGATTCGAATCAAAACAGTTGAGATGCAAACCTTTGAAGTGCAGCTTTGATGAGCACGATCCAACCAAACTCTTTCTTGCAGCTTGATCTTGAGGTATGGTATGAATGCAAGGCTAAGGAATAAGTGTTGAAGATCAACTGATTTTGTTGAAATTCAAATTTGAAAAGAGAAATGAAAATTCAAAATTCCTTTAGTGTGGCTGGGATTCAATTTCTGCAGAGCTTCAGGTTGATTCAAGGATGAGAAATGAATGAAGTAAGCATACTATTTATAGATGAAGCTGATGCCAATAGGTGAAGAATCTGTGTGCGTGAAGCTTTGGGTCCTCCATGCATTGGCCGTTACAGGCGCATGTGAGGCCCAAAAGCTAATGGTCTTGCAAGCTGATAGCATAATGAATGGATTTGGACGTGTGGTTTGAGTGGTAAATGCTTGTGCATGAAGTTTCATCATGAATTCCATAATTGAGCATAAATGTTCCCCTCTTCGAAAGTCACTCTTAGAAAATCCAAACATAGGCATGTGAGTAAGGGTTGGAAAGGTACCGGTATAAGGAACAAAAGTTATGTTGGGAAAAAATACATTTGAACTTTGGAAAATTATGAAAACTGGTCATGAAGTTTGATGTACAAAACATGCCTTCGAAAAATTTGCCAAAAGTGACCAACTTCAAGCCCTTCTGTTTCAATGATGCAAGCTTCAAATGGAAAAACCTCCGACATCAAAGTTGTATATATTTTCAAGATGATCAATTTGGACTTAACTTTTGCATCATTTGGATTTTTGATGAGAAAGTTATGGGCACTTGAAGTTGGACTTTTTCAAGATTCAATGGCTTTGGTCCAAAGTGACCTATAATGTTTTGTATTATCACACATTTTTATTTTAAGATTATGAAATTTTGTCCAACATAACATTTGAATTATACATATCAAACATTCCAATGCATTTGGTCTCACCTCAAAATCATAAAAAATGAAGGAGTTAGGTCCTTGGGAAGTTGGCCCAAAATTAGGGTTTCAATCAAAATGACCTATAATGTTTTGAAATGAATGATGACCTTCCAAGTTTCAAATGAATTTATGATGAAAATGAAAGTTGTTCATATAGTTCTTAAGAACATTTATTCTCTTGGGGTCATCTTCATTTGACAAACACATCAAAAGTTAGGTCTCAGTGGATTTCAAAATAGTCAGATGACTTGACTGGTCAACTTCTCAAGTCCAAACTTCAAATCTTGATGAATGAATGATTGAGGATACTCACATAAGATCATATATGAACAAAATAATTAATGAAATAACTTTCCTTTATTGAATTTGATCATAGGTTGAGGTTGCTTCATGAGCAAGGCACAATCAATGCACAGATGAATTAGGGTTTCCTTGGGAAACAAGCCTTAAGCCCTTTGGTTTATCCTGGTCAAAATGACAAATTGAGATACTTGGGAGACATATATGATGATTGATAGCTTTGGGAACCATTGTCATGCTTGCTTTCATCTTCATCCGGCCATTTCAATGAGCATAGGAGCCTCCAATGGATCACATGACTACTTGAGCTTCAAAACAAAAAAATGTTAGTGACATATTTTTGTGCTTTTGGTTAGTAAACAAACTAAGAAAATCAATAATATGAAATCCGAGCATGCTTGGTGGTCTCAAACCAACTCACACAAGTCACAACCTTAGGGTTAAAGAGCCAAGATGCTATGATCCTTGAGGGAAATGCAATGAGTAATGATATGATGCCATGAGGGATCTTAGGGTCAAAATTGGGGTCTTACAGATGCCCCTATTTAAGGTCATTCTAGTCGGAGATATGAAGGTTAAAACCTTCGTCTCGACGAGGTAGAATGGGCTTAAGTAATAACAAAGAGACGAATTTTGGTCCCTAAGAGACCTCATAATGCAAATGTATGTATGTAAAAGTTAATACTTTGTGGGGAAATATGGCCACAAAGGAAAAAAGAAATCAGAAGAAATTGAAAGTCCATGGGAGTATAATACATTCCATAGGGAAAACTCCCTGGGAGACAGGGACTCCGAGGGGATAAAGGGAATAAGATGCGTGAGCATGTCACGACTTGAAAACTTACCGAGAGACACGGAGGGATTCCACGAAAATAAATCGATGGAAAGACTCGAGCTGACGCAAAGATGCATGTATTAGGGAATATGCCAATACAACAAAATTATCCACAAAGGATACTTCGGATAAAAATCCGGACTCGGATGGGGATGTCCATTAAGGAATCAGCTGAGGAAACAACAAAACGAGGTATTACCGGTTACTGGGTAATAAAACTCGAAAAGAGACAAGTGATCAAAACATCGGTTACTGAGTGGAAGAACAGCACGCTTAGGGAGAAAGAATATCTAAGACCGGTATAAGGGTGAGAGATATCAATCATCCGAAACATCTGAGGAAGACCTAAAAAGGCAAATTTCAACTCAGGAAAATCTGACTCCACAAGGGATAAGAAAGTCATAATAGGGAGCAGAAGGAAGGAACACCAGGGATACCGGTTACTGGGCATATAATAGGTGACCAACCAGGCGTGAATTGGGAACATATCTAAGACACTCGTCATCCGAAAAGGAGGGTTGAAAAAGCAAACTCAATTTACAGGATGGGCATTCGATTCCATAAGGAAATACGAATCTTACTCAACTGGGGAAGAAAAAGGCTTCGACTAAAGAGCGCATGAGATATATTATCTATTACCGTCAAAACATAGATAACATACTCACATGGAAGATTATCCACAACCGGTTACTGGGTTAATAAAGGATAAATCGACCGAAAAGAAAGGACATTGGGGTACTGGCTACTGGGTATATAATGATGACCAATCCAACGAAGAGACAATCATTACCAAACAAAGGTAAATGAAAGATGACTCGCTGGGGTTGAATTGCTTGATAAAAGCAGTTATCCCGGAGATATATCACCGGTTACTGGGTGGTATACTCAAAAAATGAAGGAATATCAATACCGAATATTGGATAAAGATAACCAACAAAGAGGGGATTACATCTACCGGTTACTGGGTAGAAAACCACAGGAGTAGGACTTACAACTACCGGTTACTGGGTAGAAGGACAGGAAGTCCATTGGGGAAAGGATGAACAATCACTGGTTACTGAGAAATTGAATCAATTAAACTACAGGGAACTGCAGGGGAAATAACAACAAAGAAGTCAATCTAGGAACAAGCTAGAAAGACACAATGAAACAAGACTCCACCCAATGAGGATATAAATCAGGGGAGTAATTCCATCCAGATACACAATTGGGGAGGAAACTGAAACAAAAATCATCCACGAGGACATAACTCAGTGGGGAATGATGAAGGAAAGATAGACACTTTCTACCTATAGGGCTGACTCTATATGGAGAGATCAGACACGAACATTTGCTTGGGGAAGAATATTTCACCAATAGCAGGAGATAACAAGTAAAGATATATGGCAAAGAATGCAACATGAATATCTGAATGTTATAATTATGCATGTATATGCGGGGTTTATGTATGATTAATGCTGACAAACAAACATTTCTAACACAAACAGGTCCAAGAAACAATGGACAGACATCCGGTATAACATCTCAAAAGAGAAAGGCCAGGCCCACAGGAGGAAATCCAATTTGGTGGGGAGCATCAAATGCTAGGAGGCGCAGACTGCAACTGGGGATCAAGCATAGTAGCTGCCGGGGACAAAGACCACCGTTGGGGATCAGAGCCCGCTGTTGGGGATCAGCCAAAAGGTCACAACTACCAACTGTCGGGGATCTTCCAACAACTCTCGGGAACTGCTGAAGAAACACTTCTGCCGATGGGAAAAGGAACAAATCACTCTGCTGGGGAAGCATCTCTGCCACCAGGAGCAGGAACAAATTACTCCGTTGGGGAAGCTACAGAGTCACCGCCAAGAATTTGCTGCTGAACAGGCAAAAGATCCATTGTAGGGGAAACTCTACTAGGAAGCTCAACACGAATAAGATTCCGTCGTAGAATAAACTCTACTGGGGACTTATCAAGGAAAGATATGAAACTCTGTGGAGAACAACCACCAAATAGAAGTTCTAACAATCAAAACATTCCTCCTCATCTACTGGAGAGACATCTCTGCCAAGGAGAGAGACCCAAATGCTCCGCTGGGGAAGGAAATAAACATCTTCACCACCGGCTCTAGTAGGAGGAAACAACCCAATAAGGAGGGAAAAACAAATAATCAGGCTCTGATCAGGCAACTCCACTAGGGAAGACTGAAGGCGATCCAACTGGGGAAAGTCTGTTGTGAGCAACCCTACTGAGGATGAGTTGTAAGTAAACTCACTGGGGAGAAGTTACAAGCCAACCTGCTGAGGATTTCTGATCATGCTGGGAATTCCTGCTCATACTGCGGGAGATTTCCATTTATGCTGAGGGAAAAACAGATAGCATATCAATTTTTATCAATCTATAAGGGATTTTAGGTCAGTCCACACAAGGGATGACAACCATATAATTGACAAAACACATATGCTAGACTCAGACTCTCTGACGATCTGAGGATGGAGATATACACCTCTCCCAAAAGATCAAGGCCAAAACTTCAGACTCTCTGGGGGACTTAATGATGTATCACCCCTCTCTGCGCCCGCTGAGGAGACAACCTGAAAGATGATGAAGAGAAAAACGAATATGCCAGGAATATGAACAAATGTCTTACCCTTTCGGAGATCGTACTATTCTTGGGAGAGCACTAAAGACATTCCAATTATCCTTTTATCCATTGTGAATATTCACTTTGTTTAAAAACAGTTTATAAAAACTTTATTTCTTTAAAACAATGATATTTATCAATTAAAACATGCAAACATTTGTTAAACAGAAACAAATAAGAGTGCAAAGAATTGGATAAAGGCTCAAATTTATTTGATAGAATGGTAGTCCGCAAATGGCGAGACTCCATGGATCTTTACAAATTTGAAATTGGTGATATATATTGGAAAAAGGGCTACATTGAACATAATGATCGTTTCTCCACCAACTCTGAATCCAATGTATTCAAAGCTTCAGTTGACGATGACTGAGCGAGAATCTTTGATAGATAACAACTTATAGAACAAAGTCTTGTCAAGATGCAGTTGCTTGCCAAAATCCCTAATTTTTGCCTAGATTTCCCCAAGGTGAGGTACTCAATCTAGCGGGATATATATATATTTATTCTTTTTATGTCTCTAACTTTTGCCTGGACCGCCCTTTCGGGTTTTCAATCCACCGAGACGCTCATTTTTGCCTAAGTCGCCCTTTTGGGTTTTCAACTTAGCGAGCTATTCTTTTTTTTATTTTAGGCGAAGTATTTCTTGACTGCATCTGAATTTGCAGGACGAGTGAAATCCTCCCCATCCATAGTTGTAAGTAATAAAGCACCGCCTGAAAAGGCTCTCTTAACAACATATGGACCTTCATAATTTGGAGTCCACTTGCCCCTGGAATCGGGCGCGAAAGACAAAACTTTCTTGAGCACGAGGTCACCTTCTCGGAACACACGAGGCTTGACCTTCTTATCAAAGGCTTTCTTCATCCTTTGCTGATATAACTGACCATGGCACATGGCAGTCAATCTCTTCTCTTCAATCAAATTCAGCTGGTCATAACGACTCTGAACCCATTCGGCCTCAGTCAACTTAGCTTCCATCAAGACTCTCATTGATAGGATCTCAACCTCCACGGGGAGCACAACCTCCATGCCATATACAAGAGAGAAAGGGGTTGCCCCTGTTGAAGTGCGGACAGACGTACGACAACCATGCAAGGCAAATGGCAGCATCTCATGCCAATCTTTATACGTGACAACCATCTTCTGGATAATCTTCTTTATGTTCTTGTTAGCAGATTCAACAACCCCATTCATCTTGGGTCTATAATGAAAAGAATTATGATGTGCAATCTTGAACTCGCTACACAGCTCTTTCATCATCTTGTTGTTCAAGTTAGATCCATTATCTGTAATGATCTTATCTGGCACACCATATCGACATATGACTTGATTCTTGATAAACTTCACAACTACCTGCTTGGTCACGTTTGCATATGACGACGCTTCAACCCACTTGGTGAAGTAATCAATTGCTACGAGAATAAAACGGTGACCGTTAGACGCTTTTGGCTCTATCATGCCAATCATGTCAATTCCCCATATAGAGAAAGGTCATGGTGAGGAAATAACATTCAGAAGTGTCAGGGGAATATGAATCTTATCCGCATAAATCTGATACTTGTGGCATTTCTTCACATATTTGCAACAGTTAGAGTCCATTATCAGCCAATAGTAGCCTGCTCTCAACATCTTCTTTTCCATGGCATGTCCATTGGAATGAGTACCAAATGAACCCTCATGGACTTCAGTCATTAACAGGTCTGCTTCGTGTCTATCCACGCATCTGAGCAGAACCATGTCAAAATTCCTCTTATAAAGCACATCACGATTGAGGTAGAAACTGCCAGATAATCTCCTCAAAGTCTTCTTATCTTTAACGGATGCCCCAGGCGGGTAAATCTGACTATGAAGAAAACACTTGATATCATAATACCATGGCTTATCATCTTTCACTTCTTCAACTGCAAATACATGAGCTGGTTTACCCAAGCGCATCACAGTAATATTGGGGACTCCATTCTAGAATTTCACCACAATCATCGAAGCAAGTGTAGCAAGAGCATCTGCCATCCGATTCTCGTCTCGAGGAATATGATGGAAGTCAACCTCGATAAAGAAAGTTGAAATCCTCCTCGCATAATCTCTATATGGGATAAGGCCAGGCTGATTCGTCTCCCATTCACCCTTAATCTGATTAACAACAAGGGCCGAATCACCATAAACATCAAGATGTTTGATCCTAAGATCAATACACTCTTCCAAACACATAATACAGGCCTCATACTCCGCCATATTATTCGTGCATTTGAAAGTTAGCCTTGCTATAAAAGGAAAATGTGTGCCCTGAGGAGTAATAATCAATGCCCCAATACCATTTCCATATTGATTAACAGCGCCATCGAATACCATGCCCCATCGGGAACCAAGCTCTGGCCCTTCATAGAGCGTAGGCTCGTCGCAATCTTTCATTTTCAAATACAGAATCTCCTCATCTGGGAAGTCGTACTGAACAGATTGATAATCCTCAATTGGTTGATGTGCCAAGTGGTCAGCCAAGATACTACCTTTAATATCTTTTTGAGCTCGATACTCAATATCATACTCAGACAACAGCATCTTCCAACGGGCAATCCTCCCAGTTAAAGCAGGCTTCTTAAAAATATACTTGATTGGATCCATTTTGGATATCAACCAAGTCGTATGATTCAACATATACTGGCGTAAACGCTTAGCGGCCCAAGCCAAAGCACAACATGTTTTCTCAAGCATTGAGTATCGAGACTCACAATCAGTGAACTTCTTACTCAAATAATATATAGCATACTCTTTCTTCCCTGATTCATCTTGCTGGCCCAATACACAACCCATCGAGTCATCAAGCACTGTCAAGTACATAATCAATGGTCTCCCTTCGACAGGCGAAGACAGAATGGGAGGCTCGGACAAATACTCTTTGATACTGTCAAAGGCCTTCTGGCAATCCTCGGTCCAATTATGACGCTGATCTTTCCGAAGGAGCTTGAATATAGGCGCACATGTGGGATATAAATCTGGAAATATAATTTAAGCGACCAAGAAAACCTCAGACTTGCTTCTCTGTTTTGGGCGCATGCATCTCCTGTATTGCTTTGACCTTGGTAGGATCAACTTCAATACCTCTTTCACTGACAATAAAGCCCAATAACTTGCCGGAACGGACTCCAAATGTACACTTGTTAGGATTCAGGCGGAGTTTATAGTTCCTCAAACGCTGAAAAAGCTTCAACAAATGCTCTACATGTTCAACTTCCGTTCTCGCCTTCGCAATCATATCATCAACATACACCTCGATCTCCTTGTGCATCATATCATGAAACAAGGTAGTCATAACGTGTTGATACGTGGCTCCGGCGTTCTTCAAACCGAAGGGCATCACTCGATAACAGAATGTTCCCCAAGGTGTGATGAATTTTTCTTCTCCATATCCTCGGGTGCCATTTTAATCTGATTATAACCGGAAAATCCGTCCATAAATGAGAAATCATTGAATTTAGCTGTATTATCTACCAACATATCAATATGTGGCAGAGGAAAATCATCTTTCGGACTAACTTTATTCAAGTCTCGATAGTCCATACACATTCGGACTTTTCCATCTTTCTTAGGCACATGCACAATATTGGCCACCCATTGAGGATATGTAGAAGTCACCAGAAACCCCGCATCAATTTGCTTCTGAACTTCTTCTTTAATCTTCACTGCCATATCAGGATGAGTTCTTCTGAGCTTCTGCTTCACAGGCACACACTCAGGCTTCAAAGGCAGGAAATGTTGCATGATATCAGTATCCAGACCAGGCATATCTTCATATGACCAAGCAAAGACGTCAACATATTCTCGTAGCAACTCAATCAACCCCTTCTTGACAGACTCTTCCAGGAGTGCCCCAATCTTCACTTCACGAACACAATCTTCAGACCCCAAGTTGACTGTTTCCAGATTCTCAAGATGTGGCTGAATGATCTTTGCTTCGTGCTCAAGCAGACGGGTAATCTCATCAGGAATCTCTTCAACATCATCTTCTTCGGCCTCAAATACAGGGAACTCAAAGTTAGGAGATGGTGTTGGATCATTACGTTCAATGGGTTTGATCAACCTGCATAATGATTTTGGATATATAAAGGAGATTTCAGACTTCAAGCAAGGCAAATCATTATGCAGATGAAAAAATTGATTTTATTCTCTTTTTTAGGGTTTTTTAGTGATCACCAATTTCATGCAAAAAAAGCAAAAAGGGAAAATAATTTGGAAAAACAAACATTTAACATGTAATTATTGAATGAATATCATTGTATTAATGTGCCAACAATGTCATCACTTCTCCTTTTGGCATGGGAGAAGGGTTTTTAAACAAAAATGAACATATTACGTGGACTTATGGACAACTGTTGGAACATCAACGGCGACCCAATTATTGCAGGCTCCTCCAGGGATGACGAAGTTGCCCAGATCTTTCTCTGCATCATCTTCCACTATGGCAGCAACTTCTTGGTCTTGAACAGTGTGGATGAAACCTCTACTCTGGAACAGCCCACGCTCGTTGGAAATGCCTGAAGAATACCATATGTCAGCCCGAGATTTATTATCTTCCAGCTTAATCATTTGTCCTAAACCAGTAGTTGTACCATGCTCAATGGCCAACTTCGCATCATTGTAGGAAGCAAATGAAGAAGGTCCTTTCCTTGAAGGCTCAGCAATAGATAAGGCTTGGAACGGAGTCCCAACCTCATCTTCAGCGTCTATGTAGGAAAAGGAAGACAAATGGCTTACCAAGAGAGCCTTCTCTCCCCCTATCACCACCAACTTCTTATTCTTAACGAATTTCAACTTTTGGTGTAGGGTGGATGTCAAGGTGCCTGCCTCGTGAATCCATGGTCTGCCAAGCAAAAAGCTATATGATGGGTGAATATCCATGACCTGGAAAATGATTTGGAAATCAATAGGTCCAATCTTGATTTGGAGCTCAACCTCGCCAATCACAGTTTTCCTGGATCCATCAAAATCCTTAACAACCACTCCGCTCTGCCTCATGGGAGGACCCTGATAAGAAAGTTTCGCCAGAGTGGATTTTGGCATCACATTTAGCGATGATCATGTGTCTACCAGCACATTAGACAAGGCATCATCCTTGTAGTTCATAGAAACGTGTAGAGCCAAATTGTGGTCTTTTCCCTCCTCGGGAAGATCAGCATCGCAAAAGCTCAAATTGTTACAAGCAGTTATGTTTGCAACAATGCTATCAAACTGTTCAATTGTGACATCGTGATCCACGTATGCCATGTCCAACACCCTCTGCAAAGCTTCGCGGTGTGGCTCAGAATTCATCAGCAAAGATATGACAGATATCTTTGATGGAGTTTGAAGCAGTTGATCAACAACATTGTACTCACTCCTCTTGATGAGCCTCAGCATCTCATCACAATCCTCTTTTAGAATGCCATGCTGGCCAACAGGGACAGGAGCTTTAGCAACAACAGCAGGGTCAACACCCTTCGTAACAAGTGTCGGATTCGGAGAAGAAGAAGTACCCACAGGGCTAGCAGAATTATCAACAGTAGTTCTTCTCATGTCATCTTGGGGTTTCTGCGACGTCAAGAAAACACGACCACTGCGGGTCACACCACTGACATAAGATATACTCACAACAGAAGTGGAGGGCAACGACACCTCCTTCCCATCTTCTAATGCAAATGCATTATATTTGTAGGGCACTGCTCTATCTGAAGAATATGGGATCGGGCCCGCTGGCTTGATAATAAGAGATGGAGAAACCTTCTTCTTGCTGCCATCATATCTAACAACAACAGGTTCTGGTATTCTGAAAATAGGGGATATAACATTCACTTCATCCTCATCACGATTCTAAAGTATCTCGATCACACCCTGATCCAGCATCTCTTGGATGTCCTTCCTGACTTGGTGGCATCCTCTCTCGTTGACAGGGCATACTTGGCACCTATCATGGTCATGCTCATAGTGACTGTATCCACATAACAGTCAGTGCATCTCGACCAACGATTGCCTGATATGACTGACATACAAAACTTTGTACTTTCCAGGGTAACCCTGGACCATATTCACAGCAGATTTCCCATGCTCGGGCAATGGGTTCTTCTTAACATTCGAACCTACGTCCTCGAAAATCAAAATCCCACTTCTAAAAAGGTCTTGAACCTTGGTCTTCAAGGGATAGCAGTTCTCCACATCATGTCCGGGAGCACCGGAATGATATACACAATATAACTCGGGCTTGTACCACCACTGAGGGTTGGTCGGTACGGAGGGTGGGTCGCGTGGAGTAATCAGCTTTCTGTCTATCAATGAAGGATAGAGTTCAGCATAGGTCATTGGAATTGGATCAAAAGTGACCCTCTTCCTATCATAGCTGGTGTTGGTATTATTGTTGTTTCGAGGCTAAGTAGGTTTGTTGTTGCGGACGATGCTGTTGTTGATATTGTTGATGTTGTTGTTGTTGATAATGCTGAGCTTCCCTGAAGGCTGGTTCTATATGAGCCACCTGGTCCTGGTTACTGGTAGGGCGAACAGTCTTCCTCTTCACAGAGGGTCTTCTCTTAACATGGGAAGGCACAACATATGCCTCTCCCTCCTTCTTCTTTGCAAAGCCCCCATAACTCTTTGTAGAAGAGCCTTCATCCCTGGAGAGACGTCCTTCCCGGACCCCTTCCTCTAGCCTCATCCCCATGTTCACCATTTCGGTGAAGTTCGAGGGAGCACTAGCTATCATCCTCTCGTAATAAAATAAACCCAAGGTCTTCAGAAAGATCTTGGTCATTTCCTTCTCCTCGAGTGGGGGCATAATCTGTGCGGCCAATTCACGCCACCTCTGGGCGTACTCCTTGAACCTTTCCTTCTCCTTCTGGGACATAGCCCTCAGTTGATCCCTATCGGGAGCCATATCAACATTGTACTTGTACTGCTTGACGAAAGCTTCGCCAAGGTCGTTGAAGGAGCGAATGTTCGCACTATCCAGACCCATATACCATCTGAGTGCGGCACCAGACAGACTGTCCTGGAAATAGTGGATGAGGAGTTGATCATTCTCGTATTGAGTTGACATCTTGCGTGCGTACATCACAAGATGGCTGAGAGGGCAAGTGTTTCCCTTATATTTTTCAAAGTCAGGCACTTTGAACTTGATATAGATCTTGACGTTGGGCACAAGGCACAACTCTGCAGCAGATTTACCGAAGAGGTTTTTCCCTCTTAGAGTCTTCAGTTCCTTGCGCAGCTCAAGGAATTGGTCATTCACGGTGTCCATTTTCTCATAAACATCTGGGCCCTCAGATGGCTCAGAATGATAAATGGTGTCTTCGACTCTCGATAACGTGTGCACAACGGGAGGTGGCACAACAACGACCAGGCTAGATGCCGGCAGAGAAGCAAAGGTTGGAGCAAGGCCTTCAGGCACAAGGTTCGCGGGCATCCCCCAGGGAAACCCGACTGGTATAGTCGGCGCAAAGTGAGCGGTGGCGGCAGGCACAGTAGAGGAAGCTACCTCTGAGATGACCGTCCTCGCGGGAGGAGTTGCAGGTGTTGAAGAATATTGGCTCTGAGTAGCTAGGAATGACTCCATCATGGTAGTCAGCCTAGCTACTTCCTCCTTCAACTCTCTGTTCTCTTGTTCAAGACGATCCATCAGCTTTGGTAGATTTTCCCTGGTGTTATACCGGTGCGTCAACTTGTCTTCAAAATAAATGAAGAACACAGAGTTAGACCACTGATCAAGAAACCCTAAACAAAACCTGCTTATGCATATGATGCATGCAATGTTTGTGCATATGATTTATTTTGATTATCAGAGGAACTTTATAGAGATCTATTTACAAATATTTGGAAATATTAATCATTTTAGACATATAATGGAATATTCATATCAATAATATTTGGTAAATTTTTTACACCAAAGAAGTACAGTCTTGGTAACCAAATACAATACAAGAGAGAAGGAAAATGAATATCCTATGGAACCCTAGAAGAAATCTTCCAAAGCTCTCGAGACCAGAAGGTAAGCTGCACGAAGCCTCTTCACCTCTCTCTCATAGGCTCCCTCCATATCTGCCTTCTCTTTGGCAAGTCGATCATACTTCCTCTTCCAAAACTTGGATGGATGAGGAAGAAGAGAAGTCACCATATCATCTGGCTCATCAATAATTTGATGCTCTAGAAATTCTATCACAACATCCACATCTTTGAGTTGCTGAAGTATCTCCTCTCGCTCACTGACCCAAGCACGCGAACAGTCTTCAACTCTTAACTCCTCTACTCCTTGGTTAGGGAGGGTTGAAGGCTCAACCATAACGATAAGTGTAGGTCTCGGATAATCGTAGGGCATGCGGTACTCAAGTGCTCTCTTCCTCACCCAAGAGGTGTAGGGTTCCAAAGCAATACAATTCTTCGGACCAAGCTCTTTCCTTCCCTTCCTATGAATCTTGCGCCAAGCGCGGACCATCTTGCCCTTCAATTTTTAGGGATCTTTACCCTCTTGAAAGAACACACCTTCCAACAGAATGTTGTTAGGTTTATCCTTTAAGGGGAACCCAAGCTGACGACGAGCCAAAATAGGGTTGTAGTTAATCCCGCCACATGTACCAAGAAGAGGCACATTGGAGAATTCACCACAAGAATCAATAATCTGGACACCATCATAAACACAGTTATACCAAAAGATATCATCATTAGTGAGATACATAAGCCTCGTAGACCACCGTAGACATCCTTTGTTCTCCTTGAAGGCGAGCGTCTAAGGTAAGTGCAAAATAAACCACTTGTACAACAGAGGCAAACAACACACAATGGTACCACCACCCTTTGCATTCCTCATATGCAAAGAGAAATAAGTGTCACCCAATAGAGTCAGAACGGGATTAAGAGTAGAGAAAATCCTAATAACGTTCACATCAACAAAATTGTCGATGTTGGGGAATAACACTAGCCCATAGATGAGAAGTACAAATATGGCTTCAAAGGCGTCCTTACTCATGGCCTTCCCAAACAGAGTAGCTTGAGCAATGAGGAAATCAGATGGGAGACCTTGAATTCCACCTTTGGTAGTCATATGAGCACCAATATCAGATGCATCTATGTGCAACAGATCAACAATCTCTTGGGAAGAAGGAACTCTCTCCAAGCCACTGAACGGCAACTGATCTAAGATAGGTATACCCACAAGATAGGCATACTCCTCAAGTGTAGGCAAAAGTTGAAAATCTGGAAAAGTGAAGCAACGGTACAGAGGATCATAGAACTACACCAACACACTCATCAGACCTTCATCCACCTGAGTAGCAAGAATAGACAGAAGCTTCCCATGGAGAGCTTTGAACTCCAAGGGATCTAATACATAGGATGTCAAACTCCTTAACTCTTTCAAGTCGGGTTGTCTGAAACTGTACTTCTTCGTATTCCTTCTTCGCTTATCCATGTCTGAAAATTTGCAAATAGACCTCTTAAGTTCCTTGAAAATTTTCTTGTTGATGATATGGATGTGTATGAATGCATGAATGCATGGATGCAACAATCACACTCAAGGATCAAGCAAGTCACGCCACACAAAGGTCATGGGACGGATCAAGTCATCCTTAATATCAATCATCCATTTTGGTGGATTATGGTTTACACCTTATCAACACCCAAGTTCCATTGATATTAAGGATATACGAGAATGGATCAACCACGAATCAAGGGTTTGTTGCAAGTCACGAGCATGGAGTCTCGGTTAAGAACCACCAAAAGGGAGTGTACTATGGTTAAACTTGACAATCATGTTATAAAAGAGGTTCCCATAGTCATCATCCTATCTTTCGGATATTATCGTATAAAACGACTACTCGTATTCCAAAAATATTCTCAAGAGAGACTCTTATGAGTGTAGTATCGCGTAACAATCGTATCAAATCTTACACTTGAACGACCTTCGCACTACGTCCTAAAATAGGCCAAGATGGGCTAGGTAATCTAAGGTCCTTGGCTTCTAAGGTATATATTGGAAAGAGTAATGTCTAACCACGACTACTCGTGTGACATTATTGATCCCAACAAGACCTCCACCAAGTGAATGGGCTTGCAAGTCAACTTGCTAAGGAATAACTCCACACAAGTCAACAAGACTATGCCATTATCCTATCATAAGTGCACTCGAGTTCGGGTATAGAACTCATCTCACAAGAGACCACCAAGCACACAAGCAATTCATACATTACAAATAATACAGTCATCCCAAATTTGCAAAAATATATGTCACAAATAAATATAAATATACAATACAACAAAGGCAAAAAGTAGGCTAAACCCACAAGGAAGTAATTGTCCATCTATAATCCCCAGTAGAGTCGCCACTTTTCTGTAGCGGGGTATTCGTTACCTTTAGATTTATTGACTAAATCAAAAGTAAATCATACAATTCGAGTCGCCACCGCACTTCTATTTATCCAAAGGAAAGGTTAGAAAGCGAATAAAAACCGAGAACTTTTATCAAATCAAAAACTAATAAAAATGTCAAAGATCTGGGTAAGGGGGTTGGTTATGCAATGGGAAGGTTTTAAGCACCCAAAATATCCTTAGTACTCTAAGGGAGCCCTCTTTGCAAAGTGTATTGTAGGTTGGTATTTGTGAAAATATTTGTGCAAACATGATTGGGGAGATGAGAAAAGATTATACAAATTATTTACAATTTTGTTATTTGAATGGATAAATCCATTGCCTACGTACCATCACGAAGGTAGGATCAAAACCTCGTAGTTCGGGGTAAAAATCTCAAAATATGGGTGAATTGATTTGACCAAAAGCCTTAAGGTCTTTTGTTATCAAAGGGAGAAAACTCAACCTAAACCAACAGTCCACCATGTGAGGAGAGCTTCAACATACTAGTGAGGGATCCACCCTATAATAAGTATGGAAGACTTATAGTCCAATCACTAAGGATAAGGTGAGGTTTACATCAACCACTATGATAACTCAAACCTATGGCTAATGTTTATGAAAAGTTTGAACAAAGGTGGCCATTGAAACCACAAAAACATACTTGAGTGAGTTGTATTCACAAATTAAAAATATTCACAAAATAAAGTCGAAGTTGACTTAAGATTCAATTCAAAACAAGTATTAATGAAAAGATTTTAAAAAATCAAAGGCATAATGCCTAGGTTTCTAGTTTTGAAAACAATGTCAATGTTTGCACAAAATGAGTTTGGCTTGGGTTAGAGTGGAGAGAAGAAGAGAAGGTCTAGTCCTAAACATGCAAATATGAGAGAAGAGATAAAACCCTTGGAGTTCCTTTCTTGAGATCATAAAGATGATTCAAGATGCTCCTTCCCTTTGGACTTAGCAATTAACTCAAGCAATCAAACAAATATTCAATCAAGCTCTTAGGATATCCATTTGGATTGTCTCTCTTAACTTGGATGCTCATGACAATGGTCCTTCTAACTATCTCAAGTTTTGAATCCCTATCACACAAGAACAAATAATCAAAAAGTTCACAATGCAATAAGAGGAACGGACAAAGAGAGTTTAGATTAGGGGTCTTTTCAAGTCAACTTCAAGATTTAAGCATTCTAAAGGCATGAGGCCTAATTGCTCTTCAATCAATTTTAGAATTCTAAAGGCATGAGGCCTAGTTGCTCTTGAACTCCATTAAGCATAGGTAAGGTCCTAAGTCTAAGTCATTTCTCCTTTTTGCATTGGGTCCACACAAACAATCACAAAAACAAGCACAAAGCAACAATATATTTATATACAATAATAAGCTCAAGTGAGCAAAAGGAAAATGGTATAAACATAAACATGAGCTCAAATGAGCAAAGGGAAAATACAATATGAATAAATGTGAAAGAAATTAAATTGCATTAAAGTAAATTGCAAGAATTAAATGCTTGAATTAAAGTTAGTGTTAGTAGTTAATGTTAATGTGCCATAAGGCAATGTAGCGCTATGTTAAGCAATCGTAAATAGACTAATGTAGTAGTCACACCTATCTGAGGTCGGTCAATAAAACTATAGGCAAATAAACACAAGTTAGAGATCATGACTAGTAAGCCAAGCTCCTACAACTTGCCATGCCAAAAGAAAAGAAGAATGACCTTGAATGGATTTTAGGTTTTTTGCTTGACCAAGAAGCAACCTATCTTGGACACAAAGCAATTCACTTGATCTTTGATCAAGTTGAATTCAATTTGGATCAAAGAAGGTTAAGTCTCTCATATGTCAAAGCTAACCACAAATCATTAACTCATTGGTCAAAAGAAAAAAGAAGAATAAAAGAGACGAAGATGGAATGTATAAAATGAAAATTCAAATGACATAATCAAAACACTATGATCAAATATGAATGAATCAACATCAATCAATGGTAAACAGGAGTGAAATGAAGATTAGAAGTCAAGAAAGGTCAAACATATTTTTGGTATTTTTTGGAATTAAAATAATACATAAAGTAAAATGAACAAAGTGAGGTCAAACTTCAAATCCAATTCAAATCAACTTGGATAAGTCCAATTGGATCATCATAAGTTTAACATGGTCAAACAAGGTTTGACAAATTTTTCCAACATTTTTTGAAAACAGAAGCTATTTTAAAATCAATTAAAAGAATTAAAATATAACACAAATGAATTAAAATCTCAAATAAATCTCAGATCAATTAAGAAATTGATGAGAATATTTTCATAGACTTATCATGATCCAAATGTGTTAAGAAAATATTTTTGGCATTTTTTGAATATCAAAAAAGTATTTTAAATGAATTAAAAACTATCAAAAATAAAATAATTCACAAAAAATATTAAATGGAATCACAAAAATAATTAAAAATCAGATTATGAAACTAGATTTGAAAAGAATTTTTTTGCAATTGGTCTCATATTTTTGTGATTTCAAATAAAAGAGTTATGAATTTTTTAAAATAAATGGAATAAAAGAAAAATAAAACAGAAATTAGAAAATCTGGAAAATCCACAGCGCTTGGATCATCATTCATTAATTGATGTAGACAATCCTAAGGCTCTCACGTGTGCGCTCATCATGGACATAAGTCAAGTGCAACACACGCTGGATTTAAAAAATTCATAAATAGCAAAGGCCAAGATTAGATCCTGTAATCACCATCCAATGGCTCAGAGTGGTTCCACGTGGGGACGGTGGTAGAAACCACCGTCTTCTCCGGTGAGCAAACGAATTTCGGCCTCCAGTTGCAGGTTTTGCAACCTCAACCAAACTACACGTGCCTTATACCAAATTAAAGCTGGGGTGATGTACATCACCCCTGTAACCTTGGATTTCTCTCAAGATCCCTATGGAAGGAGAAATCTGAGATGGAAAATCCAGGTGTTCAATCTGAACTGCATCAATTCATGAAATTAAAGCCACCATTGGCTTGCCTCTCACACGAGGACTTCAGAGAACCAAACAAACACAAGAAAAGCACAATATATGATGAGATTCGAATCAAAATAGTTGAGATATAAACCTTTGAAGTGCAGCTTTGATGAGCACGATCCAACCAAACTCTTGCTTGTAGCTTGATCTTGAGTTATGGTATGAGTGCAAGGCTAAGGAATAAGTGTTGAAGATCAACTGATTTTGTTGAAATTCAAAATTCCTTTAGTGTGGCTGGGATTCAATTTCTGCAAAGCTTCAGGTTGATTCAAGGATGAGAAATGAATGAAGTAAGCATACTATTTATAGATGAAGCTGATGCCAAGAGGTGAAGAATCCGTGTGCATGAAGCTTTGGGTCCTCCATGCATGGGCCTGTACAGGCGCATGTGAGGCCCAAAAGCTAATGGTTTTGCAAGCTGATAGCATAATGAATGGATTTGGACGTGTGGTTTGAGTGGTAAATGCTTGTGCATGAAGTTTCATCATGAATTCCATAATTGAGCATAAATGTTCCCCTCTTCGAAAGTCACTCTTAGAAAATCCAAACATAGGCATGTGAGCAATGGTTGGAAAGGTCTTGGCATAAGGAACAAAAGTTATGTTGGGCAAAAATCCATTTGAAGTTTGGAAAATTATGAAAACTGGTCATGAAGTTTGATGTACAAAACATGCCTTTGAAAAATTTGCTAAAAGTGACCAACTTCAACCCCTTCTGTTTCAATGATGAAAGATTCAAATGGAAAAACCTCCAACATCAAAGTTGTATATAATTTCAAGATGATCAATTTGGACTTATATTTTGCATCATTTGGATTTTTGATGAGAAAGTTATGGGAACTTGAATTTGGACTTTTTCAAGATTCAATGGCTTTGGTCCAAAGTGACCTATAATGTTTTGTATTATCACATGTGTTTCTTTTAGGATTATGAAATTTTGTCCAACATAAAATTTGAAGTATACATATATAACTTTTAAATTCATTTGGTCTCTCCTCAAAATCATAAAAAATGAAGGAGTTAGGTCCTTGGGAAGTTGACCCAAAATTAGGGTATCAGTCAAAATGACCTATAATGTTTTGAAATTAATGATGACCTTCCAAGTTTCAAATGAATTTTTGATTAACATGAAAGTTGTTAATATGGTTCTCAAGAACAGTTTTTCTCTTGGGGTCATCTTCATTTGACAAATACATCAAAAGTTAGGTCTCAGTGGATTTCAAAATAGTTAGTTGACTTGACTGGTCAACTTCTCAAGTCCAAACTTCAAATCTTGATGAATGAATGATTGAGGATACTAACATAAGATCATATATGCATAAAATAATGAATGAAATAACTTCCCTTGATTTAATTTTATCATAGGTTGAGGTTGCTTCATGAGCAAGGCACAGTCAATGCACAGATGAATTAGGGTTTCCTTGGGAAATAAGCCTCAAGCCCTTTGGTTTATCCTGATCAAAATGAAAAATTGAGATACAATGGAGACATATATGATGATTAAGAGCTTTAGGAACCATTGTTATGCTTGCTTTCATCTTCATCTGGCCATTTCAATGAGCATATGAGCCTTCTAGGAGCAATGGATCACATGATTGCTTGAGCTTCAAAACAAAAAATGTTAGTGACATATTTTTGTGCTTTTGGTTAGTAAAAAAAATAAGAAAAGAAATAATATGCAATCCAAGCATGCTTGGTGGTCTCAAACCAACTCACACAAGTCCTAACCCTAGGGTTAAGGAGCCAAGATGCTATGATCCTTGAGGCAGATGCAATGAGCAATGATATGATGCCATGAGGGATCTTAGGGTCAAAATTAGGGTCTTACACTAACCCCATCCCATATAAACCTCCTCTAAAGTTTAATAATAGTCTTATAAACCTTAAATTGCATCTTGAGAAATGGTAGAAAGAAAATAGGAAATATTCAAAATAGAATTGAGAAGAGTCATCCTACCTCTTAGGTTAACAAATATATTCTTCTAAGACTGCAGGAGGCTAGACAAGGTGGAGATTATAAGTTCCCAAATATCCTATAAACAAGGATTAGCCTTGACCAGAAGCCCTATATACTTAAAAGAGAGGGTCTTGTGGTAGCGAATCAAGAAATCACTAGCTGAATCAAGGAGAGAAGAGTCCATATTTATACCAAAATGCCGACTTTTGAGAAAATTAACCTGAAGACCATAAGCTAGCTCAAAACCTCCAAGGATAGCTTCGGTAGTCCAAAGGTTCTCCATTTATGAAAATGATTAAGGTGCCATCAGCATATTATAAATGGGAGACGAAAACATCAGAGGTGCCAATTCTAAACATAGACAAAAGATCAAGATCCTTAACCCGTCAAATGAGACCATTAAGCCCTTCCATAACCAAAAGGAAAAGGAAAGGGGACAAGCGGATCTCATTGTTTCAATCCCCTCTGGGTGCTAATCTCCTTAATTATGGACCCATTAACCATTATAGCCAAATTCCCAGAGAAAACACAAGCATGCATCCAAGCACGCCATTTATCATAAAAACCAAGCCTATAGAGCATATAGTCTAAAAAAACTCCAAATGACATAGTCATATTCCTTTTCATAACCCACCTTAAGGATAAGACAATACTTCTTGGCCTTTTTGGCAAGGTCAATATAACAACCTGTATAATATATATCTAGAATAATATCATACAAGTGATATTATTTGGTATTGATACAACATAAGAGCCTAAAGGAACCATTATATACACATGTCCAAACTAAAACATGAATGGAACATGTCATACAATAAAGCCTAAATAATAATATAATGACTATGTACAATATCTTCATTGTACACAACTCCACAGCAGAAGATCACAATAATTGCATCCCTTGAAACATCAGTAGACATCTTCTCTTGAACTCAACCTGTAAGAAATACCTGAAAAATAACAATGATAATGGGATGAGATAATAATATCAGTGAGTTCTTCTATCTTATGGGTCCACTCAGCTCTACAGGGTTGCTACCTAATTTCTAACTCAAGTATTCACGTTCAGTTACTTATGCATCACTCACACAATCTAACTAGGACTTGAGCAACTAAGGGATATTCACAATATATGGAAGCATATCACTTGAGTGCATCCACTCACTAAATCACTATTCGGATTCACGAAACATCAATCCCCTAACAGACTTACGTCTAAGCCAGGCTCGGTTCATGCATGCTCGTATGATTCGACTTTCATGGTGGATATCAGGTCCTCTATGAGGCTTAATCCCAAGTTCCGACCGTCACCCGTATGGGCATCTAACCCACTTAGGGTATCTTTCACCATATTAGGCCTCTAACCCACTTAGGTGTCCACGTTTCCCCCATGCCTTCCATGGTTGGGGCTCAAACCCAATTGAGGCACAAATTATTGGTGCCACATCCCCACTTACCGCTTTACCTAAGCCCTTGAAGTGGTATTGCATAATCACAACTAATTCTGAATATGTGATCAGTTCTTAACAATAAATAGGACTTTTGGAACAAATGTTCCTCACCAAATATCAAACAAATTCTCATGATATCGTATCAATTCTCATGGCATCATAACATGATCCATTCTCATTACATAAATTACACATGTTCCATACAAAGCATATTGATTTGTTTACCAAGTGAATACTTATCCGTGATACACACCTAGGTACCGTTGCATCCAAGCATCATCGTATACTCATTTCCATAACCTATATTATCTTTCTAAGTTATTAATCAAGTTATTCTCCTAGGTTTCCTCACTCATCTTTGTAAGGTTTTTAATCATGTTATTTCACAATCAAACATCCAACCAATACATGTCATACACATTAGCATAAAAAAATGTCATACATGAAACACACATAGTGGTATAACATGTCATAATAAACCTTTGGCATATCTGACTCACGACATACTCATCAGTATCTTAGGTTATTCAAGTCATTATACACAAACAAGTCAAACATAATCAAGCATACAACCATCACTATCATCTATCAATCATTATTGGTTAGTTCATGGTCTCTCAATACCATGCAATATCTCATTAGATTAGCTTTCCAAAGCTTCAAGTCTCATATCGATCGGATTCACGGTTCTTGAGTTATGGTGGAAACAAGAACCATATATTTTAACCTAACTAATATTCTAGGTTAAACCCATCCAATCTCATGTAAATCGACTGATTAATGTTAAATTAATGCATACACATCATGGTACAAGTTATAATACAGCTAATATAAACATGAAATAGGTGGTTTTAGGCAAATAAGGTTGAACCAATCGATTGAGCTGAGAGCCAATCAATTGCAAGAAGTTTTTGTAAAGTATTTTTCATAAATTTTACAGGAGCAATCGATTGGGGACTGTAGCCAATCGATTGACATCATTAAAATTCAGCTTTTTTCTTCACAGAATCATGAACCAATCAATTGGTTCTGCAACTTTTCTGCAACCAATCGATTGGCACCTGCATAAACTCCAAAAATACCTTTTCTAAACTCATCCTATGACATTGTTAATCACTCTAAATCATGGTAAGACATGTACCAACATAAGCGCATATGAATCAACAACATAATCCATACTACATAGCATCAATTCATACAAGCAACATGTAACAACAAGGATACCTACCATACTATCCATTTTCTTCATGATTCAAGACAACAACAACAAACCCTAGTATTCTATATCATGAGAATCTTAATCTAGAGAGGAAACTAACTAGAACTCACTTGATTCAAGAAGATGATGATGAGATTGATGATATGGAGACAAAGTTGGTGATGATGATGGAGATAAGATGATGGTGGTATGATTAGTTTCTTCTTCCTTCCTCTTCTTTTATCTCTTCTTCCTCTTTCTTCTTCCTTCCTTTTTTCCACTTCCTGATAACTCTCTCTTCTCAATCTTATCCACGCCTTTTCTTTCTATTCTTTCCACCACACAATATGTATATACATATTAATATATAATATATAATATTATGTAATGATACAAAATATCCTTAAGTGATATTTTTATCTTCTAGTACCAACTGACCAATTATTAATGTTACTAAAATATCCTCTCTTGTACTTATTAATATTGGTCTTCCTCTTTTATTAATAGTTAATCTCTTCAGAGGTCACTAGTTACTCTATTGGTCCCAACTGACAACCTTTGGAGCACATAAGAGCTCTAATTGTTCCAACTGACAAGAGATAGAGTACATATGAACTCAATTGGTCTCAACTGACAACTAATTAAGCAATTTAAGGGAATATGGGATATTACAGTCAACCAACTCATTATCAACTACCACACCCTTAACAAAGAGTCTACCATTCAGAAAAACTTATTGATTAGGCAATATCAACTTATCCATGAATTTTTATAACTTAGAAGCAAAACCTTAACCACCAACTTATAGAGAGATCTAACCAAGTAAATAGGACTAAAATCCCCTAGACTGGTATACGAATCCACCTTAGGGATAATACTGATAAAGTAGGAGGAAAAATTACGGGGAAGAAATTTCATACAATGAAATTCATCAAACATAGATATCAAATCACTCATAAGAAGAGGCCGGTTTTTTTTGAAGATAAAGAAGTAAAAACCATCAGACCCAGGGCTCTTATTTACATCACACTAGAAGACTTCACAATTAATCTCCGAAGGAATAAAGGTAGATTAAGGACCACAATTATTTTTTGAAGGAAGATAAGGGAACAACTCTTGATCCAATTGAGGACGATTAGACAGAGGTTCCAAAAATTTCCTAGTGAAAATCATAGTCACCTCATGTCTAATCTCAGCTACTCCTTCCAACCAAGCCTATTCAACCTTAAGCTCCAAGATAGAATTTCTTTATGCCTAGAATTAACACATACATGAAATAAACTTGTATTAGCATCATATTCTTTAATCCAATTAGACTTAGATCTCTGGTACAAAAGAGACTCTCTAATCCTAAGAAGAGATGAAAGATCAGAGAAGGAATTCGATCTCTCCACTAACTTCAGATGCTGAATGACACCTGATCCACTTTTATACCCAATAATTATATCTCTTCTCTAACAATGTCAATTATGAGAACCAGATTACCAAAGGCTTCCTTATTCCAGAATTTCATAACCCCTTTCAAAGATTTAAGTTTCTCTTTAAGAATAACAGTGTTCCAACCCATCGAGATATAGTTGGCCTAGCTAGAAAGAACCACCTCGGAAAGATTATTATCGATCAACCAATGGTTATTGAACCTAAACGGTTTAAGGCCCCAAAATTGATTCGTATAGCAAATAATATTAGGACAATGATAGGAAATATCTCTAGAAAGTGCTCATTGAGACATAATGCCCACACCTCGCGCAAGGCATCATACACAATAATCATATATAGCCTACTAACGCACATACTATTTGGTCGGATCCACTCAAAGTTCCTACCTAAAAAAGGAAGACCAATAAGATTCATCTGAACTATGAAGTTAGAAAACTCAATACAATTTACTGACCTGTGAGGCCGGATGTGGCCACCGGTGCCAATTATCTCAGGTGAAGAACAAACAGATTTAAAATCACCAAGGATACACCACACATCACTCCTCAGGATCCTTTTGCGCAAAATAATATCTCCTCACACCCCTCTTTTCTTAGGAATATAAAACTTTGAGTACACATTGACCATAAAGCGTTGAGTCTTAGAATTACCTCACTCAATAAAAACTGCTAGAAAACCTAACCCAGAAAAAAAGAACTGACATAAACCTTTTGAGATACGCCAAATAGAAAGTATATCGCCATTGTTACCAATGACATGAGAAAATCTTCAGTCACAACAAATGTTACCTCCATGGAGAAAACAACAAAGAGGTTTGTAGGACCCCAATTTTGACCCTAAGATCCCTCATGCCATCTCATCATATGCATTAGCATTGGGATCATACCTTGGTATTATCCATACCCCTCATTCATTGGGTTTGCATTAGGGGAGATCACCAAGCACATTTTTTTGTATCATACTTCCTTTTTCTTTATTTTTACTAACCACCAAAAATATTTCATTGTATAGTTTGTGCTTTTGTAGGTATTGTTTATGCTCACTTATGCTCTATCAAGCTCATATTTAGGCTTTAAGACCCTCAATGCAAGGAGCTCAATCAAGAATTGGTTTACATTGGCTCTAAGTATCATATATGAATCCGCATGACCTTCACATGTCATTTTTATCAAGAAATCATCAAGAGTTTGGAGTTTGTTTGCCTTGGAAACCCTAATTCATCTAGGTATCTTGTATGACTTCTTCAACAAGTTTCTTCAACAATTGATCAAATATTTCAAGGGATACTTCAAATTACATCATATTATGCATATATGATCCTCCATGAGTCCCAAAAGTCAAGAGAATGTCAAGCTAGGAAGTTGGTTCATGGTGGTTGACCAGAGAAAGTCAACTGGTCAAAACTGGGGTTCCCTAGACCCTATCTCCTACATTTTTAGTCATATGAAAATTATTCCAAGAGAAAATTTACTCTAATTTACATTACAAACTGTTAGTACCTTAGGATTGGAATTAATTTTGTAAAACAAATAATGTAATCACCTTTGTTGTTTTAATATGTTGGGTTGAAGAAGTTCAACATCTGGACCAACATGTCATGTAAGATGTCATAACATCGTGATTGTGACATCGCACCTGTGTGTAAAACTGAATTAGTTAATTCTGTTTTGTGTTAACTGATTCAATATTCTGGGATTAGTTAGAATCCTATATGGCGTTATTCGTGGAGGTCTTGAAGACTCAATCAGAATATTTGGTGAATATACAGTTTCCAAATATGGAGATATTTTAGGAAGTAAAAGATTGAAGACCTTGATTGTAGCAGAAGTTTTTCTGCTGACTTTGTAACAGCAAAGGAGAAATTTGCTGCGATTTCTGAAGGCCCAAATCCAGTTGGGTGTTTAGGTTATAAATAGCAGATTGTAACCTAGGTTTTGTAAGCCTCAAATAATGTAAAATTAGGGGTTTGTGTGAGGTAAACCTCCTAACCTGTGGGAAGGTTACCATGTGTTTCTCAGTGCTCGAAGGCATGAGATTATTTGTAACTCAAAGCCTATAGGTAAGAGTTTGTTATGGTCTTGAACGAAGCTGTGAAGCAAGTTCAAGTTGTTAAGCATTACATTGTGTTTGTAGTGATAGGAATGGAAACTGGAGGCTTCTATCTATGAGTTCCTAGGTATAGATTGCATTGGGTAGGGATTAAGTGAAAAGTTGTAAACGGGGGAGTTTAACTCTGAATTAATACTACTGATAGTGGATCTTCTTCCTGGCTTGGTATGCCCCCAGAGTAGGTGATGTTGCACCGAACTGGGTTAACAATTACTTGTGTTTTTACCTTCTGTACGTTATAATTCTGTCTGTTATAAAATAAGGTGAACCTGTAATGCTGTAACAGGTGATGTTCAAATCAATGTTAAGACATCATGCTGATAACTGTGCAGGCTCAACAGAAGTAAGTGCTATGTTTGATCTCTGCTGTGTCTTTGTACCAGATGGACAGAACTGGGTGTTCTTCCATACTATGGTGATATAGTAGCAGATGCCGTGACATCTGTGAATGTGTGCATATCAGTACTGGGATTTAATTTGTATAAATGTCTTACTGTATTAGTAATAATGTTGGATCAGATGTCATGACTTGGAGTAGAACATCTGAACTCTGACTACACCAGAATTTCAATTGGTACCAGAGCAGGTATCCTGTTCTGTTTCTGGATGAGATCCATGGGTGATACTTTCTGGTATATTGTAAGGAGTTATGTTAGTACTGATGTTGGAACCCGTGGAAGGTTCTGTGATTTCCCTGAATGGTCCCTTGAAGTAGGTGGATGGACTATTCATGACAGGAACTCTATGTACCTGTCTTGGGAGGTTGGTAATTGGCCTTTGTGTGGGACAGTTGTGCTAGTATTGAATCATATTCAAACTTGGTATGTTCTTGGAGGCTGATCTGGTGAAGTGCGTGTTCATAGGTTGAGTTGTATTATGATTTCCGCTGCATAATACCTGGAAAAACTCAAACTCTGATGTAGTTTCCCCTCATGTGGATGAAAGGCTACTGTATTCAAGATTTCATCATAACCTACTGAAGATGTCAAAGATACTTGAGTCTCCTCAAGTCTACTTAACATGACGTTCTCACTTCAGGATGGTAAGAATCACCTGATCACTGATTATGTTACTCTCTTGGGTAGTGTATATGAAGACCTTGAAGAATTTCAAGGAGGGTTTGTTCCAAGGAGGTGGAACTAATGTTCTATGTGATGTTAGAACATGTTTTTCAACAAGTATGCAGCTACTGGTTGAAGAGCAGATGTTTTTAGGTGTCAAACAAAGGGATACTTTTGTTTAGAACCTACTCCTGACCTGGAAGAGGAGATATCTGTGTGTGCTAAGTTAACAAGGGTAGGGTCAACTGTGTGTGTGCTCAAGAAGGTCACTTCTAGAAGTCTGATCTCTAGAAGTGGAGCTGGTTGAGATGTGACATCTTGCATCGGTTTCACTACGAAACATGCGCCTAAATCTCGGAATTATCGGAAAATACCATAAGACTTTTGCGGGAGATAATCTTTTCTTATATCGAGACAAACCGCATTTAGGGCACTCAGTTAACATTGCATATTCGTTACGAAACAAAATGCAATCGTTAGGACAAGCATGTATCTTATCATAGCTCATGCCAATAGAGCACAACATTTTTTTGCCTCATAGGTTCGATTAGGAAGAACATTATCATCCGGTAGCATTTCTCTCATAAGGGCCAACAACTCTGTGAAACTTTTATCCGACCATCCATTGCCCGCCTTTAAGTTGTACAACTTTAATACCGCAGAAAGTCTTGAGAATTTAGTGCAACCTTTGTACAACGGTTTCTCTGCATCGCTTACCATCCTCTCAAACATTTCAGGACAATCATGAAGATCTTCTTCCAGTGCTTCTACAATCTCTTCAACTCGATCACAATCGTATGTTTCCGTGTCTTTGTCGTATGAAGCATAGGTCGTATTACTTTTTCCACTCGATTCAACATTCTCGTTAATTTTCTCACCATGAAATATCCAACACTGATAACTTTGATCAATTCCATGCCTCAGCAAATGCGATTTCAATCCATGTGCGTCAACCTTACCAATATAACAACAACCCAAGCAAGGACAATGCATTCGTCTGGGGTTTTCAGCGTGTTGAACAGCATACTTAACGAATTCCAAAACCCCACTCTCGTACTCTTTGGTCATTCGATCGGCACAGATCCATGTTTTATCCATGGTTTTCCTACTTATTAAAGTAAACAATTAATCCAGACGAAAATACATAACTATAACCAAAAAAGCATTCCAAATCCATTCTGATTTCAAATAACCAATGTCCATTTAGATCCATTGACATATCCAATTGAGGAAACTGAGTGCAATGTAAAAAGAAATTTGAAAAGCTGCATAAAAGCCACAGCTGAAAAACAGCACAAAAGTCAAAAACCAGTTGCAAGTGAAAACGACAACCCCCAGCTGCCAAAACGCAGTAGCAGTAAAACACAACTTGATGAACGCAAACGGTGTGAACAGTATAAAAACTCAAGCCAAACCAGAAAACGACAACCAAACTCAATCCTTGAACCACCTTAAAGGCAAACTTATTCATATGAACTTTTACTCATCGTAACAAGAAATCATGAATTCTCAACAAATAATATCAACTTGCAAGTATGTTAATATCATTAGAAACATGTTCAGCTAAAAACCAAGACAACCAAACTCATTGTGACATTTCAACAAACACCTTGTTTGCAAAATCAAAGCATATACCAAAAGAATAGCTAACTCAAGAAACATCAAAACCACATGAAACACTATCAAGAGAAACAATTCAAGCAGAACAATCAGTTGCACGTGAAAAATTTGTAATCCCCATGCAATACCCACAATTTTGGATTTAACCAAAACCCTAAAAATGATTTTTTTTTTTACCAACAAAATAACAAAACACAAACAATAATGGAATCTATAACTGTCCATAGACCATAAAAAATAAAAAGAGTTACGATAACAGGAATTCAGAAATGAATAGAAATTAAAAAAATGAAAGAGAGTGTATGAGGTTTACCTGACACAGGAAGCTAAAGGAAGAGGGAGAGAGAACGAGAAAGATGCAGCGGTGCTGCTGATTTTGGCAGAGCTGGATGACGGCGAATCGGCTTGTGTGTGGGTTCTCTGGAGGGAAAACAAAAAGAACTGAGAACGAAAATAGAAGTCTGAAATTTAATTTTAATTAGACCTTAGACAGCGCTTTTGTGGAAAGCGCTTTCTAAGATATGCCTTAGACAGCGCTTTCCAAAAGCGCTTTCTAAACCCCCACCTTAGACAGCGCTTTTGGTTTTAATTTTTTTTTAATTGAAAGACTTTAAACAGCGCTTTCTCAAAAGCGCTGACTAAGGTCTATATTTAAAAGCGCTTTCTAAAAGCGCTGTCTAAGGGGGGGGTCTTAGACAGCGCTTTCTAAAAGCGCTGTCTAAGACCCCCCCTTAGACAGCGCTTTCATTATTTTTTTAGAACATTTTCCGTGTTTTATTTTTATTTTAACCTTAGACAGCGCTTTCTTTTAAAAGCGCTGTCTAAGATGCGCTGTTAAAAAACCTTTTTGGCGTAGTGTCAAAACACTATAATGATACCTAATCCTTTTGTAATTAAAAATATGAAAAAGGAAATGGTATAGTGCCTACTATTCTTTTCCTCGGTTGTTTGGAGACGAGATATCTAACTCGACCATTCGAGCAATCGGCATCCACTCAAAAAAACATCTCAACACATCAAACCATTTTCAATTCAAAAAGCCAAAACACTTGATCAGTATCAAGTCCTTTTTCAAACTAATCCAAAATCATGCTCCGCCCAAGTGCGAGTCTTTTTTCAAACAACTTTTATCGCCCAAATGCGGACCATTTTTAATCGTTGATTCTTTTTCCACTCAAGCATGACTAAACTCATTTTCCACATTAAATCAAACAACAAATAAAGTTCTTTCAACAAGGAACCATGTAGCCTTGAGTTCCCCATCACACATGGGGATACGTATGAGCAGGATTTTGAAATCATGTCAGGCACATTAACAAAATACCGTAAAAAAAATTCCTTTCTTTCTTTCATAAACTTACAATAAGTAAAAGAAAACAATAACATAATCTAACATTCAATCGCAAATTTAAATAAATGGTTCATGTTTAGTACAACGGACGTGAGGGGTGTTAATACCTTCCCATTGCGTAATAGACTTCAGAACCTGAATTTGGTTGCGGCGACCATCTTTTTCTCCCACTCGATGGTTTTATCGGTATTTTCTCTTTCCTCTTTTGGAATAAATAAAGTTCAGTGATGACTTTGTCAAACCATTTCCACGAGCGCGCGAATGTTTCATGAAGGATCGTATTTTTTGAGATACGGCAACTAGCGACTCTGGTGAGGATATTAATTGCTCCTGCGAGAGTGAGAGAGAGAGAGAGAGAGAGAGTAAAGCCTAATTTGGTTAAACTTTGTGATTAAATTGTTGACTTTGCTAATTGTTTTCTTCTATCTGCTTTATTTTATTATGTATTATAATTATTGCATGTTAATACTATTGGGGGATCTCTGATTATTCGCACTTTGTGAGATAACTCTCTACCCGAGTCTGAGGAAAACCATAGTGTCGCAACGCGAAAAACAACCGGCGGAAAAAATACAGAGCCGCCACCGACGCAATTCATCCTATGACGGAAAGGAAGCGCAGGACTAACCTAAGAAAGGGAAGGGAATGGTCTTACGACCAGAGATTGCAAGGTACTGGAGTCGGTTACGCAAGGGGAAGGTATTAGCACCCCTCACGTCCGCCGTACTCGACGGGATCCACGCTCAAAAGAATAGGAAAAGGTTGCTAATAAACTGCTCAAAGAAAAAGCACAAACTGGAATAAAAAACAGGTAGGGGAAGAAAACGGAGGAAGTGGACTCGACAGGATGTCGCATCCTGGGCCTACGTAGTTTGTCAGAAACAAACATCAGAGTCAACGTAGTTCGGGGAATGGCGAACATGCTCGTTAGGACATCGCATCCTATGCCTACGTATCTTCTCTATCCAGATGAAGAATCAGAGCACTCGTAGCTTGGCTAACACACGCCGAAACAAAACACCGAAAAGAGACGCTGAGACGTCAAAAGAAACACTCAACAGGAAATAGAATGTCAATACATGGACTTACATCCGACTCCAAACAAAAGCAAACAAGGAAACAGAATGCCAATAGATGGACTTATATCCGACTCCGAACAAAAGCAAACAAGGAAACAGAATGCCAATACATGGGCTTACATCCGACTCCAAACAAAAGCAAACAAGGAAACAGAATGCCAATAGATGGACTTATATCCGACTCCAAACAAAACACACGCTAACCAGCGAACATCAAAGAAAAAGGTTATCAGATTGACAAGCTAATAGGGAGTCTGGAACTCGAGCCTAATAGTTGTCACACAAACACAAAGAGACGCTGAGACGTCAAAAGAAACAAAAAGGTTGAAAAAGAAAAAGGGTGCCCGGAGAGATCTCGCTCGATCTCCTGCCTACGTATCTCATCTGGTATGAGAATCAGGGCGACGTAGTTCCCCTTAACAGGGGAAAAGGATGAACAAACAAACTAATAGGGAGTCTAGAACTCGAGCCTAATAGTTATCACACAAACAAAAAGAGACGCTGAAACGTCAAAAGAAACAAAAAGGTTGCCCGGAGAGATCTCGCTCGATCTCCTGCCTACGTATCTCATCTGATATGAGAATCAGGGCGACGTAGTTCCCCTTAACAGGGGAAAGGATGAACAAACAAACTAATAAGGAGTCTGGAACTCGAGCCTAATAGTTATCACACAAACAAAAAGAGACGCTGAAACGTCAAAAGAAACAAAAAGGTTGCCCGGAGAGATCTCGCTCGATCTCCTGCCTACGTATCTCATCTGGTATGAGAATCAGGGCGACGTAGTTCCCCTTAACAGGGGAAAGGATGAACAAACAAACTAATAGGGAGTCTGGAACTCGAGCCTAATAGTTATCACACAAACAAAAAGAGACGCTGAGACGTCAAAAGAAACAAAAAGGTTGGAAAAGGTTGCCCGGAGAGATCTCGCTCGATCTCCTGCCTACGTATCTCATCTGGTATGAGAATCAGGGCGACGTAGTTCCCCTTAACAGGGGAAAAAGGGAGACAACAAACTAATACGGAGTCTGGAACTCAAGCCTAATAGTTGTCACACAAATAAATATCCCTAAGTTGAGGTCTCTAACAAGAATTTAACTCACACAGGAAGCGAGTCAACTCAAGTCTACACTCTCCATACGTTCAACTTCCTCAAAAGTCAATCGTACGACTCCAACAGGAATGGAGATGAGAAGAGGAAAGCAGATAAACACATCAACACAAGTAATCAAACATCACACTCTATATACAAACAAGAGGCTTCAAACCAAGGGGTAAGCTTTAGTCAAGAGGGGTCATATCAACCTCGACAAACAAGCCAAAACTGTACAAAGGTAGTTTGTAGCTCTTAACCACTAACATTGAGAGTTAGGGTGAAGCTGATCAAATATGGTAATGAGGATTAGATCTCATGCTTTTAACCCTGACCTGGGTGAGCTCAAATCAAAGAAAGCGTGGGGATCCAGAAAAAGGGACCCTATTCCACTTGACTGACTCTATACAAAGATCTTGGGTACATTGTTCAAGAGCATTAGCATGTAGTGCGAGTATAATGAACGACTCACTAAATAACAGGGGATTGATTGCTAATCCCTTATATCTGTCAATTGCCTCTTCACTTAGGAGGACTTAACAAGTAACATGCCTCATTTAGAGGTCTTTGGCACAAATGTAAACAAACATAATCAGAGCCTCATAAGGAGGACTTCAGCCAAATGCCTGCCAAAAAAGTGACAGGACTTCCAGACTACATGGAGTAAGAGAGTAGCTACCTAAGTGGTGTATCAACCATACTCCAAAGCTTAATCAAAAGCAAAGCTAGCGACTAATGTACCTGTACAAAAGCTAACCAGTTAGTATCTCAGACAACCAATCAGAAAACAAACAGACAAACCAATGCAACTGCGCACAATCCAATGAGTAATGATCAATCAATCAAATGAATCAATGAGCTCAACTCATCAACTTAGAATCCTACAAAACACAAAGAAGTCATAGCACAATCCAATTTTCATCTCAAAAGGTGAGCAACTCAACCATTAATGCTAAGTGTCCAAACCTGAAACACAAGTCAATGTTAGTTCATGTACAAAACACTAGTACAAAGACTAGATTCAAAACCAAATCAAATGGTCAAAACAGAAGTCAATATTTTGTATAATTCACATTCAAACATGTCACAAGATGTCCTCAAAAGGACCAACATCAATCCATAAGGTAAATGCTTCAAACAATTCATGTCATGCAAAGGCAAACAATGTGCACAAAGTTGGACATCCAAATTAGAAACTCCCAATCAAAACAGAAACACATCCAATGGCCTTGAGATTTTTTATGTGAACTCATCATGTTATAAGCATACATCATGCAAAAAATTAGATCCATAAGAGCTCAAATGATAGGTGATCAAAAATGCACAAATGCAATAGCCACAATGTGACACAAATTGTCACATTACATGTTCATGTGTCCAAAACAGTGATGGCATATGATAAAAATTCCAAACCAAAGCTCAAAAATCAGATCACATGTGAGGAGCAAGCATGCAAAGTTTCAGATTAATTGGATCAACACATAGCATTTCATAAGGCATTGAATGTAACATGTCAATTTGGCATAAGGTTCAAACAAAAATTCCAAAATAAAATTCCAGAAACAAACAAATCATGAAATTAGTTTTATAAAAAACTAGAAATCAAATCAAGATTGTGGAAAAAAATTGGGATCAATTTGAACATTTTTTCCATATTTTATGATTTTTTAAAGTTGAAGAAAATAAATGAAATAATATGAAATAATGGAGGGAAAATGAAGTTTAAAAATAAATCAGCATGTGCACAAGCTGGGAATCGAACACACGCACAAAGAAATGAGAATTCCAATTTAATCCAGAAAATGCCATGGCCTGGAATCGAACTCACGCATCCACGGGAAATGAAAAAAATAAATGAAATTCAGAAAACACCATAGCCTGGAATCGAACTCACGCATCCATGGATCACAAGCGCCTATGAAACGCATCGTTTCATTAATGAGGTGGCAAGCACACTCAGCGAGTCAAAGCTCACGTGGCTGAGTCAAACGATTCCTGGCCAATGAAACATACACGCTAGCGCCACACAAGCAGGCCACGCAAGCACGAGCCCTAGCGCATAACCAGACGCCGGAACAGTAGTTCTGGTCGTCTTCTTCGGCCGTCTCCGGCGGAGCTTCAACATTTTTTTTCCAGAATTGAGCAAAACTTATACCGTTCAAAAGCTCTTCCAACACACATTCCAAATATCATATTCACTAATCCTAATTCTTCCTATATTCTCAGGATCGAAGGCAAACATTTTTATGTGCAAAACTTTAAATCAACATATCATGCACAATACTTAACCAAAATCAGCATGCTCAGGGGAACTAGATCTACACAATCATCACAAGAAATTGGCAAAAAAGAGAGATCGAATTTTCAACCTACTTGAGATGCAGTGCTCTGAATTCGTGTCCTCAGGCCTCCACAAGCTCCAGATCTTCTTCCTCAACCTTGCTTTGAAGCTTTAAACAAGAAGCAACACTTGAAACAGCTTGAATCTTCCTCAATTTCAGAAATCCATCTTCATGTTCATGCACTTGTTCTGCTCGAGATCTTGCTCAATTATCCAATCCAATGGTTGAATCTTGCTCCAAATTTCACCAGCAGTAAGAATATGCAAAGGGAATGAAGGTTTGTGTGGAGAATTTTGGATTTCGAAGAGAGAGAAATTTTGGAGGGAATGTGAATTTTCAGATCTCAAATGCTTCTCCTCTGAAAAACAGTTATGATTTAGCTTATATATGGTCCACTAATCATGTTGTTAATCCAATTAGGCAATGGCTAATCAAGATTAAGGAGATGTAAGGTGTTTTGCGAATTTGGCAAGTGTGCTTAGCATGTGGTCATGTGTACATGAACAGTGCCATGTTGAGTTTCAATTCCACTTAAAATCCTTCAATAATCATCATGGAAGTGTTAATTGGCTTGTATGATCATCCAATTTTGAATTATCAAATTTCCCTCCAAAATGCACATGTGTGAACAAATGGTCATATGAGCTTCTTTCATGCAAAGCAAAGGTTGATTTGAAAAGTATTGGTCATGAGGAGTATTTTGCAAAAAGAATGGACCAATTTGGAGTTTTGAATCAAAAGTTATGCCACTTTGAAATTCCATGTATACTTTGTGATCATTTGGCCATAACTTCCCAACCAATCATCAGATGATCATGAAATAGGACTTTTTGAAAAGGGGAGAGAAAGATCTTCAACTTTCATGTTCACCAAAAATCCATTTGAAGCTTCTTTGATGTTGATAAGTCAGGTTGAATGTGGACCAAAAACTTGCCATTTTTGAAAACTTGAAATTACAGGTCACTTTCCATTTTTGGAAACGTTTGCCATGACTTCAAAATCTTCAAGATAGATGTTTAGAATGACAAATGGACCTCTTTTGAACATGATTGAGGTGTTTAAATTCATTTCCCCACCTCAAAGTCCTCAGATCTTGCACAGTTGACTTTTGTGGTCCTCAGATGACCTTGACATGCCCTGATCAGCTTGAGCCTCTACCACTTGAGGAAAAGTCTCAAAAATGAAACCCTAGCCCATGTAAGCTTCTCAATATAACCATGTGATCCTCATCCCAAGAAAAGGCCTCATCCCCTTGAGAAACCCTGGTTGAAAGAATGTCATTGATTAGGGTTGACCAGAGGTCAAAACCCTAATCCAAAGGAACTTGAGAATGAACAATAAAGCCCTTGATGATGATAGAACCATGATGATGGTGATATACCCTTGCAGACAAGATAATTCTCAAGACCTTTGAAGAACCAAAAACCCTAATTGAAGTGCAAACCCTCAGATGGTTGATCATCGATTCATAGAAACCCTCAGGCTTGAATCATGTAACGTCTCCATCTTTTGAAAAGACTTTGGAGGATAACTTTCTTGTTTTCATATGATATGCAAAATGCAATGCCTAATGTCCTAAAACATGAAATGCAATGTGTTAAACTAGTCCCAAGAAGAGGAGGGCAAATTTTGAGGTGTTACAGCTGCCCCTATTCAATCCACTGTGAAGCTGTCGATATGAACAACCTCGGCTTTCAGATGATCAGAGTGAAGAGTGGTTGAATACAAAGAACAGACGAACAATTTGCACTCCGCTGGGAATTATTATCTTTTTTGCTTTTCTTGAACCCCAAAACTTCTTTGATTTTTTTTCTTTTGCTTTTCTTGAACCCCA
The DNA here is from genome assembly GCF_024323335.1 of Lathyrus oleraceus. Lineage (NCBI taxonomy): Eukaryota > Viridiplantae > Streptophyta > Magnoliopsida > Fabales > Fabaceae > Lathyrus > Lathyrus oleraceus. The sequence goes on along the minus strand of NC_066584.1, from coordinate 320,784,292 downwards.
AAATAAATATTTTCTTTCGCGCGAATAATCCCTGATCACCGCATTTGGACCCCGACAACTTCATGTCACTCTTGCTGCCAAACAATGAACCTCGTTCTCCATCTGAACCCCAGTCGCCTGACGATAACTCGTGATCGTCGTTGTGAACCCCGTTCTCCAGAAAACACCCTGTGTCTCCTTTTCTCCATTTGAACCCCGTTCTCTAGAAAACACCTCATGTCTCCTTTTCTCCATTTGAACCCCGTTCTCCATTTTCCCGTGCTAACTCCGTTGGCAATGCCAGAAATAACACCAACCACCACTCTGATGGCGACATATCAGAGGGTACACCTTCCCAACAGGAAGGTAATCATGTGCATTTCTTCCCTCGAAGACACCCATAACGACTTCTCTGGGCCTCACCAAAGTCTAAGGTGACACATGATCAGAAGACAATCCTGAGGACCTCATCCCGGATACAATCTTCAACTCCAATCTCCAGTTGAACCCCGTTCTCCAAAAAATGCTCAGCACTTCCTTTTCTCCATTTGAACCACGTTCTCCAGAAAATGCCTAGCACTTCCTTTTCTCCATTTGAACCTCAATTTTCGAGTTGATCGCGTAACGTTCTCCGATCTTCATTTCCATCTCCGCCCGACGGAAAATTTCCTCCAATATCGCGCTACTGGGGAATATTGTTGATCCAACGTCACGATGCTAAACTCCTCAGAATAACATCTTCCAACTTCCATCTCCGCACGACGGAATTTTCCTCCAATATCGCACTACTGGGGAATACTGTTGATCCAGAATCACGATGCCAAACTCCTCAGAGTAACATCTTCCAACTTCCATCTCCGCACGACGGAATTTTCCTCCAATATCGCACTACTGGGGAATACTGTTGATCCAGAATCACGATGTCAAACTCCTCAGAGTAACATCTTCCAACTTCCATCTCTGCACGACGGAATTTTCCTCCAATATCGCACTACTGGGGAATACTGTTGATTCAGAATCACGATGCCAAACTCCTCAGAGTAACATCTTCCAACTTCCATCTCCGTACAACGGAATTTTCCTCCAATATCGCACTACTGGGGAATACTGTTGATTCAGAATCACGATGCCGAACTCCTCAGAGTAACATCTTCACCAACCAGCTAAACCAATTCTCAAACGGTAACCACGGCTTGAGACTAGCTTATGCTTGCAATGCTGATGCATGATTTTCTTTACAGCATAATGCTCCATAACCATGGAAATGCTACGCAATTTGCTATGCAATATGCTATGCTTTTCTAAATGATGAATGCATAAAAAGTATCCCCCTCAGGGGACGATACGAGCCACTTTGCTGAGGAACTCGATATCTTTCCAATCTCCAATCCTGCTGGGGAATAACACTGCTGCTGGGGAAAGGATAACCCTCACTGGGGACGACCTCCACTGAACTCGATCCGCTTGGGGACTTCGTTGGGGAAGAAATCACTAACGCACACCTCCACTGGGGAAACAACAACCTTCAGGTCTGCTGGGGAAATAACAATCTCCACCATGCTAGGGGAAACATCACACTTGAGACTTGGCTGCCGAGGAAACACCGATCTCGAACCCGCTGGGGAGATACGGAATATCTAACATGGAACACCTGTCGACTCGTCAAACACCGGTATTCACCATTTATCCACAGTGTCAATTTTCCACTTCTTCAGACTTTGAAGAGTCTTCTTGATTAAATCTCTAGGATCGTCGCCACCCTTCTATGCCTCGTCCCTGATTGGACTCGAAGGAATCTTTCGTCAAAAAGCTTCACATCACAACCTGCAAGTGAGTGAAAATAACCAACAGCACCTGCAAAAAGAGATCGTTAGATAAAAACGTGCCCCAGGCGTGCCAAAATTTCAACACCCAGGTCACTCAACCTTCCGAATAAGATTTCAGGTTTTCAATCTTATAAACATGCATCGGAAGGGACCCCTATGTCTCAAAATGCAAAGATTCTTATCAAAATAAACGAATGTTTTTGCAATCAAAGCGGTAATGAAAAACAAAAACAAAATTATTTGACTGAATATGCATTTTATTGATTGAAAAAGGTGGCTCGAAACTGAGCAATACACAGGAAGCAATCCCTGAAAAGAGGTAATTGCGCACAAAAGGAAAAATCTATCCTAATGGCAATGTGAAACCGTGATCTCATCGAGTTCCAACCCGGTTACAACCCATATATCCTCAAGACTCTCCGCACTTTCTGCCTTCTGAACAAGACGCTTCCGACCGATCCCTGTCGGGGATTTATCCATGTGTCATATCCAAAGCACAAACGATCATTCTAGACGCAGTTGTTCGTTTCATTCCCTCTTTTGCCTGGACCGCCCTTTCGGGTTTTCAGTCCACCGGGATACACTTTTTTGCCCAAGCCGCCCTTGTGGGGTTTTCGACTTGCCGGGTGTACAGTTTTTTCTCTTTTATCCCTAATTTTTGCCCGAACCTTTCATTTCATTTTTCTTTGGTTCGCCGGGATCCCCATTTTTGCCTGGACTATTTTACTCTTTTCGTCCAACGGGTCTCTTATACGAAGTATTTTTTAACTGCGTCCGCATTCACAGGGGATGGAAAATCTTCGCCATCCATGGTCGTCAACAACAAGGCTCCACCAGAGAAAACCTTCTTGACCACGAATGAACCCTCATAATTAGGTGTCCACTTGCCCCGACGATCATTCTGAGGAGGAAGGATCCTTTTCAACACCATATCTCCCACATGGTATACCCTAGGTCGCACCTTTCGGTCAAAAGCACGCTTCATTCACTGCTGGTACAACTGCCCATGACAAATGGCTGCCAGCCTCTTTTCTTCAATCAGGCTCAACTCTTCATACCGAGTCCTTACCCATTCCGCCTCTTTCAATTTCACATCCATCAGGACCCTCAATGACGGAATCTGGACCTCAACCGGTAGCACAGCTTCCATCCCATACACCAGCAAGAAAGGCGTTGCCCCAGTAGACGTACGCACCGAGGTCCGATACCCATGCAAGTTTCGTATTCAGCCACATTGTTGGTGCATTCAAATGTTAGCCGGGCAGCAAAAGGAATGTGGGATCCCTTCGGCGTAACCAAAACAGCACCAACTCCACTACCATTCACGTTAACGGCCCCATCAAACATCAAAATCCATTCGGATTCAGGGTCAGGCCCCTCCTCCGGGATCGGTTCCTCACAATCTTTCGATTTGAGAAACATGATGTCCTCATCAGGGAATTCAAACTTCATCGGTTGATAATCCTCAATGGGTTGTTGGGCGAGGTAATCAGACAATACACTCCCCTTGATTGCTTTCTGAGAGGTGTACTGGATATCATATTCAGTCAAAATCATTTGCCATCTCGCAACCCATCCGGTCAATGCTGGCTTCTCAAATATATACTTGATCGGATCCATCTTGGAAATCAACAAAGTGGTATGAACCAGCATATACTGTCTCAGTCGGCGAGCAGCCCATACCAAAGCACAACAAGTTTTCTCGAGCAGTGAATATCTTGTTTCGCAGTCGGTAAACTTTTTGCTAAGGTAGTAAATTGCATGCTCTTTTCGACCAAACTCGTCATGCTGCCCCAGTACACACCCCATAGACCCCCCGAGGACTGTCAAGTACAGAATTAACGGTCGTCCCTCCACAGGAGGCATCAGAATCGGAGGTTCCTGTAAATACTCTTTTATTTTTTCAAATGCCGCTTGGCAATCGTTATTCCACCTGACCGTTTGATCTTTTCTCAACAACTTGAATATGGGTTCACACGTGGCTGTTAGATGAGATATGAACCGTGAAATGTAGTTCAATCTACCTAAGAAACCACAAACCTCCTTTTCTGTCCTCGGTTCAGGCATTTCTTGTATCGCTTTTACTTTAGTAGGGTCAACCTCGATTCCTCTTTCGCTTACAATAAACCCCAGCAACTTACCGGACCGCACTCCGAAAGTGCACTTATTCGGATTCAACCTCAGTCTAAATTGTCTCAACCGGTCAAATAACTTGGCCAAGTCTACCAAATGCCCCTCTTCTGTTTGGGACTTTGCTATCATGTCATCGACATAGCATTCGATCTCATGATGAATCATATCATGAATCAAAGTCACCATAGCTCTTTGATACGTGGCACCGGCGTTCTTGAGACCGAATGGCATCACCTTATAACAAAAAGTGCCCCATGGTGTGATGAACGTTGTTTTCTCCATATCTTCAACTTTCATGTTCACCAAAAATCCATTTGAAGCTTCTTTGATGTTGATAAGTCAGGTTGAATGTGGACCAAAAACTTGCCATTTTTGGAAACTTGAAATTACATGTCACTTTCCATTTTTGGAAATGTTTGCCATGACTTCAAAATCTTTAAGATAGATGTTTAGAATGACAAATGGACCTCTTTTGAACATGATTGAGGTGTTTAAATTCATTTCCCCACCTCAAAGTCCTTAGATCTTGCACAGTTGACTTTTGTGGTCCTCAGATGACCTTGACATGCCCTGATCAGCTTGAGCCTCTACCACTTGAGGAAAAGTCTCAAAAATGAAACCCTAGCCCATGTAAGCTTCTCAATATAACCATGTGATCCTCATCCCAAGAAAAGGCCTCATCCCCTTGAGAAACCCTGGTTGAAAGAATGTCATTGATTAGGGTTGACCAGAGGTCAAAACCCTAATCCAAAGGAACTTGAGAATGAACAATGAAGCCCTTGATGATGATAGAACCATGATGATGGTGATATACCCTTGTAGACAAGATAATGCTCAAGACCTTTGAAGAACCAAAAACCCTAATTGAAGTGTAAACCCTCAGATGGTTGATCATCGATTCATAGAAACCCTCAGGCTTGAATCATGTAACATCTCCATCTTTTGAAAAGACTTTGGAGGATGACTTTCTTGTTTTCATATGATATGCAAAATGCAATGCCTAATGTCCTAAAACATGAAATCAATGTGTTAAACTAGTCCCAAGAAGAGGAGGGCAAATTTTGAGGTGTTACACATAGGATTATGGTGGTGGTTGTGTAGTAATGGCCCGCGAGGCGTATTCCCTCATTATGAACGATACGAAGACCCCGCATAGAGTAGATTCTCTTGGATATGTTATTGTCCCACAAGCCTTCATCATGACGGTAATATTTTCAAGTTTGATTAATGACTCTAGGGACCTTTATAGAAACTTAAACCCTTTGGCCTACTATTATTGATGGTTTTGTAGTATGGGTTTGCGAGATGTATTTCCATGGGGTCGATACTAGAACCTTACCCATAATTGATTCCCTTAAAGGGATTGGCATTCAACAAGTAAGTTATCGCAAGCGGTAATCTATTCTTGGCAAATCCATGACTCTGGGAACCTTCTCTAGAACCTTGGAGTTAATGGTTGTGTAGTATTGACTCGCAAAGTGCCTTCCTTGTTATGGATGATACAAATACCTCTCACCTAGAAGAGATTGTCTTTAGGGTATTACTGTCTGACGAGTCTTAGTCACGACGGCGATGTTCTCAAGGAGGGTCCATGACTCTATGAACCTACAACCCTAGAGCCACATTGATCAAAGTGTGGAAAGAAATCATGGGAAACTATACGCAACTTGCTTGAAACCATATCATACCTTTATGCATCCATTCATAGAATGACATAACATTTCATTAAAAAAATCCATCAGCATACATAACCATTTTCCTAAATCAAGAAACTCATTTCATTACTTTTGTTCTCAGAAATTTAACAAGGAAAGTTGCTTCCCCGACATTCCTATGGAACTCGTGCCAATTCGAAAAGAAGGATGGAAACTTGGCAAGAGGTCAAGAACTCATGAGATAGGAGATTGATTCGCTCAAAGGCACGATGGGTAAGATCTTATAGACTTTATAGGCGTTAATAAACAAAGAACATCAGTTATAGCAAAATATGCATACTGATGATGGCACTCTATCAAGTTTCAATGTAGAACCTCAACCAGTGCAAGGAGAAAACATTCAACTTCCAATTTACGTTTTACCTCAGGGTTATACTCCTCTGTTTGCAAATGCCACCAATGAAAGGCTATTTATTCAACAACCCATGACAATCTCGGTAGTCACAGAAGCGCGTCATGTTGGATTTCAACACATTAAGGTTCCTTTGAGGATCCTCATCTCGTACTCCACGGCGTTGATCCCCAAGATACCCATCTTGAGGTGATAGTCGAGAACAATGAACCCGAAAAGAAATATTAACTCTTGTAAAAAAGATTGAAAGTTGACGAAGGGTATAACATATTCAGGTTTGAGGCTATAGATATGTGTTTGGCCCCTGATGTGAACTTTCCTCCAAAATTCAAAGTCCCAAACTTTGAAAAATATAACGGGCTCAGGTGCCCAAAGGGTCACCTGATAACGTATCGTAGGAAGATGACATCATACTCTCACAACGACAAGCTAATGATCCATTATTTCTAAGATAGCTTGATTTGGGCATCTCTCAAATGGTACATGAATCTAGAGAGAGGTCATATCCAATCATAGAGAGGCCTAGAAGAGGCCTTCATGAAGCAGTACAAGTATAATGCATATATGGCTTTAGACAGGAGACAACTTCAGAACATGACCAAGAAAGATAGAGAATCTTTCAATGAGTATGCTCAAAGCTAGATGCTCAAGTTGAGCCACATATAGTTGAACGAGAGCTTGTTGATTTGTTTATGGATACCTAACAACCTCATTTATTTGAGAAAATGATTGGCAACACATCATCTGGATTCTCTGGCCTGGTAACTATTGGAGAAAGAATTGAGCAAGGGCTGAAAAATGGAAAGATTCTTGATGTTGTTGGGGCATCGAATGGTGTGAGGAAGTTCTATGGGAACTTCCAGAAGAAGAAACAAGGGGAAGCCAGCAACGTTATGGTAGAAGGCGGAAGACCTTGCTATGCAGCAATGGCGCACGCTCGCCAACCCCAACCATCACTTGCTAACCCCATTATCAATATCAAAATCAGCAACATAATCAGTACAAACCTCTAAGAAACTAACAAAAAGAGACTCGTTATATTGACCCGATTTCGATGACGTACACTCAATTGTGGCCTCTTTTGGTTTGGAAGTCGCTGCTAGCTCCCAAGAAAACTCAACCTATGAAATTTCCATTCGCTCCTGGGTATAACCGATATGTCAAATGTGACTTTCATAGTGGAGTAGCAGGACACTCCATCGAGAATTATAGAGTTCTCCAAGAAATGTTTAGGTCATGCTTGACAAAAAACTGCTGACATTTGTAGGTGTTAGTCTAATGTGATCAATAACCTCATTCCCTTATGAGTTCCAGGAAACACTCCTAAAGTCAGTGGATCGGACGAGAAAGCTCATACTTGATACTGATAGTCATTAGGCCCTTTTATCATTTCATTTTGCAATTTATTTGTTTGTAAAAAGTGTTGTTTTGCATTTAAAATTATTATTCTTGAATAGTAATTTTAATGAAACGAGAATTGCATCTTTAGAATCAATCATATCATGTTCACTTGTTTTTTTTTCTTTCCTTTTTTCATAAAAGCAAAAAACAATGTCAATAATTTCCAGCGTGCTTTCCTTTATCAACTTTTTGTTTAAGCAAAGATTGAAAGGAGAATGACGAAAACAAAATACCCAAATTGTTGACAGTATGCTTTCGGATGAAATCTTGATGATGATTGTTATACCCCCAAAATTTACCTTACCTTCCATACAATTTTCATCTGATCATTCGCATTAGCATGATTAAAAAAAAAAGGGCAGGCTTCATAAGTTCAAGGCTAATCACCTCATGGTGAAACACCCATCTCTAGACCAATACCTTTTTCATGCATTTCCCTATAGAGATATATGCTCTAGCAACCTTCATGCATTTCCCTGTAGAGCTCTGTGCTCAGGAAACCCTCATGCATTTCCCTGCAAGTTCCAGGCTCGAGCAAACTTTTTTTTTTTACTTTTCCATGTGGAACTCCATGCTCCGTGCTCGGGAAAATTATTCATGCCCTGTAAGCTCCGTTCCTAGACAATATCATTTTTGCCCTATAAGCTTCGTGCTTAGGCAAATCCCTTTTACGGTAGGTCTTAATTCCTAGATCTAGGCAAAATCTTACAATTATGCATTGGTCACACCATCTATTGGTTAACGCCACACTCTTTGGTTCAGACACACCTACCTATGGGTTCAAACAACATTGTCACCACATCCAAGCAACACTTTTCTCATTTCACCATTTCTTTTACACTTGAAGCAATTCTTGTTTTCATTCAAGAAATCTCTTTTTAAATTTCATTCAAGCAACTCTTTCTTTTTTCTTTAATCACATAAATCTTTTCAAAACAATTTTCTTTCTTTTCATAAAAGAGCCGTTATAATCCATTCATTAGCAGTCACACTAAAAGCTTAGAGCATCCAAACAAGGATCAAAATCAGCTAACGTCTACACACCTTTAGGATACAATTATAATTGTTCCCTAAAATTAACCAACACATCCGTATTTTTTACCACGAACTACAAAGCTATAATTTTCTCATTTCACTATGAGAATACGTAGGCATGAATAAGGGTTCGAATCCTTGGTGAGCACACTAATTAATAAACTTATTTTCCCCCTTTTACCATTCACATGTAACCTTTATATAATAACACCCATTCACACAAAGAACAGTCAAAATGATTTCCGTTCAGTACAACGTATGTGAGGGATGCTAATATCTTCCCCTTGCATAACCGACTTCCTTACCCTGTTTCTCTTCCCCTCGGGTTTTATCGATATTTTCCCTTTCCTTTTGGAATAAATAAAGTTCGATGGCAACTCTGTTGTATCTTCAAGCGCGTGATGCGCTCGGGTATTTTTCGCGACACGATACAAACCAATATTAGAAAACCTTGACAAACACCCAACTTATTAGATGCAATCACGGAGGGGGGGGGGACATCAAGTGGTTCATAATACTGGTTTCAAATTCATTAAATGGAAGAAATAATCTTATGAGAGATGATATACATTCATGAAAATGGATGACACATACATCATATTGGTTGCATATCCTCTTATCTCCATATGGGGGGAAGACTCCCCAATCGGACAAAAGACCCACATCAATCGGAGTATGGTCTAAGCCACCCTCACTGACAAAAGCAGAGATTATCACAAATATTTATTGGTCTGCCCAGTCGCCCAAAATATCTTTATTTGCCTTCCTAGTCATAGTTTATGCAATCTCCATAATCAAAATGTTACAAAGAAAAGCAGAATACATATAAGATATGAAAAGTAAGCAAGTTCAGACACAAACGCTCATAATAGAAAATACCAGTAGCTGAAGAAATTTCTCAAAAAAGAAATAGAGGTATAAAAGGTCCATTATTCAGGAAGCCTTATAAAAGGGAGCAGAAGCACGAGAAAAACGTTATCTCTATCTTAAAGAAGTTGGATTGATTGGTCATGCATGTTAAGTGCCAACGAACAATATAGTATGAACTCAACTAAAGCTTAAACAGGGAAACTCACAAGAAAGAATAACAAGGAAATTAGACGGGAATTCTTTTATAGGTTGCTAATGGCAGAAAAGGATCAAAGTGACACTCCATAATCCTTTTATAAGTTACTCATCAATTAAGGATTGTACGATCCACTGCGTACTATAACACCATAAACCCCGACTCTTTATTTTCAAAATAATTGAATTTATTTTTCTCAAATAAGGCATTACACATTCTTCTCCAAACACTTTACTCAACAAAATGTCACATTTACTAAAGCAGCGAAATAAAAACATCATTTGACATGAAAAAAGTATTAACACTGAACAAATAAAGAGATCATTCAAAACATCTATGAGAAAACCTAAAATGCAATAAACAACTCATCCTAAATGTTACACATCAGAGTGAACCCAGATCTAAAAGACTCAAAAGCAATAAGGAAAATGAAGAGACCACAATTACATCTTCCAACTCAAACACTGGCTACTCCTCTATCTGGTTATTTGTATCCTAAAGGAGTACATAACACCACAACAAAACAAACATGGATGAGAATACACTCAAAGTGTGTTAATGGTGTAAAAATAATAAAGGGTGGTACATCCTAAGCATCAACATGATAATGTCATTTGCAACTCTCACCAATCATCAAAATATGTGTAAAACAATCACAATCATCACTGAATCTAGACGAAATGTACTCGAACACGTTGAATGATCGAACACACAACAGAGTCGCCATCGAACTTTATTTATCCCAAAAGAGGGAAGGGAAAATATCGATAAAACCCAAGGGGAACAAAGAAATGGGTAAGGAAGTCAGTTATGCAGGGGGGAGGTATTAACACCCCTCACATCCATGGTACTCCATGGGAACCGTTTTGAATGTTCTTGATTGAATGCATGTTGTTATCTTTATATACATGCAAAATAGAAAATGGGTTAGAAAAAAGTGCTTGAGGAGGATTGGGCCCATCATGCTTACGTATCATCGTAGTGCAGTGAGGAAGTCAGAGCCTCGTAGTTCGTGGAACCAGAGAGAAAAAGGGGGAAAAGAAAGAAAAGGGCTCGCCAAGGATTCGCATCATCGTGCCTACTTATCCTTATAGTGCAATAAGGAAGTCATAACTTTGTAGTTTGGAGAACAAGGACTGAGAAAATATATTATTGAGGGTGGTGTTTAAACCAGAAGAAGAGAGGCTTACAAAAGCACTAGGACTGACATGGTAAGGGGAAGAGTAGAAACTTGTCAAAGCATTGGGATTGACATGACAAGGATCTTACCAAAGCACGAGGACTGGTATGGTAAGGGAATGATGTTTAAACTAAGAAGGAATGGGATTAACCATAAAGGTGTGTCCCAAAAGAGGTATATAACTATGAAAGTGTCAACCTGAATTGTGGTGTCAAAACCAAGAAAGAAATGGGTTAACTAGAGAGGTGTGTCCCAAAAAAATAAAAGGAAATAGGGTTAACCATGAAGGTGTGTCCCTGAATTATGGTGTGAAAACCAAGGAAAGAAGGGGGTTAACCATAGAGGTTGGTCCCAAAAGAGAGGAAGGTGGTTAACCATGAAAATGTCAATCCAAATTGTGGTGTCAAAACCAAGAAAAGAATGAGGTTAACCATAAAGGTGTGTCCCAAAAGAGGTATGTAACCATGAAGGTGTAAACCTAAAAGGAGGTTCCTATGTTGTTTAAACCAAAATGAGAAATAAGAGGAACCACAAGGCTAGTTGCAGACTTGTAAGTGAATTTGATTGGAATTGCACTAAAGTGTATGAATAAAGATGAATACTTTAAGCAATTGGGTCATTCGTCATGTACCCGAAATATTCAAAATGAGGATAGAAATGCCCCCTCTCACCCATTCTCTATTGCTTAAGGCTCATGGCATGCAAACCTTGTCAATGTCTGACAAGTTATTGAAGCATGTTCACAAGGATGATCTGTGGGGATGTGGAAGATGATTGATGCCTTGATTGGTGCTTGAGGTCTTATACTTATTTAAAGGCTGAAGCTTCAAATTAACAGATATAAGTCCAATCAAGTGACCAAAGGACTTATGGTCACTTGACAAAGACAAAGGGGAATATGCAAAGTTATAGGATCTAGTTGATCAAATGGAATTTGATCAAGATAAATAAGAGGAATGAGATGGATAGGAAAACACAATACATAATCAGACAAAAAGTAACATTGGGTTTCATTGTTAGGTAGCCCAAGAGAAAGTCATGTGTGTGCAAGAGTGTATTAAGCACAAGTCTCATTGTTAGGTAGCCCAGGAGAAAGCCATGTGGGTGACAAGTGCGCTAACCTAAACATATGAATGTGTGAAGCTGAGGCATAAAACAAATGAACAAAATAAGGTCATAAGTTCAAGAGTTCAACAAGTGAACATAATGCAAAGTCAAAGTGTCCACAAGGTCCAAGGGTCCAAGGTCACTGAAAGTCAAGCAAAGGGTCTAAGAACTAAGTCTTAGGTCCAAAGTCCAAAGTACACACCATTACTCCAAGTCAAACATAAGTATTTAAAGATCAAGTCGACTTATTTTATCATATTTTGATTCATTGAGATGTTGTTAAGCAAACCAAAAACATGATAAGAAGCATAATATGAATAAGACAAGATAATCAATATAATATGAGCAATGTATGAAATAAGATGATGAATGAAACATAAAATTAAATTGCATAAAGCAAAGGCATAAAAGTAAATGACTTGAATTTAAATGACAATAAAGTAAAGTCAATGGTTAACAGTGAGAGTTAGTGGTTAATTGATTGTGTCGAGACGATTTAGCGCTATGTTAAGCAATTATAAGTAGGCTTATGTAGAAATTATACCTATTTGAGACCGATCAATAACAATTTATGTGTCAAACATGTTAGAGAATTAACACAAGTTAATCTCCTAAAACATATAACACAATGGAGCAAAGTAAAAGAAGAAGGTATATAAATAAAGTCAAAGATAGAACCAACCCAAGTGTTTGACTTAGGATCTACTATAAAGCAAATCAAGGGACCCAAACATATGGCTCAATAAGGGATAATCTATCATTGATTCAAAGTGTAAAAAATGATCCAATGATCATTTATCAATATGTTTGAAATAAAGAAGATTTAATTAACCTCAAGTCCATCTATGGATGACTTGACATGAAGAAGCATTGATCAATCAAGTCAATAATGCAAGTCAAAAGCATCAAGTGTAACAAAAGTCAAACTAAAATGTATTTAAAAATGATTAAAAATGGAAATTAAAGAGAAAATCTCAAACTATGATCAAAATGATTCAAAAATGGTTGCAAAAATTACACAAAGTCCCAAATATTATGCATGAATAGATCTCAAAAGTTGGGTGCTAAAAGGTTTTAAAATGCTTGAAAAATAATTTGGAAAAGGAAATTAAAAAGAATATGAAACAAAAAATAACAATAAATGCTAAAGTGATTTAAAAAATTAAGAGAAAAATATATGTGATCCAAAATACTTTTAAAGACTTTGTGTAAAACAATTGGATCAAAATGAATTAAAATGAGCGAGCAATTAAATTGAAAAGAAAAGGAATAAAAGAAAAATAAAATCAAATAGAATAAGGCGTTAACGACTAGGAGATTAAAAAAAATGCACTGCCATAATGTGATTGGATGGAATTTGAATCTTGGCACCAAAGAGCGTGTTGGTTCACATCATCTTCAACCTTGGATTCAATTTCTCCAATTCACGAACTCGTGTTTTTAGCAACACCCAAGCATGACATTAACTTCGTAACACTTTATTGTTCATGTCTCCCTGCATCAGAGCCATTGATTGACTCTGAGTAGGGAGAATTTGATCAAGAATACAAAGAACCCTGGTTCTTTAAAGTAAAATTAAATGATGAATACGCAAGATAAATTCCAGGTAAGTGAGGGATTTTGATCAGTGAAGTAAGGTGAAGAGTGTGGTAACTCGTTTGCTCAAGAATTTTACTCGTAACTATCTTTCCAGTTGGAGCTTCAAAGGTCAACAATGGTGGATTTGGAGATATGGTTCTAAGGAGTTATAAGGTAAAGAAATGCTTTAGTCGGCTTCAGAAGGTGCCGATGGATGATTCTGGATGGAGATTCGAAGTTAAAAGAGCTTGAATCGAAGAAATGGTTAACTGGTTTTGTGAGGTATCAAGCTCAAATGGTTTTAGAGTTTCTTTGGCTATCAAAGCTTGCAAATGAAGGCAAACGCATCCTATATTTATAGGGAAAGTGTTGAGCAACTCACACATATGAATTGGATCTAAAATCGTGTGAATGGAGTTGAAAGTTTCGTGTTTGTAATCTGTGTGAAGTGAGATATGAAATGCATAAATTGGCACTCGAAACTAGTCATTTTGTGTTTGTTTGCACATGTTTTGGAGTCACAAAAGGTTTGCACATGTGCATGTGGTTGGCTTATAATTGCAACTTTTGGGCATCGAGCAAAATAGAGTTTAACATGCCATGTTTGAAGCTAGGCCAAATGGAATCCACTAGGGCGTTTTGTGATTTTCTTTGTGCCAAATGTTCATCTTATTGCAATGAATTGAATGCAAAAAGAAGCAACTAAAAAGAAGAATTTAGGTGAAAATGGCAAGTGTTGAAAGTTGAGGTCGTGACATACATTTTAGGTCAGGCATTTGGTTAAGCAGTCTTGGCACATTTTGGGCATCTTGGGGTTCCAAGTTCATGACACCATAACTTTTGATTCCCTCATGCAATTTGAGCCAAACTAGGGCCAAACTATCTTTGATATAAGCTTAACAAGATGCAAAAACAATGGGATTAAAATGATACTTGAGCTAAAAATGGCATGACTGCCAAATGGGGGTCATGACAAGGTTTTGCCCTAGTTTGACAACTTGGCCCTTTCCAAAATTGAGGTCCTTAGAGGTTGAATTGATGCTTGAGCCTTGAAGCAAAGTTGTAGAGAAACTCATTAGGAACATTTGTCTCAAATAATCTTGTCAATTATTTGAAAATTGAAGAAGTTATGGGGTTTGTGAAGGAGAATGGCGATCCAAAACGCAGCGGAAATTACAATTTTCTCCTTTAGTGATCCTTACGAATGGGCATGATCAGTGATAGAATAGTTACCTCTTGTGAAGATTGAAACCTTTGATGCAGATCTACGGAGCGATCACGAACGTTGAACGATGACAACGCCTCTACTCAGTCCACACGAACGAATTCCTTCAATCTCAGTGCTAGCTGCTATGAATGAAGGCTTTGAGTGAGAGAGAGAGAGAGAAAGAGAAAACGGAAATGCAACCGCAATGAATGCTTCTGCACAAGGGTTCTATTTATATAACCACTTGTGTGGGCTTCAAGCTAAAAAGCCCACTTAAGTGTACGTGGCCCATATCTTATAATATGCCCAAAATCACTTAAGCGCATGGTACCTTACCATATTTCGTATTCTACTTAAGTACATCGTACCTTACGATGTTCTACAATTCACTTAAGTACATCGTACCTTACGGTGTTTCTTAGTTACTCTATCTCTCATCAATTCGTCCTTTGTGTGTGACCCTGTAGGTTTTCGCGGCATTGACAATTATATTAAATCACGTATTTAACATAATAAACAGTGAGCGGTATCTAGCAACACATCACTGCTACCCAAGACACGAAAATGTCATGTGATCTGACAAATCCTTCTGTAATAATACTTATGCGTATAATTACCCTTTTGCCCTTATGTATATATTGAACACAAGGCATAGACCGTGTCATCCTTGTCCAGTTCAATATTGGGCCCATAGACATTTATCCTGTTATGCAGGATGGACAAATTCCATCTAGGTCACTCATGTCCCTTAGCATGCTTCGTGGAGTATCCATCAACTGTCTTTATGGTTATCCAGTTACGGACAATGTTTGATCAGCAATAAAGCACTCGACTCTACATCTAGGGTCCATAGTGGTTTCAGGTCGAAGGGTGGTATACACCATTATCACCATGAGAATAACTTATGACACTTTGCATAACATTCTATATAGTATTCTCATAGCGGGTCAATCCAGTATAAATATTACTCTTAATATTCATACCTATGTTTAAGACTTGATAACTCCTTATCCATGATCCATGAGATGTGATCATCAGTCTATATACATAATAGACTTTATGCTTTAGTGTTATCCCACTTCACAATAAAGCTCGACTACGGATACTTTAAGAATAATGTCCTTATGTTTAATGTGATCTCATGATCAAGTCATACTTGATACATTAAACGGACTAGCTATTCTAAGGACTTTATTAAACAAACATAATAAAGAAAAAGCCTTTTTATTATTAATAAATAATTCGATACAAGTACCAAAAGTATTGGCCTCTAGGGCTTACACCAACAATCTCCCACTAGCACTAGAGCCAATCAGGCATACCCCTAATGCCCATAGATCTAGTATGGCCATCATGCTTCTGCTGCGCAAGAGGCTTTGTCAGTGGGTCAACAATATTGTCAAGTGTAGGTACTCTGCATATTTTCACATCT
Source organism: Lathyrus oleraceus (assembly GCF_024323335.1). Classification (NCBI taxonomy): domain Eukaryota; kingdom Viridiplantae; phylum Streptophyta; class Magnoliopsida; order Fabales; family Fabaceae; genus Lathyrus; species Lathyrus oleraceus. The sequence continues at coordinate 320,768,281 of NC_066584.1, read as the reverse complement.
CCTCTATCTATTATCTCTCGAATGAGGTGATAACGCCTAAGTATGTGTTTGGATCGTTGGTGAGATCTAGGCTCCTTAGCTTGTGCGATAGCACCATTGTTATCACAATAGAGACCAATGGGATCCACAATGCTAGGAACTATGCCAAGTTCACTAATGAACTTTTTGATCCAAACAGCTTCCTTTGTTGTACTTGAGGCAACAATATACTCGGCCTCGGTTGTAGAATCAACAACTGTATCTTGCTTTGAACTTTTCCAGCTAACAGCACCACCGTTTAAGCAAAACACATAACCAGATTGCGATCTAAAGTCACCCTTATCTGTTTGGAAGCTAGCATCGGTGTATCCAATTACAGCCAACTCTTCTTGACCTCCATATATCAAGATTGAGTCCTTAGTCCTTCTCAAATACTTAAGGATATTCTGATTCCTAATATATAGGCTGTTTCACCTAGGTCCTTCATAGAAAAGCATTTCCCCAACCAAGACTTTACTTGTTGTAGGGTAGGGATATCGTTTCCAATGAGTAATATGTCATTTACATATAATACCAGGAAAACGATCATGATCCCACTAACCTTCTTGTAGACACAAGGCTTATCTTCGTTCTTGATGAATCCATATTGTTTTACTGTTTCATCAAAATGAAGATTCCAGCTTCTGGAAGCTTGCTTCAATCCATAGATTGATCTTTGTAACTTACATATCTTTTGGGCTTCTTCTGGTATGTCAAATCCTTCAGGTTGTGTCATGTACACATCCTCAAGAAGATTCCCATTAAGGAAAGCAGTTTTGACATCCATCTGCCATATTTCATAATCATGATATGCAGCGATAACAAGTAAAATCCAAAAAGATTTAGGAATTGCAATTTGTGAAAAGGTTTCATCATAGTCAACTGATGCGGTGTTTTCGCAAGTATACGAATGCGTCAGAGTAATATAAAAGATTGTCGAATCCACAGAGACCAAGTGTCAATCTATCGTTATCTATTGTTATGGTGTTTATCAAAGGCAATTAAAATAGGTGTTTCTGGAGTGTGCAATGAAAAGTAAAGTTTGAAATAAAGATTAATTAATAAAGACAGGGTCGAATGTAATTCACGTAATTAATTGATAATCCAAGTACTTGCTAGTAGAGCTACTTACGGGCAATGTTTCCTACTTTGAAAAGAACTAATTTAACAGGATCTGTCGCTTTCGCGTATTCAGAACCGAGTTGTACTCCCTAATCAAACCCTCTTATTGTCACTTATAAAAAGGCGCGCATTGCGTTAGAGTAGTAAACCTATTTTTAAGAAATATAGTATCTTGACTAAGTTGAAAAGTATTATAACCTGGATTTCTTAACCAAAAGAGGTTCTCACGAACCAGACTCTAAACTTATAAACGCGTCCGAAAATAGTTTTAAAATCTCTTTTCTTCTTAATGTTAAAATCTCCTAATGAACTAAACAAAGCGCTTTCGCTGTTTTTGAAATAGTTAAAAACAATTTAGTTTAAAAAGACGTTGGACGGCTTTCGATCTTACCCAACGGAATTGAAGTGCGGGAAAACTTAAGTTGAAAGTTAAAATAGCCCTTAAGTGTTTCTACAAACAGTTGTACGGATTATTGGTTCAATTACGATCCTTACATTCTAACCTTATAAATTTAGCTAGACATGGTAAAGTAAAAGTGCATTAAAATAAATAAAAGTAGTGCGAGTGCAGGAAATAAATAATATAAAGCGAGTGCGGGAAAATAAATAAAGTAAAGCGAGTCCGAGGAAATAAATAAAAGTAAAGCGAGTGCGGGAAAATAAATAAAGTGAAGACAAGTGCGGGAAAATAAATAAAGTAAAGACAAGTGTGGGAAAATAAATAAAGTAAAGACAAGTGCGGGAAAATAAATAAAGTAAAGACAAGTGCGGGAAAATAAATAAAGTAAAGACAAGTAATAAAAACCTGCTCCAATCGGAGAGTTTAATAAATTGCAATGCGGAAATGAAAATGGCGGCAGGATTAACTTCCTTCCAAAGTGCTCCAAACTCGATTACAGACTCTATCACAGACTCGATTACACAATTGTGGTAACACTCCAATGCGAAGCGATTACCACTTTATAAAACTGAATATATGCCTAAGTGAAACAAAGTTGCTTCTGAGTTTGCCTCTGCTCTAAGTTTAGATGATTGTAAAAGTGAATTCGAGTTTCTATTTATAAGCAAGAAAAAAGATGGAAATGACTTGGATGCCCTTCAACTTGAAAATGGAGGGAAACTGTTTTCCTCTTGTGGCGCCCGCCACAAGGCCATGGCGCCCGCCACAAGGCCAAAGTGAGGCGCCTTAGTGGCTGTAGTGGAGAACGTGGGAGTTGAGGGAAGTTGAGCTTGGACACGTTATGGCTTGGTCTGTGGCCCCCGCCATTGGGTAGTCCATCAGAATAAAATGGTGAATTTTAGGGTTTTTGGCTCTTTTACGCTCCTTTTCTCGATCGGGGCTCCGATTAAAGTAAAAACCTGAAAACAAAGAAAAACATAGCAATAACACAACAAAATGATAATAAAACAACTAGAATGCATGTGAAATCGGAGTCGAAAATACGATAAATTTCAGTGTGATCAAACTCTCCCACACTTAAACCTTTGCTTGTCCTCAAGCAAAACATTGAAAAGCTCATAAAAGAAAATTTGTGTAAACGAGTGCTTCAGGTAAAATTTCCAGGTTCAAGTCGGGATGCAGTGATAGGTACTAATTGAGTGAACTAAGGTTATCATGATGACACTAATCCGCAAATACAGACATAAACTTCATTCTTATATTAACCAACCCATATTATCCCACAATACCTAGGCCTGCCTCTTCATCTCTTTTATATCCTTTTCATTCAGGCGCAATCACATTAAGCCCATTATCCGTACATGCTTCATAGTAGAGTGGCCTGTTAGTGATTATGATCAAAGCTTGGGGTTTCTGGCACATAAACATGTGTAAACCCTTTTATTGGACCCAACTGTAGTTGTGGGGGATTGGATCGTAATCCGCCCTACCGAGTTCAGTGCCAGATACCTCTGAACCAACTAGCAGTGGGTATTGCTTTTCTTTTTCTTTTACTTTTTCTTTTTGTAGCAATTTTTTACAATTATGTGGTTTAAATGACTTTGTGAGGGTCACCTATACCGGAGTTGCCTTTTTGCTTTCTTTTATTTTTTTGTTTTTCTGGATCATTCACTTATTTGCATCGGTCCTCTACGTAGAGGATGCGTAGGCCGGAGCTGACTGCTGAGATAAACTACTAAGGACTTATACGGAAATGATGATTAAGGCCATGGTATATGGGTGTAGCACCTCAAATTTGCACCCCCCATTCATGCATACGTTTCATTTTTTTAGGTTATTAACATTACATCTTGCATTGCATCATTGCATTCAGCATTGGTATCAAGAGATTCATCAGTGCAAAAGGAGCAAGTTTTTTCCTTGAGATGAAAGCCACATGGTTATTCTAAAGAGCTTATATGAATCAAGGTTCATGTTGAAGCTATTGTACCAAGTGCTAGAGGCTCAAAAGTCATCAGTGCATTGCCAAGTCATCTGAGGCCCATAAAAGTCAACTGAAAGTCAACTGAGGGCTAAGAGGTGGAGAAATGGTTTGAGACACTTCATTCATGGCCAAAAGAGGTTTATTCATCATGTCAAACATCTACCGTGAAGATTTTGAAGCCAGATCAAAAGTTTCCCAAAATGGAAAGTGACCTGTAATTTCAAGTTTCCAAAAATGGCAAGTTTTTAGACCACTTTCAACTTGACTTTCCAACATCAAAGAAGCTTCAAATGAAATTTTGTCCAACATGAAAGTTGAAGATCTTTCTCTCCCATTTCCAAAAAGTCCAAGATCATGAGCATCTGATGAATGGTTAAGGGTTTATGATCAAATCATTGCAAAGTGTGCATGGAACTTCAAAGTGCCATAACTTTTGATCCAGAGCTCCAATTTGAGTGCCTCTTTTTGCATTATGCTCCTTATGATTCCTAATTTCCAAATCTATCATTGCATTGCATGGAAAAATCTCATATGATCATTGGTGCATACATGTGATTTTTAGAGGGAAAATGAAGAATTTAAAATTGGTGCATCACATGAGCCTTTTGATCATTCCATTGTGTTCATAAGTTGATTTTAAGTGTAATTGAATGGTAATGTGGTACTGTTCACGTTCATGTTGCATGCATAGGGTGAATTGTCCAATTTTGCCATGCACCTCATTTTGCATTAAAATTTCATTAGCCAAGCCTAAGTATCATTAGCAAAGTAATTAGGAGGTGGTATGTAATGCTAATCATAACAGAATTTTCATTCTAACACATTCTAGATCTAGATTCAAGTTTTCCCTCCAAAATTTCTCTCAATCATAATTCAAAAATTCTCCACATAGCATATGAATTTTATTGCATATTCTTGTTCCTTGATCATCATTTGGTAGGATTCAAGCATTGATTTGAAGAAATTGGTGAATAATCAAGCAAATCCATACATGAAGATGAACATGGAATTTGAAGATTAAGCTAGATCCAAGCCTTTCCAAGAGTTGATTCGTGCTTCAGACTTCATAACAAGGTTGATAGAGCTGATTTGGACATTGCTAGGCCTTTGAATCCACTGCTGCCATTGATTGTTCTTCAAGAGGTCAGAAATTCACATCTCTTAATTCTTTGTTTCATTGCCATAATCTTGTAGTGCGTGTTCTCCTGATCATTCTGATATAAAGATCTTGAAAAATGGTGCAATATTCATGGAGATATGGTGATTTAATGTTTTGATGCATGAACATGTTTTCAATCGATTTGCATTTTTCATGGAGAATTAGGATTAAATAATGGTAGATTTGTGTTCCTGGTTTCAAGACGAGTCCAGCCATATGTATTTTGCCTAGTTCTGGAAAAAAAACTCATTGAGGTTACTGTAGCAACCACCGTCTCAAGGTAGGAGACGGTGGAAACCACCGTGCGTGAATAGTAACGCCACCGTCTGAAAACCCTAGGACTCATGAGCCAAAACGGCGCCGTTTTGTATAGCGAGCATTACCACCATTCGATTCCCAGCGTGCGCATCTTTAAATCCATTTTATTTTCCAAAACCAAAACGCGGTCGTTTTGGAGTGCACACGGTTCGAACCATGGCTGTAGCATTTTTCTCATTTCATTTCAATATCATTTCCAATTATTTCACATTTTTATTTCATTTTATTCATGTACTTCAAAAAATCATAATAAATTGAAAACAAGTCCAAATTGAATGCAATTTTTTTCTACATGTTCATCTTGATGTCTAGTATTTTATAATGTCCATTTCCTGATTTTATCATTTCTGGATTTTGAATGGTGAATTGTTCTTTGGACATATATGCAAATGTGACATGCTTCATTCATTCTATTGTGAAATGCTCATACATTGGCCAATTGATTTGAAATTTGGTGTGCTGATTCCCAACATGTTACATGATTTTTGAGGCTTGGTTGTGCATTTTTAGCATTTTTCATTTCTATTTTAGGCACATGAACTTTAGGTGTGACAATGTGTGTCACACAATTTGATGTTGATCTTGTGCATTTTCATTTCTAGGTCAATTGAGCTCTGTTGATTCTAATTTTTGGCATGATGATTGTGTTTGACATGTTGTGTGCAAATAAAATTTTTCATGATTGTTTGATTCATTTCTGTTTTAATATGGAATTGTTATTCTTGATGTCCAATTGTGAGCTTTGTAATTGCCTTTGCCATACCTTGCTCATGAGATGACTTTGCCATTTAATTTAGGGTTGGTCCTTTTTAGGACATGTTCTTACTTGAATAAATATGCTTCATGTTGAATATTGGTTGCTGTTTTGACTTTTTACTTTGCCTTTGACCCTAGCCTTGGTGCTAGTGGTTTGTACTCATCTTTTGAGTTTTGCATTTCAGGTTCAAGCTTCTAGTCTTGATGGTTGATGTTGATCTCATGAATTGAGATGCAAAATTCTTTGTCCACTAACCTTTCTTGTGTTGTAGGTTCCTTGGTGATGAACTCACTTGAGTTGTTGACTTGCATTGTGTATATTGGTTGTATCACTATTGACTGTCTGTTTGGTTTGTCTGAATGTGAATATTGACTTGTTTGATTTTCTTACAGGTACTTTAGTAGCTTTAACTCATTGCTTGAGTTGCTTTGCTTTGCTTGTGGTTGGCATACCACCTAGGTAATCATCCTCTAACTCCATGTAGTCTGAAATCCCTGTCGTTTCTGTTTGGCAGGCATTTGGCTGAAGTCCTCCTTAAGAGGCAATGTATGTGATTGTTTATATTTGTGCCATGTACTTCAAGTCCTCCTAAGTGAAGAGGCAATTGGCAGATAGAAGGGATGTGCAATCCATCCCCTGCTATTCAGTTGAGTCTTTCATCTTGCTCGCATTACGTGCTGATGCATTTTGAATAAACACCCAAAATCTTGTATATAGAGTTAGTCACGTGGAATAGAGTTCCTCATTCTGGACTCCCACACCTTCTTTGATTCAAGCTCACCCCGGCCAGGGTTAAGAGCTATGAGGTCTAATCCTCATTTCCCATTTCATCTACTCACCCTAACTCTCAATGTTAGAGGTTAAGAGCCTGAACACCCATAACAGTATTGGCTTGTCTGTTGAGGTTGATATGACCCCTCGACTAAAGCCTAGCCTTGTATGAGCCGCTTGTTTGCATATAGCGTGTGTTGTTGGTTGCTTGTTTACTTAGTATATCTGTTTGCTTGAGGAGTCAGATGTAAGACCAGCGATTGGCTATCTGTTTCCTGTTTTGTTTCGTGGAGTTAGATGTAAGACCAGCGATTGGCTTTCTGTTTCCCATCTGTTTTTGGAGTTGGATGTAAGCCCAGCGATTGACATTCCATTTCCCGTTGTTGCTCTCTCTTGAGACTTTCTTGTTGTATCCCCATAGGATTGCTAGACTTCGCATAGTCTCTCGTTTGCATGTCAATTAAGGTAGCACGGTTCTTTCGTCTAGGACTTCCTTTCTTGCGTGAGCTTTCCTAAAACACAAACAAACTTGATCCCCTCTTAAGGACACGTTGACTCCTTCTACTACAGGTGAGTAAGTCTCCAAAGGTCGAGCATCCGGTAGATTGTGTAGTGACGTCATCCACATAAAAAACACCAAAACAAATAGAAATAGTTTAGCCGAACTATGGCAACTTTGATTCTCATGTTCATATGAGATACGTAGGCACGAGATGCGATGTCTTGTCGAGTTTGACTGATGACTAACATTTAATTCTTTTCTCTCGCCCTCGTTGCGATTGAGACCTTCCCTTTCTCTTGCCCTAGTTGCAATCGAGACCCTTCTGTTTTGCGTGTGTGTGTGGAGTCTGATGTAAGCCCAGCGATTGGCATTCGGTTTCCCGGTTGTGTTTGTTTGTTTGGAGTCTGATGTAAGCCCAGCGATTGGCATTCGATTTCCCGGTTGTGTTTGTTTGTTTGGAGTCTGATGTAAGCCCAGCGATTGGCCTTCAGTTTCCTGTTTCGTTTGTGTGTGTGTTCAGAGTCTGATGTAAGACCAGCGATTGGCCTTCGGTTTCCTGTGTTCTTTTGTGGAGTTGGATGTAAGACCAGCGATTGGCATTCCGTTTCCAATTGTGTGTTTGCTCTGACGTCTCAGCGTCTTCGTTTAGCGATCTGTTTGGCGTGCGTTAGCCGAGCTACGAGTGCTCTGATTCTTCCTCTGGTTAGAGAAGATACATATGCATAGGATGCGATGTCCTAGCGAGCACGTTCCCCATATCCCTTCTCCCGTCTTCTTCCATCTGTGTTTTATTCCAGTGTGTGCATTCTTTGAGCAGTTATTTAGCAACCTCTTTCTATTCTTTTGAGCATGGATCCCGTCGAGTACGATGGACGTGAGGGGGTGCTAATACCTTCCCCTTACGTAACTGACTCCCGATCCTTGCAATCTCTGGTCGTTAGACCATTTCCTTTCCAGGTTTACTTCGAGCGTTTCCTTTCCCTCCTTTGGGATAAATAACGCACGGTGGCGGCTCTGTGTCTTTTTCCCGCCGGTTGTTTTTCGCGTATGCGACAGCTGGCGACTCTGCTGGGGAATATAGAGAAGTTGACCTCTTGCTGGTCCATCTTCCCTAAGCGAGTCAATCCTAGCGCTTTTTAGGATAGTTTTGGTTGCTTTTGCTGCTTTATTGATTGCATTTATGATTGTTGTGCTGTGAATGTGCACATTTGCATATATGTTTGCATGCATCATATTATCATTATGTTGGACTCTGTACAGGTTGGTTCCTCTGATTTGGGGTGGGTGTTCTGAGTGAGGCCCAATACCCAGGCCCGAGTATACACCTAGGATTAGCGTGGTCTCATGTCTCTTCACATGTTGTACGACATGATGCGGAGATGTGACATACCACAGCCGGACGAGGTTCATCTGAGAGAGTCTTTCCGGGTGGAGTTATTCCGCTTTGGTTGGGTTATCTCTTTTGAGCTGTTGACTTCGGTGACCGTTCTTTCCCGGATCTTTGGTTTAGATGATCTCAAGAGAGCTGCAACGGCACACCCGAAAGGGCAAACCTGTTGAGTATCTTTGCCCGATTGTCGAGACCATTATCCGCCTTAGGATGACCTTATTAGACTTCACCTGTGAGGGGAGGGTTTGATTCCTTACAGTACAGTTTCTGCCAGTGATGTTGTGATGGTGACTTTGGTTCAGTCAGATTTGTGGATATTTATCTCTGAGACGCCGGAATTCTGTCCGTGGTACTTATCAGCGGGTTCCGTTTATTTCGGATCCCCGGGTTGAATTTGAGGATACTTGTTCAGAGGATCTGGTTGTCATCCGTTCAGTGGATGTCTTGTGATGAGGGTGATATAACCTCCGGTTCCGTTTATTTCGGAATCCCAAGTTGGATTTGTGGTTACATGGGCCCTCAGATGACTGTGACCGGTTCAGAGACTTGATGGATGTTCAGATGACTTGGAAGATGGCACAGTGACTTGCATTCATGCATCTGCATCATTCACATTTTGCACTCATCTGCATCTAACCCGTGTCTATCCATATGGGGAGTATATCATTGATTGAGATTCTGGTTGAGAGACATCCTGATGTTCGAATGTTATTGTCAAATTATTATCCGTCTCGATGAAGCCAGAATCGAAGGACCGAATGTTCCTAGTACGGATAGACATTGCATGTGTGAGTCATATTAACCTGTTTTCTGTTTTGTAGGTGTCAGTATCTAACCAAGTGCACATAGCTCTTCCGCTCAGATACCCTACTAGACGCAACAAATCCAAGCTGATGGATCCACCCAACGCCGACATTCTCGAATTGAAAGAGATGATGAGGGAGTTGTTCAATGTCGTGCAAGGGCTCGCCTTGGGGCAGAAAGCAATTGCTGAGAGGGTGGAGAGGATTGAAAAATGGCTGATAACGGAGAAAACTCAGGGAAAGGCTCCGTCGTCCGAAGTAAAGAAGCCCTCTGGCAATAGTCAGCACAAGAAGGAGGTTGAATCAAGTGGTGTGCATACCAGAAAGGAACATGGTAGAGATCGTTACCACCCGTATGCTGCTACAGTGACTATTCCTGCTGGTAATTCATCTGTACAACAGCAATAGCAACCACCTACACAGAGAGCACAGAAAGCTGGGTGCCAAGTGAAGAAGGGGACGACGGATCGTCAGTTTGATAAGCCACCCGTGACTTATACCCTTCTTTTTAAGAGGTTGAGGGATCTTGGGTTATTTCAGCCGAGGATATTGGTTCCTGTAGAATTACATCGGAGGCCTGCAAATTACGATGAGAACGCCAGGTGCGAGTTCCATTCTGGGGCACCCGGACATAACATTGAGGGTTGCAGAGCTTTTAAGCATGTCGTTTAAGATTTGGTGGATTCTAAAGCCATCAACTTTGCACCGACACTAAATGATAATGCTGACCCCGCGCCAATGCATGGTCCTCTGGGAGTGAATGTGATGTCAGAGGATAAGGGAAAAGCCGAGGTGACGGATGTGGATCAGCTAAGAACTCCAATGTCTGTGGTCCATAGACATCTGATGAAGAGTGAAGCTTTCCCTGGTTGTGATAATTGTTGTGCGGCTGTCGCCACAAACGGGTGTGTAATGATGAGGGAAACGATTCAGAGGATGATGGATGAAGAAATGGACGGTGCAGTATGTGAAACACCATGTCAAGCAGTTGAAACCGTCAAGGTGGAGAATGCCATTGTTGCTGAGAAATAGAAGAAGCTGTCCATTTCTTCTTACAAATAGGCTGTGGAAGTGGTGAAGAACGGAGAAGCCCAAGGCTGGGGAAGAATAGTAGATATTGTGGTGAAAGCAGATAGGTTCGGGATTGGTTATCAGGAAAGCCAAGACCCGTCCGAGCAAAACAGAGGACGTCGTCAACCGTTCACATTCATCAGTGCTGGAATGCTGGATCCAGGTCACGCCTGTACAGTGGGTGAAGAGATTGACAGTGACTGCGAGCTTGACTCGTGGATAAAATCATGCGTACCAGGGAACTGGAAGGCCTCAAAGAGCATCACTGTCACTCATCATGAAGAGTAATATTTCTGTTTTTCAATTCTGTTTGCATGAAAGCCATACGTTTTGCCCGAAACGTAATGGTTCATTGTAAGGGCCACCTCACGTGTTTCATTTTGCAACATTTTACATCATTAATAAATGGATGTTTTTGTAGTAAAAGCGGTGTTCCCTGTTTTTCATTTATTTTTGCAGTTTAAAAAAAATAATAATAAAAATGGCAATGTTTTTTTTCCTTTTTGATTTGTCTTGTTCCGACCTCAAAAGTAATGCATAAATCAATATTCATGTTGATGCAATCGTTCTCCGGATCTCATTGATAACAATTCAGTTACACCTCTATATGACTTCAACAATCCGATCTATCATGCCGAAGAAGAAGGCGAAGAAGATTGTGAACTGCCGAAGGAATTAGCTAGATTGTTGAAATAAGAGGAGAAGGTGATTCAACCGCACGAGGAGCGAGTTGAGATTGTTGATCCAGGCACCGAGGAGGTCAGAAAGGAAGTGAAAGTTGGGGCCGCTTTGGAGGCAAAGGTCAAGAGCAGAGTGGTAGCACTGTTGAAAGAGTATGTTGATATCTTCACCTGGTCTTATCAAGATATGTCAGGGCAGGGTACCGATATCGTTGTGCACAAGCTACCATTGAGAGATGATTGTCCTCTAATGAAGCGGAAGCCGGTGCTGAAAAAGGATGAGAAGGTGAGGATGTGTGTGGACTACCGATATTTGAACAGAGCTAGCCCGAAGGATGACTTCCCATTACCTCACATCGATGAGTTGGTAGATAATACAGCTCAGTTCTCGGCGTTTTCCTTCATGGATGGCTTTGCTGGCTATAATCAAATCAAAATGTCGCCAGATGATATGGAGAAAACTACGTCCATCACACTGTGGGGGCACCTTTTCGTTATAAGGTAATGCCATTCGGTCTCAAGAATGTCGGTGCCACGTATCAGAGGATCATGGTGACTTTGTTTCATGATAAGATTCATCATGAAATCAAATGCTGTGTTGATGACATGATAGCAAAGTCCCAAACAGAAAAAGGGTATTCGGTAGACCGGGGCAAGTTGTTCGACTGGTTGAGACAATTCAAACGGAGGTTGAAGTCGAATAAGTGCACTTTCGGAGTGCGGTCCGGTAAGTTGCTGAGGCTTATTGTGAGCGGAAAAGAGGAATCGAGGTTGATCCTGCTAAAAAAAAAAGAAGGAAAAAAAAAAAGAAAGAAAAAAGTAATACAAGAAATGCCTGAACCGAGAACAGAGAAAGAGGTTTGTGGTTTCTTAGGTAGATTGAACTGCATTTCACGGTTCACATCTCATCTAATAGCCACGTGTGAACCCACTCAAGCAGTTGGAAAAAAAAGAGATCAAACGGTCAGGTGGAATAATGATTGCCAAGGGGCATTTTGAAGAAATAAAAGAATATTTGCAGGAACCTCTGATTCCGATGCCTCCTGAGGAGGGACAACCACTAATCTGGTACTTGACAGTCCTCGAGGGGTCTATGAGGTGTGTACTGGGGCAGCATGACGAGTCTGGTCGAAAAGAGCATGCAATTTACCTTAGCAAAAAGTTTACCGACTGTGAAACAAAATATTCACTACTCGAGAAAACTTGCTGTACTTTGGCATAGGCTGCTCGCCGACTGAGACAGTATATGCTGGTTCATACCACTTTATGGATTTCCAAGATGGATCCGATCAGGTATGCATTTGAGAAGCCAGCATGAGAAGCCAGCATTGACCGTACGGGTCGCGAGAGGGCAAGTGATTTTGATTGAATATGATATTCAGTACACCCCTCAGAAAGCAATAAAGGGGAGTGTATTGTCTAATTACCTCGCCCAGCAGCCCATTGATGATTATCAACTGATGAAGTTTGAGTTCCCTGATGAGGGCATCGAGGTTCTCAAATCGAAAGATTGTGAAGAGCCAATCCCGGAGGAGGGGCCTGACCCTGAATCCGAACGGATTCTGATGTCTGATGGGGCTGTTAATGTGAGTGGAAACGGAGTTGATGTTGCTTTGGTTACGCCAAAGGGGATTCCACGGTCCTTTTGTTGCCCGGATAACATTTGAATGCACCAACAATGGTGGCTGAGTATGGAGCTTGTAGCCTGGGTATCGCTCTTCGGTGCGTACGTCTACTGGGGCAAAGCCTTTCTCGTTGTGTATGGGATAGAAGCCATGCTACCGGTTGAGGTCCAGATCCGTCAGTAAGAGTCCTGATGGACGTAAAATTGGAAAAGGCTGAGTGGATAGGGACTCGGTACGAAGAGTTGAGCCTAATTGAGAAAAAGAGGCTGGCAACCATTTGTCATGGGTAGTTGTGCCAACAACGAACGAAACGTGCTTTTAACCGAAAGGTGCGACCTTGTGGGTATCATGTGGGAGACGTGGTGGTGAAAGGGATCCTTCCTCGTCAAAACGATCGTAGGGGCAAGTGGACACCCAATTATGAGTGCCCATTCGTGGTCAAGAAGGTTTTCTCCGGCAGAACCTTGTTGTTGACGATCATGGATGGCGAGGATTTTCTATCCCCTGTGAATGCGGACGCAGTTAGAAAATACTTCGTATAAGAGACCCGCTGGACGAAAAGAATAAAATAGTCCAGGAAAAAAAGGGCATCCCGGCGAACAAAAAAAAAGGAAAAAGTTCGGGCAAAAATTAGGGATAACAAGAAAAAACTGTACACCCGGCAAGTCGAAAACCCCACAAGGGCGGCTAGGGCAAAAAAGGGTATCCCGGTGGACTGAAAACCCGAAAGGGAGGTCCAGGCAAAAGAGGGATTGAAACGAACAACTGCGTCCAGCATGATCGTTGGTACTATGGTTAAGACACCTGGATAATCCCCGGCAGAGATCGGTCGGAAGCGTCTTGTTCAAAAGGCAGAAAGTTCGGAAAGTCTTGAGGACATATGGGGTGTAACCGAGTTGGAACCCGATGAGATCATGGTTTCACATTGCCATTAGGATAGATTTTTCCTTTTGTGCGCAATTACCTCTTTTCAGGGATTGCTTCCTGTGTGTTGCTCAGTTACGAGCCACACCTTTTTCAGTCAATACAATGCATGATCAGTCAAGTAATTTTATTTTTGTTTTTCATTACCGCTTTGATTGCAAAAACATCCGTTTATGTTGATAAAGAATCGTTGCATTTTGAGACATAGAGGTCCCTTCCGGTGCATGCTTATAAGATTGAAAACTTGAAATCTTATTCGGAAGTCTGAGTGACCTAAGTGTTGAAATTGTGGCAAACCTGGGGCACGTTTTTATCTAACGACCTTTTTTGCAGATGCTGTTAGAAATTTTCACTCACTTGCAGGTTGTGACGCGAAGCGTTCGTTTTGACAAGAGATCCCCGCAAAGTCCAATCAGGGGCAAGGGATTGAAGAACGTTGAAAAGACGATGAAAGAATGACGACGATCCTAGAGGGTAGTCAAGAAGACTCTTCAAAGTCTGAAGACTAGAGAGTTGGCCCGAATCTCAGGAGATCGATTGTTTCGAAGTAGAGAAAAGCCGAGAATACAAGGTGATAAATCAGAATAGACCAGATGAGTCTGGGAGCTCTCGAATTGGAAAGCCGACACTATGGTTGGATGGTGAACGCCAGTAATCGACGAGTCAACCGGAGTTCCGTGTCAAATAGGCTGTATCTCCCCGAGCAGTTTGAGAGGGTTATCTCCCCAGCGGATTCGAGATCGGTGTCTCCTCAGCAGCCATGCCTGAAGGTTGCCTCTTCCCCAACGAGCCTGAAAGTTGCTATTCCCCCAACGGAGGTGTCGGTGGGTAGATTGTTCCTCAGCGGCCAGGTATGAAGTGCTGTAATCCCCAGCAGGGTTGAGTTTGCAGAATCCCCAACCAGGTCTGGAGTTCGCTGTAATCCCAGCAGGGTCGAGAAGAGTATTTCCCCAGCAAGTATGAGGACTGTTAGTTCCCCAGCAAGTCTGAAGGTTGCTATTTCCCCAGCGGAGGTTGGCGTTGGCTGTTTTCCCCAGCGAAGTCCCCAAGCGGATCGAGTTCAGTGGATGTCGTCCCCAGTGAGAATGTTTTTCCCCAGCAGCGGTGCTATTCCCCAGCAGGGTGGAAATCGGAGTGACATTGAGTTCCTCAGCAGAGTTTCTCGAGCTCCCCAGTAGAGTCCCCGGAGGGGGATATTTTTTATGCATTCATCATTTAGATAAGCATAGCATATTGCATCATTAATTGTGTAGCATTTCCATGATTATGGAGCATTACACTGAAAAAATCCATGCATCAGCATGGCAAGCATAAGCTAGTCCCCAGCCGTGGTTACCATCCGAGAATGGGTTTGGCCGGTCGGTGATGTTATTCTGAGGAGTTTAGCATCATGACGTCGGGTTATATGGGTCGATTTCAGAATTGGTTTCCCCAGCAAGGTTGAGAGGTTGGTGTTTGCCCAACAAGTGACTCCCTAGTTGAGTTGGTTTCTCTGCCGTTCCGAGAATGACGGATCAGTAAGCATCCCCAGCAGCAGTGCTAGTCCCCACAGAGTTGGAAGATCGAATCAGAGATTGTGCGCTCAGTGAAGTGATCATTCGCTTTCCCAGCAAGAGTTTTCCTCCCTTGCATCTGGCAGATTGGATCATATCCCCAGCAGAGGCGGATCATCTTTCAACATCCGTATGGCGCATTTGCAGCGGTTGCTCTTGACAGCAGTCAGAATCAACAATCCCCAGAGAGGTTTATTTCCTCACCCATCCGTGGAAGGAAAGATTGACTCCCCAGAGTAGTCCCCGGCAAGTGTCTGGCCTTGTCTTGACATGTAGATGTCATCCTTACGATACCAGTAGGTGTCGTGTTGATCCCCGTGCGGGTCCACTTCTTTTGGTGTTAGTAGACATCATCTTTCGATGTCCGTAACATCGAGTCTCTTCCCATTCGTCCGTTGGCGTCTGGTCATGGTTTCCTTATTCCCATTCATCCGTTGATGTCTGGTCGTGGTTTCTCTTCCCATTCGTCCGTTGGCGTCTGGTCGTGGTTTCTCTTCCCATTCGTCCGTTGGCGTCTGGTCGTGGTTTCTTTCTCCCATTCATCCGTTGATGTCTGGTCGAGTTCCTTCCCAGTC
The DNA here is from genome assembly GCF_024323335.1 of Lathyrus oleraceus. NCBI lineage: Eukaryota > Viridiplantae > Streptophyta > Magnoliopsida > Fabales > Fabaceae > Lathyrus > Lathyrus oleraceus. Next base: position 320,752,629 of record NC_066584.1, on the reverse strand, counting down.
ATCGGTAAATGTCTGGTCGTTCCTTTTTTGGTGTCGGTAAACACCATCTTTCGGTGTCGGTAAACATCGAGTTCCTTCCTAGTCATCGGTAAATATCTGGTCGTCCTTTTGTTGGTGTCGGTAAACGTCATCTTTCGATGTCGGTAAACGTCGAGTTTTTCCCATTCGTCCGTCGACGTCTGGTTGTGAGTTTCACCCTAGTCATCGGTAAATGTCTGGTCGATCCTTTTTTGGTGTCGGTAAACATCATCTTTCGATGTCGGTAAACGTCGAGTTTTTTCCCATTTGTCCGTTGACGTCTGGTTGCGTATCCTTTTTTCCAGTCATCGATAAATGTCTGGTCGTCCTTTCTTTTGGTGTCGGTAAACATCATCTTTCGATGTCGGTAAACGTCGAGTTTTTTCCAATGGTTCGTTGATGTCTGGTTGTGTACCTTTTTTTTCCAGTCATCGGTAAATGTCTGGTCATGTATCTTTTCAAAATCCCCAGTAGAGTCGTCGGTAAACGTCTTGTCTGGTTCCAGTTGAAAACATCTTGTTCCTCCCCAGTCGAAGCCGCCATCGGTAAATGGCCTCGCTTTCCTTGATATCAGTGTATATCAAGTCGACAGTTCCACCAGCCGCCATCGGTAAATGGCTCGCTTTCCTTGATATCAGTGTATATCAAGTCGACTGTTCCACCAGCCGCCATCGGTAAATGGCTCGCTTTCCTTGATATCAGTGTATATCAAGTCGACTGTTCCACCAGCCGCCATCGGTAAATGGCTCGCTTTCCTTGGTATCAGTGTATATCAAGTCGACTGTTCCACCAGCCGCCATCGGTAAATGGCCTCGCTTTCCTTGATATCAGTGTATATCAAGTCGACTGTTCCACCATCCGCCATCGGTAAATGGCCCCGCTTTCCTTGATATCAGTGTATATCAAGTCGACTGTTTATTTGATCATCCCCCGCAGAGTGCAAATTCTACGATTCTTTGGTATTCAGTCCCTGTTTACCTTGAAAGTCTGACAGCCATTGCTCTCATCCGTTCAGGTTCCCAGTTGATTGAATAGGGGCAGCTGTAGCACCTCAAATTTGCACCCCCCATTCATGCATACATTTCATTTTTTTTAGGTTATTAACATTACATCTTGCATTGCATCATTGCATTCAACATTGGTATCAAGAGATTCATTAGTGCAAAAGGAGCAAGTTTTTTCCTTGAGATGAAAGCCACATGGTTGTTCTAAAGAGCTTATATGAATCAAGGTTCATTTTGAAGCTATTGTACCAAGTGCTAGAGGCTCAAAAGTCATCAGTGCATTGCCAAGTCATCTGAGGCCCATAAAAGTCAACTGAAAGTCAACTGAGGGCTAGGAGGTGGAGAAATGGTTTGAGACACTTCATTCATGGCCAAAAGAGGTTTATTCATCATGTCAAACATCTACCGTGAAGATTTTGAAGCCAGATCAAAAGTTTTCCAAAATGGAAAGTGACCTGTAATTTCAAGTTTCCAAAAATGGCAAGTTTTTAGACCACTTTCAACTTGACTTTCCAACATCAAAGAAGCTTCAAATGAAATTTTGTCCATCATGAAAGTTGAAGATCTTTCTCTCCCATTTCCAAAAAGTCCAAGATCATGAGCATCTGATGAATGGTTAAGGGTTTATGATCAAATCATTGCAAAGTGTGCATGGAACTTCAAAGTGCCATAACTTTTGATCCAAAGCTCCAATTTGAGTGCCTCTTTTTGCATTATGCTCCTTATGATTCCTAATTTCCAAATCTATCATTGCATTGCATGGAAAAATCTCATATGATCATTGGTGCATACATGTGATTTTTGGAGGGAAAATGAAGAATTTAAAATTGGTGCATCACATGAGCCTTTTGATCATTCCATTGTGTTCATAAGTTGATTTTAAGTGTAATTGAATGGTAATGTGGTACTGTTCACGTTCATGTTGCATGCATAGGGTGAATTGTCCAATTTTGCCATGCACCTCATTTTGCATTAAAATTTCATTAGCCAAGCCTAAGTATCATTAGCAAAGTAATTAGGAGGTTGTATATAATGCTAATCATAACAGAATTCTCATTCTAACACATTCTAGATCTAGATTCAAGTTTTCCCTCCAAAATTTCTCTCAATCATAATTAAAAAATTCTCCACATAACATATGAATTTTATTGCATATTCTTGTTCCTTGATCATCATTTGGTAGGATTCAAGCATTGATTTGAAGAAATTGGTGAAGAATCAAGCAAATCCATACATGAAGATGAACATGGAATTTGAAGATTAAGCTAGATCCAAGCCATTCCAAGAGTTGATTCGTGCTTCAGACTTCATAACAAGGTTGATAGAGCTGATTTGGACATTGCTAGGCCTTTGAATCCACTGTTGTCATTGATTGTTCTTCAAGAGGTCAGAAATTCGCATCTCTTAATTCTTTGTTTCATTGCCATAATCTTGTAGTGCGTGTTCTCCTGATCATTCTGATATAAAGATCTTGAAAAATGGTGCAATATTCATGGAGATATGGTGATTTAAAGTTTTGATGCATGAACATGTTTTCAATCGATTTGCATTTTTCATGGAGAATTAGGATTAAATAATGGTAGATTTGTGTTCCTGGTTTCAAGACGAGTCCAGCCATATGTATTTTGCCTAGTTCTGGAAAAAAACTCATTGAGGTTACTATAGCAACCACTGTCTCAAGGTAGGAGACGGTGGAAACCACCGTGCGTGAATAGTAACGCCACCGTCTGAAAACCCTAGGACTCATGAGCCAAAACGGCGTCGTTTTGTATAGCGAGCATTACCACCATTCGATTCCCAGCGTGCGCATCTTTAAATCCATTTTATTTTCCAAAACCAAAACGCGGTTGTTTTGGAGTGCACACGGTTCGAACCATGGTTGTAGCATTTTTCTCATTTCATTTCAATATCATTTCCAATTATTTCACATTTTTATTTCATTTTATTCATGTACTTCAAAAAAATCATAATAAATTGAAAACAAGTCCAAATTGAATGCAATTTTTTTTCTACATGTTCATCTTGATGTCTAGTATTTTATAATGTCCATTTCCTGATTTTATCATTTCTGGATTTTGAATGGTGAATTGTTCTTTGGACATATATGCAAATGTGACATGCTTCATTCATTCTATTGTGAAATGCTCATACATTGGCCAATTGATTTGAAATTTGGTGTGCTGATTCCCAACATGTTGCATGATTTTTGAGGCTTGGTTGTGCATTTTTAGCATTTTTCATTTCTGTTTTAGGCACATGAACTTTAGGTGTGACAATGTGTGTCACACAATTTGATGTTGATCTTGTGCATTTTCATTTCTAGGTCAAATGAGCTCTGTTGATTCTAATTTTTGGCATGATGATTGTGTTTGACATGTTATGTGCAAATAAAATTTTTCATGATTGTTTGATTCATTTCTGTTTTAATATGGAATTGTTATTCTTGATGTCCAATTGTGAGCTTTGTAATTGCCTTTGCCATATCTTGCTCATGAGATGACTTTGCCATTTAATTTAGGGTTGGTCCTTTTTAGGACATGTTCTTACTTGAATAAATATGCTTCATGTTGAATATTGGTTGTTGTTTTGACTTTTTACTTTGCCTTTGACCCTAGCCTTGGTGCTAGTGGTTTGTACTCATCTTTTGAGTTTTGCATTTCAGGTTCAAGCTTCTAGTCTTGATGGTTGATGTTGATCTCATGAATTGAGATGCAAAATTCTTTGTCCACTAACCTTTCTTGTGTTGTAGGTTCCTTGGTGATGAACTCACTTGAGTTGTTGACTTGCATTGTGTATATTGGTTGTATCACTGTTGACTGTCTGTTTGGTTTGTCTGAATGTGAATATTGACTTGTTTGATTTTCTTACAGGTACTTTAGTAGCTTTAACTCATTGCTTGAGTTGCTTTGCTTTGCTTGTGGTTGGCATACCACCTAGGTAATCATCCTCTAACTCCATGTAGTCTAGAAGCCCTATCGTTTCTGTTTGGCAGGCATTTGGCTGAAGTCCTCCTTAAGAGGCAATGTCTGTGATTGTTTATATTTGTGCCATGTACTTCAAGTCCTCCTAAGTGAAGAGGCAATTGGCAGATAGAAGGGATGTGCAATCCATCCCCTGCTATTCAGTTGAGTCTTTCATCTTGCTCGCACTACATGCTGATGCATTTTGAATAAACACCCAAAATCTTGTATATAGAGTTAGTCATGTGGAATAGAGTTCCTCATTCTGGACTCCCACACCTTATTTGATTCAAGTTCACCCCGGCCAGGGTTAAGAGCTATGAGGTCTAATCCTCATTTCCCATTTCATCTGCTCACCCTAACTCTCAATGTTAGAGGTTAAGAGCCTGAACACCCATAACAGTATTGGCTTGTCTGTCGAGGTTGATATGACCCCTCGACTAAAGCCTAGCCTTGTATGAGCCGCTTGTTTGCATATAGCGTGTGTTATTGGTTGCTTGTTTACTTAGTATATCTGTTTGCTTGAGGAGTCAGATGTAAGACCAGCGATTGGCTATCTGTTTCCTGTTTTGTTTCGTGGAGTTAGATGTAAGACCAGCGATTGGCTTTCTGTTTCCCATCTGTTTTTGGAGTTGGATGTAAGCCCAGCGATTGGCATTCCATTTCCCGTTGTTGCTCTCTCTTGAGACTTTCTTGTTGTATCCCCATAGGATTGCTAGACTTCGCATAGTCTCTCGTTTGCATGTCAATTAAGGTAGCACAGTTCCTTCGTCTAGGACTTCCTTTCTTGCGTGAGCTTTCCTAAAACACAAACAAACTTGATCCCCTCTTAAGGACACGTTGACTCCTTCTACTACAGGTGAGTAAGTCTCCAAAGGTCGAGCATCCGGTAGATTGTGTAGTGACGTCATCCACATAAAAAACACCAAAACAAATAGAAATAGTTTAGCCGAACTACGACAACTCTGATTCTCATGTTCAGATGAGATACGTAGGCACGAGATGCGATGTCTTGTCGAGTTTGACTGATGACTAACATTTAATTCTTTTCTCTCGCCCTCGTTGCGATTGAGACCTTCCCTTTCTCTTGCCCTAGTTGCAATCGAGACCCTTCTGTTTTGCGTGTGTGTGTGGAGTCTGATGTAAGCCCAGCGATTGGCATTCGGTTTCCCGGTTGTGTTTGTTTGTTTGGAGTCTGATGTAAGCCCAGCGATTGGCATTCGGTTTCCCGGTTGTGTTTGTTTGTTTGGAGTCTGATGTAAGCCCAGCGATTGGCCTTCGGTTTCCTGTTTCGTTTGTGTGTGTGTTCGGAGTCTGATGTAAGACCAGCGATTGGCCTTCGATTTCCTGTGTTCTTTTGTGGAGTTGGATGTAAGACCAGCGATTGGCATTCCGTTTCCAGTTGTGTGTTTGCTTTGACGTCTCAGCGTCTTCGTTTAGCGATCTGTTTGGCGTGCGTTAGCCGAGCTACGAGTGCTCTGATTCTTCCTCTGGTTAGAGAAGATACGTATGCATAGGATGCGATGTCCTAGCGAGCACGTTCCCCATATCCCTTCTCCCGTCTTCTTCCATCTGTGTTTTATTCCAGTGTGTGCATTCTTTGAGCAGTTATTTAGCAACCTCTTTCTATTCTTTTGAGCGTGGATCCCGTCGAGTACGATGGACGTGAGGGGGTGCTAATACCTTCCCCTTGCGTAACCGACTCCCGATCCTTGCAATCTCTGGTCGTTAGACCATTTCCTTTCCAGGTTTACTTCGAGCGTTTCCTTTCCCTCCTTTGGGATAAATAACGCACGGTGGCGGCTCTGTGTCTTTTTCCCGCCGGTTGTTTTTCGCGTATGCGACAATGGGGTTTCGGGAATGATTCCTATATTTACGAAGCTTATGGTGCTAAAACAGATACTGATGTTTCGCAAAGTTCTCCCAAGTCACCGCATCCTTACTCAAAACATGTCCTTAAAACCTGAAAACTTTCGGAATAACACTATTTTCATTTGCAAAAAAATTTTGGTGGGGCTAAAGGTATGGGGAGGTAGGATTGTACTAAAGATCTACTATATTTGGTGACTCGTCAGACTCATGCATTATACCAAAAAACAAAATAAACAACTAAAAGGAAATAAACTATCTAAAAACAGCAAAGAAAAAGCGATAAACGAGAAAAGCAATAAAGAAAAAACGATAGAGTCTCCTCCCACACTTAAATCGAACATTGTCCCTAATGTTTCGAAATAAGATAAGGAAGAGTTACCTGGCAACCTATTGCTGACCACTAGTGCCCTCGCCATCCTGAGGTGGACGACGGGATCGGGTACGACGACGATCTCTCTGAACCATCCTTGCCATCAGGGCATCCTGAGCGGTCCTCACCTCTCGAAGGTGACCTAGAATGGTACCTTGAGTGTTTCTATGAGAGCAATGTGTTGCTGGTGGTGTTGTTGCTGACGGGCTTGTGTATTGGTAACCGTAAGCAGAGACTGTAGAACAGTGTCATAGGACCTGTCTGACCTCCGTTGCGATTCTTGCATGAAGTTCTTATTATCCGTCATTTGTTGCTGGAGGGTAGAGAGTAGGTCGTCACGTCTTTGCTCTCTAGCCAGGTGGTCACGCCACATCTCCTCTGTAATATAGAAGCCATGAGTGGTACCTGCAGAAGAAGAAGATTGTGCGGTGTGTGGTGGTGAAGGATGATGGGGGGACACATGTGGTACGGGAGATCTCTCTCTCCGATCATATTCATCATCAGTGTCATGTCCCGCCTCATCAGGAATGTTAGGAGGAAGAGGACCTAAAACAGGTGGAGCGTCTAAATCGTAGGTCCAATTCCTTTCATCTCGTACATCTGTACGTCTAGTGCACGGTAAAACAACAGACGGAATGGCTACACCATGAACCATAAGCATATAGCCTCCTTCTCTCCTCGAGCGGCACAATTTCATGTCTCTCAGAAATTTTAGGTTAATTGTGCGAGGAGGTAAGGGGTTTAGGGTAGCCATCTCATCGTTCAGGTTAAGCGCCCGAGCAATAGATGTAATCAATCCACCAAAAGAAATCGGTCCCGCTTTATTCACAGTTAAAATCATATGAGCAAGCATGAACGGGACCGAATTAATACGTCTATTTGTGAGGCTTCCTTGTAAAAATAGAAGCTCTCTAGCATTAACCTTATTTGGATTCTCCCGGCCAAAAATAGTGCATGCCAACAGATATCTAAAAACTCCGATGGTCGGGTTATGGATAGTTGAGGCAAGAACTCCTTCAAAAGAGTTTATGGAAGTGTTTGATAAACGCTCCCAGAAGGAAAATACCTCAACAGACCATTCGGAATCCAAAGGGGCCTCACAAATAGCACCTTCCCCATGAGGGATCCCTAACAAGCTGGCTAGTTCGTCGGTACTGAATTGGTATTCAACAGCAAACATTCTAAATTTGACAGTACCAACTGTGCTAGCAGTGTTAGGGTTGACAATATAAATTAAGGAACTAAAAAATTCAATTGTCAACCGCTCATAGGTAGGTTCTTTATTGGAAAAGAAATTATGCAAACCTAAATTATCTAATAAATGAAATATGCTATGATAGATACCTAAAGTGTAGAGACAGTCTTCGTCAACATACCTTGTCGGGAGGATTTCCCGATTTTGCAACTGTTCAATAATTTGTCTTTGTCGATCCCCCGGTTTTCCTCCTCGAAGAATGAATCCGTTAAACTCCATTTGAATGCTCTTGAAAAGTGATGAAGAAGATGAAGTGGTTTGTGAAAAAGGTTGGATTTTTATAAAATCCTACGGATGAAATCGAAAATGGAAAGTGGAATAATGATTTGTGTGATGTGGTGGTTAGAAAAGTATGAGCTTTTTGTGGGTTCAAGGATGTTTTTCCAAGGTGAAAAAAATGGGTTTGGGAGGTTGTAAGTTGCAAAAAATGGTGAAGAAAGGGGTTCTGCCCCGACCATTTACAGACGCTGTGGCGGGCGCCACAGGTCCTATGGCGGGCTTCTCTTGTCTTTTGGCTTTGAGGGGTCTGGATAGCATTTGTCTTGTGATTCTCCTAGTATCTTTGACTTGCATAATTTTTATAAAAGTAAAAACAAAAATAAAAAAGTGAAACTGAAACAAAAACAAAAACAAAAATTAAATATAAAATAAATAAATAACTGAAAAATTAAAATGCAACTAAAATAAATATAAAACATATATAGATAAAAAAATAGAAATACTAATGTATAAATGTAGTTTATCTAATATTCCAAATGCGATAATATAAGATGAGTTATGTAAATACGAGAAATGTAAAAAATGAGATAAAATAAGATTAAATGGTGAGATCATGTAGTGGAGATGTCATCTTCCTGAGAGGAACCATGGAGCATGGCTATTTCTTGCTTGAGTTCTGCGATCTCCTGATATAGACAGTCGGCTTCAGTAGCATGGTTGAGATCAGACACTCCCATCTGTAAAATAAGGTCAGTCACCTCCTGTCTAAGCGCTACGATCTCTCTACGACACTCGGCAATCTGAGTGCGGATGTCGGGTGTCTGCAATGAAAGATTATTAGAGAAAACAGTGATTCTGGGAGATGGCGGTGTAGGTGTGTATTCAGCAATGGGTGGCGATCTCGGCTCCTCAACGGTATCTCCCTGGCCCTCTAGAGCATAACTCCAATTCGCTGGATCATGCACACTGGTCATCATAGGGTCTGGCAGTGTGAAGTAATGGATGGCCTCGCTGTCGACTAGCAATCGGAACTGACATGGGTGGAAAGAGGCTCTCCTCATCAATCCTCTGGTCAAACAGAAGTCGATGTCCATGGTTGTGTACCCACAGTAGGTCCGAAGATGCAACAACTTGCGAGACAAACCCAAAGCGACAGCAATCTGCGTGATGATTTCGCCAACATGGATGACTCCTTCGGTAGATCTAGAGATACCGCTGAGACTGTATAACAAGAAATTCCCACATGCTACTGGGCGAGACTGGGATGCACAAAATAGTAGGAAGATCTCCTCTTCACTCAGTAGTGTCTCTGCATCCGGCCTTCCCAAGAAGGAATGTGCTAATATCATTTGAAAGTATCTGAAGGCGGGGTTATGTATGACATGAGACAGCTGCATAGATGGATCCTGGCTTCCGCCACCTGATATGTCACTCCAAAACTTCTCAACCTCCTTACCCAGGAAATATCCCATAGGTGTCTCCGGGATAGCATCAGGAGTAGTCTAGAAACCCAATAAGTCGCCGAACTCTTTCTGGATGAAGGAGTACTCAACCTCGAAAAGCCTGAAAGCAGCATACCCATCTGGTCCAGAGTATGGGTCATAGTCGAATGAACTCAGGAACTCCAAAGTCAGGTTCCTATATGTGTTACTCAAATCATCAGCAAACTCGTCCCAGTGAAGCTGGTGGCCAAGGAATCGGATACTAGGCTCGATACCCGGTGCCTCCATACAGTGCTGGTCAAGATAACGTGTGGGTGCCATAGGGAGCTGATACAAAATGATGTAACGCTCCCTTTGAGCATTATCTCTATAGGCCACATGCATGTCATCAAAATCCTGCATCCTGGTAAAAGTTAAGAAAGTGATCCTGAAAATACAAACCATTCAAATCTTAGTCTTAATGCAAAATAAAATTAAATAAAAATAAAATTAAATAAATGCGAAAAAGTAAAATGAAAGAAAAACCATGGGTTGCCTCCCACGCAGCGTTTGTTTAACGTCATTAGCTTGACGATTAGAATTTATACACCTGTAGTAGTAGGGATTGGTGGATCAATCAGGGTGTGGCTCGAGTAGTATGCTGGAATGTCTCCTCCTTCGTAGAGCTTCAGTCTTTGTCCATTTACAATGAATGGACTACAGGTATCGTTCTTGATTTCTACGGCTCCGGATCTCAGAATCTTGGATACTTCGAAAGGACCAATCCATCTTGAACGTAGCTTTCCAGGGAAGAGTCGTAACCTAGTGTTCAAAAGGAGAACAGAATCGCCTATATTGAAGTTTTTCTTTACTATTCTTTTGTCGTGATAGGCTTTTGTCCTCTCTTTATATATTTTTGCATTCTCGTAGGCAGATTGCCTAAGCTCTTCTAATTTATGAATGTCTAGGGTACGCTTTTCTCCAGCGGCTAGGTAGTCTAAATTCAAAGTTTTAATGGCCCAATAGGCCTTATGCTCTAATTCGAATGGTAAGTGACATGATTTTCCATAAACTAGTTGATAAGGAGTAGTTCCTATAGGGGTTTTGAAAGCGGTTCTATAGGCCCATAATGCTTCTTGAAGCTTCTGAGACCAGTCTCTCCTAGAAATAGAAACAATTTTCTCTAGGATTTGTTTTATCTCCCTATTAGATACTTCTACTTGGCCAATAGTATGTGGGTGGTACGGTGTTGCTACTCTATGCCTAACTCCATATTTTCTTAAAAGTTTGTCAAATATTCTCGATATAAAGTGTGATCCTCCATCGCTTATGACTAAACGTGGTGTTCCAAATCTAGGGAATATATAGTTTTTAAATAGTTTGATTACTACCCTAGTGTCGTTGGTGGGTGCGGCTATAGCTTCAATCCACTTAGACACATAGTCTACAGCTACTAAGATGTACCTATTTCCTAAGGATGGTGGAAAAGGTCCCATGAAATCTATACCCCATACGTCAAAGAGTTCTACTTCCTGAATGTTTCTTAAAATCATTTCATCACGTCTTGAAATGTTTCCAGTGCGTTGGCATCTATCACATTTGACAATGCAAGCATAGACATCACGCCACATGGTAGGCCAGAATAGGCCAGCTTGAAGAATCTTGGTGTATGTCTTAGAGGTGCTCGCATGTCCACCATAGGGTGCAGAATGACAATGCTCGATAATATTATTTACCTCTTCTTCTGGAACGCAACGGCGCAAAATGCCATCTTTACCCCTTTCGAAAAGGAGCGGTTCATCCCAATAGAAGTTTCTCACATCGTGGAAGAATTTCTTCTTGCGGTGGTAGTCAAGATCAGGGGGTACTATATCAGCAGCTAGGTAATTAACGAAATCTGCATACCAGGGTACGTTACTTATTGCTAAGGAATTTTGGGAGTGCTCAAAAGGATCTAGGTTATTATCTTCAATGGTTTCTACTCTAGCGATCAGTCTATCATAGGCGAAATCATCGTTTATGGGTACTAGTTCAGGCTTTAGATGTTCTAGCCTAGAAAGGTGATCGGCTACTACATTTTCAGTGCCTTTTTTATCCCTTATGTCTAAATCAAACTCTTGTAGTAATAGAATCCATCGGAGTAACCTGGGCTTGGCATCTTTTTTACTTAATAGGTAACGAATGGCAGCATGGTCGGTGTAAACAATAATTTTTTCTCCTACTAGATAAGATCTAAATTTGTCTATAGCGAAAACTACAACGAGTAATTCTTTTTCAGTTGTTGCGTAGTTAAGTTGGGCAGCATCTAGGGTTCTACTGGCATAATAAATGGCATGTAATTTTTTATCTTTCCTTTGTCCTAGAACGGCTCCAACTGCATAATCACTAGCATCGCACATTATCTCAAAAGGTTCTGACCAATCAGGTGGTCTCATAATGGGTGCAGATACTAATGCTTGTTTTAAAAGATTAAATGCGTTATTACATTTTTCATCGAAAATGAATTCAGTATCTTTCATTAAAAGTCCAGTTAAAGGTTTGGTTATTTTGGAGAAGTCCTTAATAAAACGCCGGTAGAATCCAGCGTGTCCAAGAAAGCTTCGGACTTCTCTGATGGTTTTTGGTGGTTTTAGGTTTTCTATAACTTCTATTTTAGCTTTATCTACCTTTATACCTTTTTCGGAAACTATATGTCCTAAAACTATTCCTTTGGTTACCATGAAATGACATTTTTCCCAGTTTAGCACGAGGTTCACCTCCACGCATCTCTCCAGGATTTTCTCAAGGTTAGCAAGACAATTGTGGAAATCAAATCCGCAAACCGAGAAATCATCCATAAACACTTCCATGATACCATCTAGGTAATCTACAAAGATTGACATCATGCAGCGTTGGAAAGTAGCTGGGGCATTACAGAGGCCGAACGACATCCGTCTGTAGGCAAAAGTTCCATAAGGGCATGTAAAGGTAGTTTTTTCTTGATCTTCGGGGTGGATAGGTATTTGGAAGAATCCAGAGTATCCATCTAGATAGCAGAAGTAAGAGTGTCTGGCTAGACGCTCTAGCATTTGGTCTATAAATGGTAAAGGGAAATGATCCTTCCTAGTTGCTTTATTTAATTTTCTATAATCTATACACATCCGCCATCCTCCTTCTAAACGTTTTGCTACATGTTCGCCTTTATCGTTTTGCACGACTGTGATGCCTCCCTTTTTAGGTACTACATGCACAGGGCTCACCCACTTACTATCCGAAATCTGGTAGATTATACCTGCCTCAAGTAACTTAAGAACTTCCTTTTTAACAACATCACTCATTATAGGGTTTATTCTTCTCTGATGTTCCCTAGAGGGTTTTGAATCTTCTTCGAGCGAAATCCGATGCATGCATATGGATGGGCTTATACCTTTCAGGTCAGATATATTATATCCTAAGGCTGAGGGATATCTTCGTAAAACGTCTAAAAGTTGGTTCGTCTCCTCTTGGCTCAAGGTAGCACTAACTATAACTGGACAATTCATCTTTTCATCGAGGAACTCGTATCTCAGGTTCTTAGGCAGTTCCTTAAGTTCTAAGGTTGGTTTCTTAGGGCATGGCATAGGATCTGGGGTAAGGGATAAACATTCGTAAAGGTTATCATCGATGCAGGGTTTCTTAAAGTCATCATCTTCCCTTATGAGAGTTGATGGTAACTTAATTGTTTTTATAATTTCTTTTTGTTCTAATTCTCTAACACATTCATCAATGATATCTAAGGCATAACACGAATCTCCCATCACAGGTGCCATAAGAAATTTCGAAAGTATAAATTCTATTTTCTCGTCACCTACCTCAAATGTCAACTTTCCTTTCTTGACATCTATGATGGCTCCTGCAGTCGATAAGAATGGTCTACCTAGAAGGATTGGTATATCATTGTCCTCTTTGATGTCCATGACAACAAAATCAGTAGGGATAAATAACTGACCTATCCTAACAAGAACATCTTCTAAAATGCCTATCGAATATTTAACAGATCTATCGGCTAACTGAAGGGACATCTTAGTGGGTTGTAATTCTCCTAAGTTTAACCTCTCACAAACCGCTAAAGGCATTAAGCTTACACTAGCTCCTAAGTCTAGAAAAGCTTTTTCGATGACATGATTACCCAAAAGGCAAGGAATGGAGAAATTTCCAGGATCTTTATCTTTCTTTGCTAATTTGTCCTCGGAAATAGCATTACATTCCAAAGGCTTCGGATCGTCAAGTCTACGTTTGTTGGTAAGGATGTCTTTGAGAAACTTTGCATAAGAAGGTATTTGGGTGATGGATTCTGTGAAAGGGATTTCTACATGAAGTTTTTCTATAACTTTAATAAATTTTTGATATTGTTTATTGATCTGGTTTTGTTTGAGTCTTTGCGGATATGGTATAGGTGGTTTATATGGCGGGGGTGGTACGTAAGTTTTATCTTTAGGTTCTTCTCCTTTTTCTCGACCTTCCTGGTTTTTCAGATTCCTCTGGTTCCTTTACTTCGTCCGTGAGTTTGGTACATTCCTTAGAAGTTTCAGGTTCACTCAATCTAGGGTTTGGTGGCTCATCATAAGCGTTCCCACTTCGTAGGGTAATGGCATTGGCTTGTCCTCTCGGATTTTGTTGAGGTTGTCCAGGGAACTGTCCTCCAGGTGTAGTCTGAGGGGCTTGGTTTAAAGCTACCTGAGAGATCTGGGTTTCAAGCATCTTGGTATGAGTAACTATTTGGTCAACCTTGGTTCCTAACTGAGTAATCAATTCGTTAACATGAATGTTTTGGTTCATGAACTCCTTGTTTTGTTGGGTTTGAGCGGTGATAAAATTTTCCATAATTTTCTCAAGGCTCGGCTTTGGTGGCACAGGTTGCATAGGTTGATTTGATCTAGGGGCTTGATAACTAGGTCTCGGAGGTGCATTGTTTTAGATAGGGTTATTGTTTTTATAGGAGAAGTTCGGGTGATTCCTCCATCCAGGGTTATAGGTATTCGAGTATGGGTTCCCTTGGGTGTAGTTCACTTGCTCAGAGTGGGTTTCGTTTAATAGACTGCATTCTGCAGATTGGTGTCCTTTGGTTCCGCATATCTCACAATCCGACGAAACTGCGGCTATAGTATTCGGGTTTATGCACATATGCTCGACTTTGAGGGCTAATGCGTCCATTTTAGCTTGCATCATGTCTATAGAGCTTAGTTCATGCACTCCTCCTTGGGCTTCCTTCTTCTCTACTGTCGCTCGTTCGACTCCCCATGATTGATGGTTTTGAGCCATATCTTCGATGAGGGCACTAGCTTCAGGATAAGGTTTGTTCATCAGAGCACCGCCTGCGGCAGCGTCGATGGTCATCTTTGTGTTGTAATGAAGTCCATTATAGAAGGTTTGAATGATTAACCAATTTTCTAAGCCATGATGTGGGCATGCTCGTAACAACTCTTTATATCTCTCCCAAGCTTCGAACAATGATTCTCCTTGGTTTTGGGTAAATCTAGTTATATGGTTTCGAAGAACGGCGGTCTTACTCGGGGGAAAATATCTAGCAAGAAAAACTCTTCTAAGGTTATCCCAAGTCGTAATGGAATTGGGTGGAAGGGAATCTAACCATGATAGGGCTTTATCTCTGAGGGAAAAAGGAAATAATCTTAAACGTATTGCCTCAGGAGAAGCTCCATTGGTTTTAAAAGCGTCTGCTAATTGAAGAAATATTTTTAAATGTTGGTTTGGGTTCTCAGTAGCGAGACCCGCGAATTATCTTTGTTGCACTAGTTGCAACAGGGATGATTTAAGTTCAAAATTATTAGCTGGGATGGTTGGGTTTACTATACTAGAACTAGGTTCTTCATTTGATGGTTGAGCGAAGTCCTTAAGAGGTCTTTGGTTTTGATCTTCGGCCATAGCTCTCTTAATTCTATGAAAGCATAAACGTGCGCGAGCGTAACTTTCAGGTTCCGCCAGAGGGTATACTAAGCTTAAACTTCCGGTGCTGCGAGTTCTTCGCATTGACCGGCGGGAAATAGCCTAAGTCTAAATGATATAACAACAGGAAAATGAAATTTGACGAAATTGGTCCCCGGCAACGGCGCCAAAAACTTGATGCGGTGTTTTCGCAAGTATACGAACGCGTCAGAGTAATATAAAAGATTGTCGAATCCACAGAGACCAAGTGTCAATCTATCGTTATCTATTGTTATGGTGTTTATCAAAGGCAATCAAAATAGGTGTTTCTGGAGTGTGCAATGAAAAGTAAAGTTTGAAATAAAGATTAATTAATAAAGACAGGGTCGAATGTAATTCACGTAATTAATTGATAATCCAAGTACTTGCTAGTAGAGCTACTTACGGGCAATGTTTCCTACTTTGAAAAGAACTAATTTAACAGGAACTGTCGCTTTCGCGTATTCAGAACCGAGTTGTACTCCCTAATCAAACCCTCTTATTGTCACTTATAAAAAGGCGCGCATTGCGTTAGAGTAGTAAACCTATTTTTAAGAAATATAGTATCTTGACTAAGTTGAAAAGTATTATAACCTGGATTTCTTAACCAAAAGAGGTTCTCACGAACCAGACTCTAAACTTATAAACGCGTCCGAAAATAGTTTTAAAATCTCTTTTCTTCTTAATGTTAAAATCTCCTGATGAACTAAACAAAGCGCTTTCGCTGTTTTTGAAATAGTTAAAAACAATTTAGTTTAAAAAGACGTTGGACGGCTTTCGATCTTACCCAACGGAATTGAAGTGCGGGAAAACTTAAGTTGAAAGTTAAAATAGCCCTTAAGTGTTTCTACGAACAGTTGTACGGATTACTGGTTCAATTACGATCCTTACATTCTAACCTTATAAATTTAGCTAGACATGGTAAAGTAAAAGTGCATTAAAATAAATAAAAGTAGTGTGAGTGCAGGAAATAAATAATTTAAAGCGAGTGCGGGAAAATAAATAAAGTAAAGCGAGTGCGAGGAAATAAATAAAAGTAAAGCAAGTGCGGGAAAATAAATAAAGTAAAGACAAGTGCGGGAAAATAAATAAAGTAAAGACAAGTGCGAGAAAATAAATAAAGTAAAGACAAGTGCGGGAAAATAAATAAAGTAAAGACAAGTAATAAAAACCTGCTCCAATCGGAGGGTTGAATAAATTGCAATGCGGAAATGAAAATGGCGGCAGGATGAACTTCCTTCCAAAGTGCTCCAAACTCGATTACAGACTCTATCACAGACTCGATTACACAATTGTGGTAACACTCCAATGCGAAGCGATTACCACTTTATAAAACTGAATATATGCCTAAGTGAAACAAAGTTGCTTCTGAGTTTGCCTCTGCTCTAAGTTTGGATGATTGTAAAAGTGAATTCGAGTTTCTATTTATAAGCAAGTAAAAAGATGGAAATGACTTGGATGCCCTTCAACTTGAAAATGGAGGGAAACTGTTTTCCTCTTGTGGCGCCCGCCACAAGGCCATAGCGCCCGCCACAAGGCCAAAGTGAGGCGCCTTAGTGGATGTAGTGGAGAACGTGAGAGTTGAGGGAAGTTGAGCTTGGACACGTTATGGCTTGGTCTGTGGCGCCCGCCATTGGGTAGTCCATCAGAACAAAATGCTGAATTTTAGGGTTTTTGGCTCTTTTTCGCTCCTTTTCTCGATCGGGGCTCCGATTAAAGTAAAAACCTGAAAACAAAGAAAAACATAGTAATAACACAACAAAATGATAATAAAACAACTAGAATGCATGTGAAATCGGAGTCGAAAATACGGTAAATTTCAGTGTGATCATCAACCCCATGAATTTGTTTATATCCTTTTGCAACCAGTCTTGCCTTATAGGTATGTACCTTACCATCCATGTCAGTCTTCTTTTTGAAGACCCACTTGCATCCTATAGGGTTAACTCCTACAGGAGGCTCTACCAAGGTCCAAACCTGGTTTGTGTACATGGAATCCATTTTAGATTTCATGGCTTCTAGCCACTTCTCAGACTCGGGACCAGTTATGGCCTCTTGGTAGGTCACATGCTCATCTTGATCCATGAGTAACACATCACCTTGATCAGTTATGAGATATCCATATCTCTCAGGTAGGTGAAGTATCCTGCCTGACCTACGCTGGTCTTGTTCTACTTGAGCAGGTTGCTCTTCCACAACTACTTGTGTTTCCTGCTCTAATTCCTCCATAGGTGTATCAATGCTTTGTGATTCTTGAATTTCTTCAAGCTCTACTTTCCTCCCACTGATTCCTTTGGAAATAAAATCCTTTTCTAGGAAAACTCCAGTTCGAGCGACAAACACTTTGCCCTCAGAAGGATTGTAGAAGTAATACCCTCTTGTTTCTTTAGGATACCCCACAAATAAGCATTTGTAAGATTTGGGCTCAAGCTTAGTTGAAATTTGTCGTTTCACATAAACTTCGCAACCCCAAATATTCATGTAAGACATATGTGGTTTCTTACCACTCCATATCTCATATGGTGTCTTCTCAACCTTTTTGGATGGAACACGGTTAAATGTGTAAGCTGCTGTCAATAATGCATGTCCCCAAAAGGAGTTTGGAAGATCGGCGTGACTCATCATTGATCAGACCATGTCTAACAGGGTTCAATTTCTTCTCTTAAATACACCATTCCATTGGGGTGCTCCAGGAGGAGTAAGTTAGGATCCCACACTTTTTCAGATGGTCATCAAACTCTAGGCTTAAATACTCACCACCTCGATCTGATCGAAGAGTTTTAGTATTCTTACCTAGTTGGTTTTGTACTTCATTCTTGAATTCCTTGAACTTTTCAAAGGACTCTGATTTGTGTTTCATTAAATACACATAACCATATCTACTGAAATCATCAGTAAATGTGATGAAGTACTGAAAACCTCCTCTGGCTGGTATGTTAAGTGGTCCACATACATCAGTATGTATGAGGCCCAAAAGATCATTCGCTCTTTCACCTTTTCATGTGAATTGAGACTTTGTCATCTTTCCAATTAAACAAGATTTGTATGTCTCATATGATTCATAATCAAAAGAGTCAAAGAGTCCATCTTTGTGGAGTTTGGAAATGCGTTTCTCATTCATGTGGCCTATTCGACAATGGAAAAGGTAAGTTGGATTTAACTCATTAGGTTTCATCCTTTTCTTTCTTCCAGGTACTTTAGGCAGTTTCTCTTTTAGTGTCCGATCTTACCGTAATGGAAGCAGGTGCCTGCCTTTGCTATGCCTCCACTAGGCTTCAAAGCAGCAACAGTGGGTCTGGGTTTGGCAACTTCCTTGCCTTTCCCTTTATCACCCTGCTTGGTAGGCCTTTTGTTCTGTCTCTTTCCATTTCTGATCATCAGAATGGACTTCCCTTTTGTCTTCAGATTCTGCTCAGTTGTTCTTAACATGGCTAGCAGTTCAGGAAGAGATTTGTCCATATCATTCATATTGAAATTTAGGACAAATTGACTGAATCTATCTGGCAACGATTGCAAGATCAAATCAGTTGCAAGTTCCTTTCCGAGGGGAAAACCCAAACTTTCAAGGTTTTCCACATACCTAATCATCTTGAGCACATGGGGACCTACAGGGGCTCCCTCAGCTAACTTGCCTTGAAAAAGGGTTTTTGAAACTTCAAACCTTTCATGCCTTGCTTGCTCTTGATAGAGCATCTTCAGGTGTTCGATCATATCGAACGCTGCCATGTTCTAATGTTGCTTTTGCAATTCTGAGTTCATGGTAGTTAGCATGAGACAAGCAGATTCATTGGCATCATCGACATGCTTCTTATAAGCATCTATTTCTGCCTTAAGTGCAGAACTAGGAGGTTCCTCTTCAGGAACAGGTTTCTCCAAGACATACAACTTTATATCGTGTTTGAGGACAATCCTCAGGTTTCGGTGCCAATCCAGAAAATTTGTCCCAGACAATTTTTCCTTGTCAAGGATTGATCGCAAAATGTTTGTTAGAGGTGTTTGTTGAGATTAATGAAAATATAAGTATCAATAACATATTTAATTAGGCCTTTAATTAAATATGCTCCCACTATTTTACTCAAAACAAATGACCCTCATCATTTGATTCGGAAAATCCCGTTGGAAGATTTTCTAGTGGGTCGAGATCCATATTTCACTTTGTTCTAAGTCCGCGTAGGCGGATTACACAAAACTAGATTATTTAGGTAGGAACTCCTTCCAATTGTATCTAATACAACTCTCGAAAATTTCAGTTGGGTGAATAACTCCTTATTCCAATCCATCATATG
Organism: Lathyrus oleraceus; assembly: GCF_024323335.1. Taxonomy (NCBI): domain Eukaryota; kingdom Viridiplantae; phylum Streptophyta; class Magnoliopsida; order Fabales; family Fabaceae; genus Lathyrus; species Lathyrus oleraceus. The sequence goes on along the minus strand of NC_066584.1, from coordinate 320,733,284 downwards.
GATCATTTCCAACTCTTGCTTCTAAACATATATAATCTTATTATAATTTGTTTAGTTAAGTTTGACCCATTATTTTAGTAGTTGGATATTACAATTATCCCATCGCACCTTACTAATATAGAACATGCACCTCGCGTAGGCAAAACCTACATTATCCGATACTAGTCTTGATGAGTGCTAAAACTTGGAAAGCATAAACTTAATATTTAATTTAAGGGAATTGTAATTGTTCTGATCTCACCGGCTTATTTATCATATAAATCGTCTCTCAGATGCATCAACATATATTCACATGCATCAACATACATAATGAAACAATTATGGCCCCTAGCGCAATTGTTCTCCCAAGCCAATGAGAGAACCTAAGCTAACCTAATAACGATCTAAGCTTCTCCAAACAAGATCTTCAAGGTTGTCCTTCTTTGATATTGAATTCTTCTATTTCTTCATAACATTGTCCTCCTTTGATATTGAATTCTTCTCTTTCTTCATAACATTACATTACATAAGAAACTCGTTTTACATACGAGGGAGTGAGATGAGAAAACAAGTTACATTAAGAGATTAAAAGGAGAGGCACGACACGCAGGTCGTATTTAAAAACCCAAAACAAAATAAAGGAAAATTAAGGTCATAACTGATCACCACAAGACAATAATAATAAACACACTATTATTAATTTTAATTCTTTTAATTATTTAAAACCAAATTAAATTTCAGCGACCGATCACACTACGCAGAGTTAGCCAAGGGTCCGCTGCTCGGTCAGGGGGGCAGCGCCCCTGTCCAAAATTTTTAATGAACAATTCATTTGAAATCGACATCGTTTTGCATCAACACAACTCTTGCACAGTCACAAAATAGAAACCCCGAGAATTCTGACTCTGTGAATGTGACGACCGTCACAAGCATGTTACGACCGTCACGTCCAGCTTGTTACGACCGTCACAGACCCATGACGAACGTCACGCAGCCATGACGATCGTCACGCAGCCATGACGATCGTCACGCGACCAAAAAACCAGCGCTTTGAAACAGTCAACAGACATGTTCTAACAAGCCCTTAATTCACAACTCCTTGACGGCACAACCCTTGTGCCGTCACTAAACCTAATGCACCAATTTCAGACCGCCAAACACACCTCGATTGTTGATTCAATATGATTGATCAACAGGTCATTGCTTCACCATACTAATGTCGGATTCCGAAGCAAATGACCATTGACCGCTCAAAGGAAAACAACCATTTAGTGTTTGAATGAACGAAATAGAAACAGTATATCATATATACTATACTTTGCATTAGGATTACTTATATCATATATAAGTTGATCAGTCTCAATTGTGTAACCTATGGACGATCGATGTATCGCTGCTTCACCATACTAATGTCGGTTCCGAAGCATAGTCAACATCAATCATCTAAATCGTACACACATGATGCCAAATTTAATTACTCGTTTATTCTTTGATTCATTCTGTCTTTTAATCATATTAATACAGAAAATAAACAACTATCTGATGCATGGTTACGTAAGTGGCTCTAATACCACTGAAGGAGAATGGCATTCCAAAACGCAGCGGAAATTAAAATTTTCTCCTTTAGTGATCCTTACGAATGGGCATGAGCAGTGATAGAATAGTTGCCTCTTGTGACGATTGAAACCTTTGATGCAGATCTACAGAGCAATCACGAACGTTGAATGATGACAACGCCTCTACTTAGTCCACACGAACGGATTCCTTCAATCTCAGTTCTAGCTGCTATGAATGAAGGCTTTGAGTGAGAGAGAGAAAGAGAAAACGAAAATGCAACCGCAATGAATGTTTCTGCACAAGGGTTCTATTTATAGAACCACTTGTGTGGGCTTCAAGCTAAAAAGCCCACTTAAGTGTATGTGGCCCATATCTTATAATATGCCCAAAATCACTTAAGCGCATGGTACCTTACCATATTTCGTATTCTACTTAAGTACACCGTACCTTACGATGTTCTACAATTCACTTAAGTACATCGTACCTTACGGTGTTCCTTAGTTACTCTATCTCTCATCAATCCGTCCTTTGTGTATGACCCTGTAGGTTTTCGCGACATTGACAATTATATTAAATCACGTATTTAACATAATAAACAGTGAGCGGTATCTAGCAACACATCACTGCTACCCAAGACACGAAAATGTCATGTGATCTGACAAATCCTTCTGTGATAATACTTATGCGTATAATTATCCTTTTGCCCTTATGTCTATATTAAACACAAGGCATAGACCGTGTCATCCTTGTCCAGTTCAATATTGGGCCCATAGACATTTATCCTGTTATGCATGATGGACAAATTCCATCTAGGTCACTCATGTCCCTCAGCATGCTTCGTGGAGTACCCATCAACTGTCTTTATGGTTATCCAGTTACGGACAATATTTGATCAGCAATAAAGCACTCGACTCTACATCTAGGGTCCATAGTGGTTTCAGGTCGAAGGGTGGTATACACCATTATCACCATGAGAATAACTTATGACACTTTGCATAACATTCTATATAGTATTTTCATAGCGGGTCAATCCAGTATAAATATTACTCTTAATATTCATACCTATGTTTAAGACTTGATAACTCCTTATCCATGATCCATGAGATGTGATCATCAGTCTATATACATAATAGTCTTTATGCTTTAATGTTATCCCACTTCACAATAAAGCTCGACTACAGATACTTTAATAATAGTGTCCTTATGTTTAATGTGATCTCATGATCAAGTCATACTTGATACATTAAACGGACTAGCTATTCTAGGGACTTTATTAAACAAACATAATAAAGAAAAATCCTTTTTATTATTAATAAATAATTCGATACAAGTACCAAAAGTATTGGCCTCTAGGGCTTACACCAACAGTTTCGACCAAAAGTGAGCCATTCTTGCAAATTAGGTCAACCAAACTTGTGCCAATTTGTGCAACCTTGAAGTTTTCTTGCATCCAAATCCAAATTGATGATGGAAAAGCATCCCTTTAAGAAAACTTGATTAGGGCTTAAATGATCTTGATGATGGCTTGAAGAATGAGTGAAATGACATGAAAATAAACACATGAACCACCCTTGAATCAATGAACCACAACTTGCATCTTTCTTGGCCATAATGATCATTGTTTAATCTTGAATTGAGACATGATCACCTACACGAACAAGGAAATAAACAAGTACCACTCTTATGATGCTTTGGTTAGTTAACAAGTAAACAAAAGTGAAAACACTAATGTTTAGATTAAATTAAGAATGTGGCCATGCTTGTGGGCCAATGACCAAATTCAATGGTCATGATGATGCATGATATGGTTTCATGTATGAAAATGATGCAAAGCAAAAGGTAAGAAAGAGAGGGTAAATTTTGGGGTATTTCAATCACCAATCATTAGAACAGATGTATATGCAACATACTCATCTCCTCATCACCAAATGCATATGGTACCATCCTACTCACCAATTGAATGTCTTAGTTATGTTACTGAACAATATCATCACCAATATTTGGACATTATAGTTATATTACTAATTTAGTCCCATTACCAATCATCATTAATCCTTAACTCTGATATATATGATGCATGAAAATGCAACAACAATGTAATATAAAAATCCTCACCAATAGTTCTTATATGAACCCCATTGTTCACCATAATGCAACATTGTATGATAACATTCACCAACATACTTATAACATATTAATACACATTAATACATCATTGATAATTGATTTCATCACGACACTGTGCCCTAACTCACCAAATAATATTAAACAGTCACAACCATCAGAAACAACTCGAAAAATTAAGTCAACTAGTCTGAATCGGTCAATTGTAGTTGTAACACCCTAAACCCCACACGTAATTGTAACACATAATTTGATTAAAAATACGACTACAAGGGCATCACACACATCAAAATCAATCATGCTTCGTAACACGGGTTACAAGACTTATCACACAGCACATGTTATCGTCTGCTCACCTTCACTTAAGGTATCATTACAACGGAATCAATCAAACAATTGGTAATTGCAATTCAAGGTATAAAATCTCATAACTTCGAACTTCATAATGCAATAACAAATATCATGATGTTCACATCATCACCATTTAAACCTCGTCGAAAACACAATGACAAAAGAAGTTAAAACATAATGTTCCTAATCCAATGGTACATTGACCAGAGCAAGACCCTACTAAAAGAAACGACAACTATGGGAAGTCATTCCGAGAGCTGCCTTCCACTTATGCAACAAAACTACTCCTGAGTATCTGCATGATGCCCATGTAAAAACAACATTCAAACAAAAGGGATGAGAATACACTTTAATAATCAACGGTGAAAAGCAAGTGGAAGTAAATTATTTCATAATATCAACCTACACAATGCTCAATTAACACTAACGCACCAAGTATTCTCATCCAATAACACATCATCAACAATTAACATAATGCAACACTTATGTAATGCACTCAACACCAACTCGACATGCACGTGGTACCAAATATGAACACTCAGGTTCATCTCACTCCATGATCCCCACCATAGGATCGATTCCCTCTTGGAACTGGAGCACACCAAAAATAGCTACCGTCACCCTAGGTAACGCTTCACTAATTCCCCATAATAGGAATTAGCTACTCGAACCCGATCCATCACCATAGGATCGAGGCTCACCAAAACTGGACCGAAGTCCGTACACCATGATGCATGACTCTCAAATAACATGAAATTAACACATAAAAGTTAACCATAAAGTATTCCCTTACACACATTTCATCATTCAAGTATCACATAATTCTTCATGCAATCATCAATTCATGTTATAATGCTATTAACATCAACAAACAACAACAACTCATCATACATTATTACATGGCATTCATTCATATCATGTTACCTAAGAATAACAACACATTATCACTTTCATTGTAATGATTCACTAAATAATCAAACAAATCACCATAAACCTCTCTACGATTGACAATTGACCACTATGAGTGTAACTTAGCCTTAGGAAGCCTATAAGCCTTTTTGAAATACATTAGAAAAGGTTTCATACTGAAAAAGAAAGTTTTTAAGCGGAAAATTAGTTCATGTGTCGACACATACGGTCCATAGGTCGATTCATAAAAGAATTATTTTGCCTATATGTCGACACATATGATTACAGGTAGGCACATGTGTTGCATTTTTAAAGCCTGTATGTTCTGAATCATGTGCCGCTTGCATGTGTCGACTCATGACCTTCATAGGTTAACACATGACATTTATAGGTCGACACATGACCTTCATAGTTCGACACATGACCTTCATAGTTCGACACATACTACAAATTTTTCCAAAAATCATCTTTTTGACCATCTAAACACTCCTAAATGCACCAAAAACTCATACCACGAAAACCCAACAATTAAAACTCATTTTTCTATGGTTATAGGTTTCTAATTCATCATCTTACTCATAGTTTTCAAGAGTCAACATCATGTCACCACACATCATCATCTTTAAATCATCAAGAACACAATCAAGGTTAAAAAAAACCTTAAAACAACAATCAACGGCATATCATGATCAACAATATCTAAACAACATATAAACATATATAATACACAATTTTACCCTAATTCATCATACAATTAATAATGATAACACACCATTAGACTTTAGATATATAATACTCAATCCTAAGGAGGTTAAGGGTTCATCCATCTACCACACATGTTCTAACACCCATTAAAGAAACACATCCCCCCTTACCTGATTTCCAGCCAAAATCCCCTTTGATTTCCTAGAGTTCTTAAACCTTAAGCCTTTGTTCTTCCTCTTTGCCTCTTTTGATCCAACTCCCAAAAAAACTCGTTCTGACTCTTTAGGTTCTCAAATCTTTATTTTGTTCCAAGACTTCTTTCCTTCCAAAATATACTATTTCTATAATGCCCTCAAACTTACCATTGTAATCCCCATTTTATCCTCCATATCTTCTTTATTCCCAACCTTACCTTCACTTTCTCTACACATCTAATTTTCCTTATTATTATAATTATAAAATAAATATAAATATTATTCTAAAATTCATTAAAACTCTTAATAATTTTAAACACCAAGGCCTAACTCATACTCTCGTAATACCTATATTTCAAGGACACTTACCCCACAACTACATCATATAAAATTTAACATGCCAACAATTTGAATACAATGTTAAATAATTTGATTAAATCAAATGATTGAACCCAGGGTGTTATAGTAGGGATTGACGGTAACCCGTCACCAGGATGACAGTCATCACCCTTTCTCTCTCTCCCACAAAATTGTCACTCTGCTGACGCCTAGGCCAGAAGCCCGTCTCAGGGACCATGACAATCGGCTCGTCACCATGCTGACGTCTTCCAGTTTTCCCAGCTGCATGTCGGTCATCCTATCACGTCAGTGACGCCCATCAGCGCTATGTAGATTGTAGAATATGCATTTTTTTACCATTGGAGCATTCCTAAAGCTCCAATTTCAACCCCAATTCACCCAAATCAAATAGAAACACATCACCCATATTATGTTAAATAAAAACCTCATCAAAACAACCTTAGTTATACATTGACACTAATTTATCATGCAATTTCATCATCATTTTCATAATACAAATTCATACTCACATAAACAATAGTATCCAAATTCATATCATCACATCATGTATAATTTTTAGCACAAAACAAAACACAAATTTCATACATTTCACAACAATCATAACAAAATTTACACAACCTTTTTTCAAAAACACATAAGCATCATCAATGGTGGAAAACATGAGAAAACCTAGAGAAGTGTGAAGATATCTCTCTATCCTTCATGCATTTGACATCCATATTCGAGTAATTCCCCTTCTATCTTAATTTCTAGCAAATATTCAAGATTTTGGTTATGGTGTTCTTCTGCAATCTAGGATTGTCTCTTTTCCACTTTTGTGTCTTTGCCCAAATTCTCACATACTCTTTTTTTCTCTTCCAACCTTTTCTCCTTATTTTTCTTTTTAAATTAAAAACCTAATTCCAATTACTAATATTTCTATTTCTCCCCTACTTTTTGGGCTCTTACTCTTACCATACCAATTTCCTCATTATTCTATTCCCACCCCATATCCCACTATTTCATATTTTACCCAATCTCTATTATTTTTAAATTAATGAAAAATGGTGATAATTCATATTAATTATACACAACCTCGTACAACTCCACAACATACCAAATAAATCACATAAAGTCTTCTATCACCAAAATAATTAAGAAAAGACAATTAAAATTTAATTAAACAATTACTCGAAAATTTGGGGCGTTACATGTATCACCAATGATTGAAATTTCATCAAAAACTGATCAAAGTACTAAAGTGCTCTAAGAAAGAGGAAACATCATCGTCAATTAGCCCAAAAACACATCATTTGTTCCCAGCAAAACATTACTTATATCGAGAAGGTCATTAAATGCGCCCATTCCCGGTGATATTTGACATCCCATCAAATTCTCAGATATTCAAATTCATTCTCATTCAAATATTATTTTTTCACTCTTTTATTTGAGTGATGGAATACTAACCATGCAGGTAAATCCTCCTTCCCAACTGAATCAGAAGTCCAGAACCACCACAACAAACTACGTCTCATTGTTTATTGATGAATTTTGATTCTATTGTGGAATCTTAATTAAGTCTAAAGAATTTATATGGTGTTGGTGGAAAGTATTTTTTTTTCTTCGATTTTGTTGGAGTATATTTGTTTACAATATGACAATACATGTATTAAATTTTAGATGTTAAAATACTATTCCTCCCGTGTCAGAATGAATGATACAATTGATTATTTTATATAAATTAAAATAAATAAATAAATAAAAGATAAAATGATATTTTTATTAAAATATCTCTTATCAAATATTAAAAATATTTTTGCACTACGATGGATGAACATATAGAAAGCTGTATCCATTATCCGTAATCGGATGCCCAACCAAGTTGCGAGACAGAGACCCATATAGTATTGGCAGAAAGGAAGTACCAACCAACCAACCACGTTCTCCCTTGCGTCTAGTCAAAGTATTTACTCAAAAGAAAGAAAGAAAAACACTGACACACACCCTGTTCAATTCTCTCTAACCAACACTCCTCACGCTCCCTCCCCAATACATACAACTTTACACTTCAATTCTTCTATTACACCACTAATCTTTTTCCTTTATTACTATCATTATCCGTAATCACAATCAGGCTCCACCAAATGACACTGTCCAATCATATTTTATTTCCAAATTACAACCAAACTCTTCAATCATTCTAACTAACCCAACACTTTATTTTTTTTACAATATACTATTCCTTAATTTTCACACCCTGCTTCAAAATCAGTGCTTCCTTTCTTTCAACCTCACTTTTTTCTTTTCTTTTTTTCTGGTTTTTCGTTTACGTTACAGAAATCACGGTTATTGTTTTTCTTTTCTTCTTCTCTACATGATTAGCTTCACCATAACGCATGCTTCATTATTCATGTTCTAGCTTCTTGTCGTTTTGCAAAAGCCTCTAGAAACTTCTCTCACTTGTGAGTGGAAATATGTTGCTTTCTAATGGAGAAGACCAGACTCAGCTGCTGCCTTCAGAAACTGAAACTCAGGTTTCAAACTCTGATTCAGTTGAAGGGTTATTACCGGTTTCAAAAGTTTACACTGATGTGGCTGTTGTTCCTGAGCAACAAAACAACGAGATTCAACACTTGATATCCAATTTACAAAGTATAGATAAATTAGAAATCTTTTTATTTCCTTTTTTGGTTTTTGTTGAATTAAATATGTGAAAGTCAAATAAATGTTGCTGATTTTGTTTTGTTTTATGCAGGAGAGGTTGAGGAACTGAGGCTGAAGCAGAGAATAGTGGATGGAAAGAGGAGACAAGCATTGAGTAAGATATTGGATATCAAAGGTAGAGTCTTAATTGGGGTTTCTATTATATGTTAATATGTTATTTTTATTAGAGGGTTGAAAATCTTCATTTTGTTATTCAGGGAGCATTAGAGTGTTTTGTAGGATTCGACCGAATCTTTCGAAAGAGAAGAGAAGAAATTATGAACCTGTATCAGCTGAATCAGAGAGAGTTCGAGTTAAGTTTGGTGGGACAAGGAAAGAGTTTGCGTTTGATAAGGTTTTTCATCAAGATACAACTCAAGGTTAGTACTCTATCAAATTCCATTTTGTTGTGTTACCTAATTTTAGTTATTTGATATTTGTACCAAATTTTACTGTGTTTACCATTGTATGAACATCTGCAGAAAGTGTTTTTGTTGAAGTGGAGCCAATTCTAAGATCTGCAATGGACGGGCACAATGTGTGCGTTTTCGCTTATGGTCAAACCGGCACAGGCAAGACATTCACCATGGTCAGTGATGTCAAAATTGTGTTCATCTGCTAATTAATGTTATCCAATGTATGTTGTGGTTTCTGATTGTATATGATTAATTTTAGGATGGTACAAATGAGCAGTTAGGGATTATTCCTCGAGCTATTGAAGAACTCTTTCGTCAAGCGTCAATGGATGCTTCGTCCTCTTTTACTTTTTCAATGAGTATGTTGGAAGTTTACATGGGCCATGTCAGGGATCTGCTGTCTCCAAGACAGTCTTGTAGAACACATGAACCTCTCACTAAGTGGTAACCTTTTTACTTTTTTTCACTAAAATTTGATTCTGCCTAAAAGTTAATTGAATATAAGTTGACTTTTTTATGTAAAACTGGGCTAATCAATAAATTTGAGGCTAAAAATCAATTGTAGAGGCAAAAATTTCAGATTCTAGCTTCAAGTTAGAATCAATTCTACTTGAGAACACTGTGGCTCACCAACTACTTTTACAGCAATCTCAACATCCAAACAGATCCAAAGGGATTGGTGGAAATTGAGGGTCTCTCAGAAGTGCAAATTTCCGATAGTGCTAAAGCAAGATGGTGGTACAACAAAGGAAAACGATTCAGATCAACCTCGTGGACAAATGTAAACCAGGCATCAAGCAGGTCGCACTGGTGAGTCACAGTTCTAATTAGATACTCCAAAACATTTTCATGGTTTTCTCTGCTTGATAGTTACTTTATCTGTTTAGCTTTATATATCTAGCTTGACAAGGATAAACATATTTAGACGTGGGGATTCTTCCGAAGCCAAAAGCGAAACAAGTAAGTTGTGGATGGTTGATCTTGGAGGCAGCGAACGATTGCTAAAAACCGGGGCCAGAGGACTAACACTTGACGAAGGTCGGGCTATTAATCTTTCTCTTTCAGCTCTAGCTGATGTCCTTGCAGCTTTGAAGAGAAAGAGGTGTCATGTGCCTTACAGGCAAGTATTCTGCCGCTGTTATTGATTAACAGTGTAAAAAGCTTTACTCTGACAATGTTTCAAAACTAGCCTCGTCAATTTTATGTTTCTTTGTTTGCAGAAATAGCAAGCTGACCCAGCTACTGAGAGATTCTCTCGGTATGATACTGCTTTCTTCTCTAAATTGCAAATACAGTCAACTTTTGCGTAGAAAATAATGAGTAATTGAGAGACTAGAGTAAGAACAATGAGACATCTGAATGAACCAACCATGTGCAGATGTAATATGGACAGTTCATGTTTTATTTTAGGTTCATTTTCTGGTTTTTTTCCTTGTAATTTAAAATGTCTAATCTTTATTATTAAATGCTTAAGGTGATGGCTCCAAGGTCTTGATGCTCGTGCACATTAGCCCTTCCGAAGAAGATGTTTGCGAGACGATTTGTTCTTTAAACTTTGCAAAGAGAGCAAGAGCAATAGAGTCCAATAAAGAAGCACCTATGGTAAACTTACTAAACCTTGTCTTAAACCAAGTTCCTCAGTGTAAGCTGTTTGAACATTGCTTACTGCATACATTTGTGTACCGTAGGAATTGAAAAAGCAAATGGAGAAGAAGATTATGGAGCTCGAGGAAGACATTATGGAAGCCGAAAAAGAGCGTCAGAGTTTAAGGGATCAAATACAGAAAGTTGAGTTAAAGTTAAGCGAGAATAAAAAGCTCGTTCCAACCACATGTAGTCTTAAGGAAAGTGATGACTTGGAAACTTCTACTAACCTCAAAGATGATTTCAAAGAGGTCACTGAAACACCTAAAGCATCTAAGAAGTCTATTCAAAGACTCTCCAATTCAGTACCTCGATTCATGAACTCAACTGTTGCTAGTCGGCATAGGCAAATTGCAGCTGAACAAGAAATCGGTAGCAGAACAAAAAGTTTAAGATCAATAGTCACCAGAAGTTCAATCCAGTTCCCATGTTCACAATCATTAAGTTATTCAGATCTTCGCATCAAAACAATACTGCGAAGTTCAACGGGAAAGTCTCGACATATTGGAACAAATAATGTTCCAAATACTATCATTCATTCAGAAAGGCCTAAGTGCAATGAATTGGAATCAAAAGTTATTAGTCCTCGAAGTACAATGGTTACATCATCAGATTCAAATTTGAGAGTAACATTGTATCGTCATAGAAGAAGGATGTCAAATCTGATCTAAGGGTTACAAGACATCTTAACTAATGTTATCAAGTAGTTGAGTGTTAGCAAATTGTAGCTAAGGTGTGTTTTCTAGGTTGTTTGGTAGTTGGTATCTGTGAATTACTTGTTTAGCATGTTTTTTTTTTGTTGGTTTTTGAGCGAGTTGAGTCCTAATAGTAGTTTGCTTATGTGACGTAGCTTAATGGGCAGCGACAAACTTTTTGTGAAGCTTGTCCCTGACCTTTAAAAGAAGTTATGAATACAACTGTTTTTCTGCTTTGACTTGTATTATGGGTTTTGTAATGTAAAAGCTTGTTATTAAAATTAATATGTAAGTGGCACTATTATGATGTAAGTAAGCCATATTTTCTTTTAATTAACTTGCCAAATTGGATAGTTTGGATCCATAATTAAGATATTTCTTTCTCTTATGGCCATCGCAAGGTACAATAAGGTTTCTTTCTCCTTTCATTTGACTAATGCAATTTCTTTCAAGATTCCAATCTTTACAAGAGTATTCCTTGTGCGAGAAACAAACAACAATGATATTTGGTTTGCCAAAGTCAAACTTGTTGCCATTGTCTTTGAAGCTTCTTATTTCATAATGGATATAGCTTTTCATAGTGTGGTTGACTACCATACATCTTACAGAAGTACATGGGAATGAAGGAGACATACTTAATAAACTAGTACTCATGTTTAATCTGATGCTGAAACATGTTATCTGACATTCTGCATTATGGTTTCTAAATAGAAGCAATGCACATTTTCTTTGAATTTGATTGTTCATCAGAATGCATATTTTTGACAGAAACACCATTGTTTCCATGCTCATCTTCACCTTCTTCGTCATTCTTGATATTAAAGATTATTCTTTGTTCCTTTGAAATCATTAAGCATTCATCTTGAATATGACCAAAGTCTTTGCAATTCAGATATTGGATACCTTTCCACCTGTAGGAATAATTGATATTTTGTCTTTCACCGTTATTCTCTTTCCGCTGAACGTTCTTGACAATGGTGGGGACATTCTTCCTAGAATGTTTTTCAAGTCTTCTCAAGACTTTACTAAATCTCTTCTTGAGTTTGACATATTCTTCAGAATTACATTCTGCTTGAACATCACATTCTTCATAACTGTCAACAATCTTTGGAGGATTATGAAAAATCTTTGGTTGATAAACAACTCCTCCTTTTTTAAAATTCTCCAACTTGAACAAAATATATCTTCCATGGAGCTCACCCAACAGGCTAGGGTGCTTACTCTTATACTAATTGAAATTATATTCGTCAAGGAACAAATGTCGAAGACGATGTCTTAGACAAATGATTCGACAGTTTAAACCAGAAACACTACAATGACAAGAATTAGATGATATAGCAAAAAATAGTAAATAACATGGTAGTTGTTTATCCAATTCGGTGAAACCACACATACGTTTGGGGGGATGAATCCACAATCCAAGAAAGGAAATTCGTTATTAGTAGTTTAGTACAATTAGTCTTATAAACAACAACGCACTTTATGTTGTCCAATGTCTCTTCATAACACTTCCCAATGACTTTCTATTTAGGCCCCCCCCCCTAAACATGAGAATCTACTCACTTTCTTCTCAATCACACAACCTGTGATTGGAGATTAGAACTCAATAAACAATGTTGAATACTACCACTAAAATTTAGACAAACCTTCTATGTCAAGTTACTGAAACATAGAGGTGTACATATAGCAAAAACAAGGACTCAAAATAAACCCTAGCACTCAAAAATCTTCAATGTATTGCTTGGCTTCCAATGTAAATTTTGTGCTCTTTATATAGCATAATAATTCTGGGCTTTTCTTTATAGATTTGAGATTTGATTTCGTTTAGAATTAATTTAGGATATATTGGATATTATCTGTTCCATAAATATCTCAAAAAAGATATGATTTGCTTCAATTTAAATTCAAATATAAATATTCATTTAAATTCGAATCAATCTTCTTCGAACTGTCAAACAAATCACCTAATCATATTGTCAAATAAAAGCAATAAAATATAATTGAATCTTCTCAAAAGATTCATTCAAAACACATCGATCTGACACCTGTTGAGAAAGACCCAAATGTCATACCAGCATGCTGGAGCATCACTCCAACACGTGTCCCTTATACAGCTTAAGCAAGATAGAACAATCTTGAACACTTTGACACTTCTCCGTTTTGTTGTTTTGCTAAATGTAATCAATCTAAACAGACAATTCAATAGGAACTACAATCCCCCCTTTAGCAAATTGTGGTAAAAAAACTCTTCAAGATAAATAGAACTTCTTCCAAGTGACAACTAGTAGAACTACTTGGACTATCAGAGCATACAATCAGAAACAACATCCATCTTCCAATTATCCGAGTTATACACTAGTAGCAACAACAAAAGCCAGTAGCATTAATATTCAAATGCTTACACATAATCCATTCAGTTGCTCCAAACCAAACAGACAACCATACAATCATTCAGAGACTTAGTCATGCATGAATCTAGTTAGATCATAGTTACTAGCATGCAATCTTACTAACTAACATATATAAATATGGAATCATTCACATAGTTAGTCATGCACACACAAGGAGTTAGTAGTTGATATCATAATATGCAAAGAATATTACTAACACTAAAGCTCACATCATAAGGGCTAGATGTCTTGCCAGATTCTCTAGCATGTGAGCACAACATTAGCACTTATCAGAGATTGTTAGTACTAAACAAAACATGTGTTACCTAATCATTCAACAATACTACCACTCCCCCTTTTGCCATAATTTGGCAAAGGGTTAGTATCAAATAACACTTAGATGTCAGTCATGTATAAGTTAGTATGTTAGCATATACACAACCAAAAACATGAGTACAACAACCAGAACAACATCCAGAGATGCACACACATTAGATATGTTTATTTAACATGTCTAGAGAGTCTATAGAGCCTTTAAAGATCCAAAAAGTTAAGGAAATGTTATATATCCATCAAGCAACAAAAAGGATTGCTTGGAAATCTCCATATCACCCGGTTCTAAGGCTTAAGAAGGAACCTTATTCTTTCTCTGAGTCATTATCTTGCACATGATTATTCTTCTACTTCTTCACCTTAGGTGTTGATGTCTTTCTAGCCATAGATGTTCCACCCGATGCTCCACCAAGTGCATATGTAGAAGAAGCACGATCAACCCCTCTTGACTTATTTCTCTCAGCCTTCATAAACCTCTCAATATTCTTCATGATACTGATTTCCTTAAAGAAAGAACTCTTCTTTTGAATCATGATGAGGGCAAATTATACCTAGAAATATAGGAACAAGATAATAAATATATACCATTTTTCTACACGTCACACTAATCCATATAAAAAGAAGTCTTGACTAAAATAAAATCAGTTTTGACTGAAAAAAGGAGAGAAACTGATTTTCCATGTTTGCACGCCTTCCTAACAAATGCAAATACCAAGGTTACTCCTTATCATTAGATTCATCTACTCAATTCTTAATACGTTTATCCCAGTAGTTGGCATATGTCTGATCCTCTGCATCCTATGAGAAAAACTAACATCTTTAACCTCAATCACCTTTAACAAGTTCTAGTATCCAACACTGCCTGCAACCTCATTTGCAGATACTTCTCTTCATAATATTGAAACTCGAGGGAACTTTGCTTATTTCTAATTAATCTAGAGTAGAATATGAAGGTTTCACAACCTTTCCTCTATCATGTAACTTTCCAGGCTCTTTTACCAGCTTTTTATACAACTATGACCATTATTAGTAGAATTCTTTATTATCCCAGAACTTTTCAAGACTCCTTTGCAATAACGAACTTCTACACTTGGCTCCTTTATGGTTGCAGTCCACCTTTGAAGATCCTTCTTCCATTTCTGACTACTTGTGACATCCTTGTGAATTATTTTCCTTCCAACTTCTTTCCTTAAGATGGATACACTATCTAGGACATTTGCTACATCATTTGTCTTAGGTTCACCCGATTGAACAAGCCTTCTATTTATTTTAGAATTAACAAGAGCACCTTGTTCATCCTTCTTCTGAGCATGTCACATATGTTGACTGACACATCCTAGTTGACATCTTCATTACCCTTTTGATGACATCGTTGATAACGTTGTTGCTCTCTAGTAGTTGAGTGCAATTCCTATCACGTGTGTAGTCCTTTATTTGAAAATAAGAAAAGTAGATCATCTCTCCTAACTTATCACCAGAAAATATTTGATGAAAGACATGCTTTATCATATTGTTATCAACACACACGAGAGCTTTCTTAAGACTCTTATTGTCTTTCTTAATGACTTTCCCAGAAGTAGAACATCTTCTTCCGTTGTCAAGATTTCTTTTGACAATGTCCTTACAAGGGCTATTTCAATTTGATACAAATACTTCCATTTTAACTTAATATCCTCATGAAGAGGAAGAATGATACACTGATCTGCATTCTCACTAACATCGATATTAACCTTGTTGCTACTCACGGTATTTTCCCTAACTAGGTTGGCAAAAGGACGGTATTCAACTGATATTATGGGTTTTAATCTAATGGTTTTAGGATGACCAAAATCCTTATCCTCACCAGTACTTTCATTGTTTAGCATAGTTTTTCCCGATATGTCAGAAAAAATTTACTTTTCCTTAAGACTCATGTGTCATACCCCAAAATTTGCCAAACTTTATACTTTTCATCTGGCTTGTGGCTCATTCCATCTGCATATTCATATGCCATAATCATCCATCATAAGATATTCATTCACAATTGCATACACATCATTGATTCAAAATTTCTTGCTATTTATGACACAAAGATTGGATTCTTGGCAATTGACATAACATTCTCATGGGTTAGGGTTTTCTTCCATGTCATATGTGGGTATCAAACATATGGATTCTATTACA
The DNA here is from genome assembly GCF_024323335.1 of Lathyrus oleraceus. Classification (NCBI taxonomy): domain Eukaryota; kingdom Viridiplantae; phylum Streptophyta; class Magnoliopsida; order Fabales; family Fabaceae; genus Lathyrus; species Lathyrus oleraceus. Next base: position 320,716,782 of record NC_066584.1, on the reverse strand, counting down.
TTGACTTGGTTTGTTCATCTCTTGAAATCCTAATTTTTGGTTTGAGATCTTTGTTTATGTGGATTGCATTATGGTTATGAATTTGGAAGACATTATTCGGGTTTGACTTTGGTCAACAAAGTCAACCATGGAAGGCTGGCTTTTTGTTGACCAAAGTCATGTTTACCTATTATGCTTGACCATTACTACAATTATTTCTACAATTCAGAATCAAACAATGACTATCATTCAAAATAGGGTTCAAGTTCAAACAAGGAAGAAATTTCATTAAGCCTTCGAAAGGTTGACCAAGTAAATGTATTGCAAGTCAACAATCAAAATACAAGAATCAAATACAACGTCATAAGCTATTACAAAGCATCACAAACTACAAGAAATGGAATTACATTGAAAAAAGAAATAAGTTTCTAATAGTTGACTTTTTGTCAACATTTGACTTTTGGTCAACTGTTGACCATTGACTTTTTTTGGACAACTGACTTTCCTAAGACCTAATTCCATTTCAAATTCGCTTTGATCTTCACTCTTCCATCTTCTCAAGTTGCTTCACACCCAAGTTTTCTTCATGGCCAAGTAATCCATGATATGACATGGCATAATTCTTCTTGCCTTGCCAACCTTGCATGTCATAAAGATGTTATCTTCAAAGCCAAGCCATGACCACACCAACCAGTCCTGCACCATACACAAACCAACATACATAACAATACAAAAGACTAAGAACGGTCCAAAACCATATTTCATATGGCCAATTCAAAGTATAGCCTCCATTATTTCATAGCAGGTCTATTTCAAAACAACAATTCCAACATACTTAACCATACCAAAACAAGTTCCAATACATAACATATAATGGATTCAATATAGTTCACCAAAATTTATGTTGGTAACCGGTTAACCAAGAGGGTTAACCAGTTACATATGCAAGCTACTTTTTTTACAATACATTTTCACATCACTTCAAATTCAGTTCATAACATCACACTAATCCTAATTAATTCACTTTAACATTCAATAAACATTTCAATTTCTTTTCTCATCACAATTCAATCAACAATCAATTATATTTCTAACCACTAACAAGTAGAATACTAATAGGTCATAGCAATTTCAATTCATTTTTAAATTTCAACTTTAGTTAATAATTAGTTAGGTTAATTATCTTCGTTATCTTCTTCATTTTTGTATGGACTAGTTGTTGGTGTAAGCCCTAGAGGCCAATACTTTTGGTACTTGTATCGAATTATTTATTAATAATAAAAGTTTTTTTTCTATATTATGTTTGTTTAATAAAGTCCCTAGAATAGCTAGTCCGTTTAATGTATCAAGTGTGACTTAATCATGAGATCACATTAAACATAAGGACACTATTCTTAAAGTATCCATAGTTGAGCTTTATTGTGAAGTGGGATAACATTAAAGCATTAAGACTATTATGTATGTAGACTGATGATCACATCTCATGGATCATGGATAAGGAGTTATCAAGTCTTAAACATAGGTATGAATATTAAGAGTAATATTTATACTGGATTGACCCGCTATGAGAATACTATATAGAATGTTATGCAAAGTGTCATAAGTTATTCTCATGGTGATAATAATGTATACCACCCTTCGACTTGAAACCAATATGGACCCTAGATGTAGAGTCGAGTGCCTTATTGCTGATCAAACATTGTCCGTAACTGGATGACCATAAAGACAGTTGATGGGTACTCCACGAAGCATGCTAAGGGACATGAGTGACCTAGATGGAATTTTCCCATCCTGCGTAACAGGATAAATGTCTATGGGCCCAATATTGAACTGGACAAGGATGACACGGTCTATGCCTTGTGTTCAATATAGACATAAGGGTAAAAGGGTAATTGTACACATAAGTATTATCACAAAAGGATTTGTCAGATCACATGACATTTTTGTGTCTTGGGTAGCAGTGATGTGTTGCTAGATACCACTCACTATTTATTATGTTAAATACGTGATTTAATATAATTGCCAATGCCGCGAAAACCTACAGGGTCACACACAAAAGGACGGATTGATGAGAGATAGAGTAACTAAGGAACACCGTAAGGTACGGTGTACTTAAGTGAATTGTAGAACATCGGAAGGTACAATGTACTTCGGTAGAATACGAAATATGGTAAGGTACCATGCGCTTAAGTGATTTTGGCATATTATAAGATATGAGCCATATACACTTAAGTGAGCTTTTTAGCTTACAGCCCACACAAGTGGTTCTATAAATAGAACCCTTGTGCAGAAGCATTTGTGCAGTTGCAATTTTGTTTCTCTCTCTCTCTCTCTCTCTCACACACACACACACACACACACACACACACACACACACACACACACACACACACACACACACACACACACACACACTCAAAGCCTTCATTCGTAGCAGCTAGCACTGAGATTGAAGGAATTCGTTCGAGTGGACTGAGTAGAGGCGTTGTCATCGTTCAACGTTCGTGATTGCTCTGTAGACCTGCATCAAAGGTTTCAATCGTCACAAGAGATAACGATTCTATCACTGATCATGCCCATTCGTAAGGATCACTAAAGGAGAAAATTTTAAATTCCGCTGCGTTTTGGATCGCTATTCTCCTTCAGTGGTATCAGAGCCACTTACGAAACCATGCATCTGATAGCTGTTTATTTTCTGTATTAATATGATTAAAAGACATAATGAATCAAAGAATAAACGAGTAATTAAATTTGGTATCATGTGTGTATGATTTGGATGATTGATGTTGACTATGCTTCAGAATCCGACATTGGTATGGTGAAGCAACAATACATCGATCGTCCATAGGTTATGCAATTGAGATCAATAAAGTTATATATATGATATAAGTAATCCTAATGCAAAATACGATATATATGATATACTGTTTCTGTTTCGTTCATTCAAACACTTAATGGTTGTTTTCCTTTGAGCGATCAATGGTCGTTTGCTTCTTGATTCGACATTAGTATGGTGAAGCAATGACCTGTTGATCAATCATACTGAATCAACAATCGAGGTGTGTTTGACGGTCTGAAATTGGTGCATTAGGGTTAATGACAGCGCAAGGGTTGTGCTATCAAAGAGTTATGCGAATTGAGAGCCTGTTGGATCGCTTCTGTTGACAGTTTCAAAGCGCTGATTTTGGCCGTGTGACGTTCGTGATGGGCCTGTGACGGTCGTGACAGGCTGGACGTGACGGTCGTGACATGCTTTGTGACGGTCGTCACATTCACAAAGTCTGTATTCTTTGTTTTTCTGTTTTGTGACCGGGCAGCGGAACCCCGACTAACTCTGCGTAGTGTGATCGGTCGCCGAAATTTAATTTGGTTTTAATTTATTAAAAGAATTAAAATTAATAATAATAATAATGTGTTTATTATAATTGTCTTGTGGTGATCGATTATGGCCTTAGTTTTCCTTTATTTTATTTTGGGATTTTAAAATACGACCTGCGTGTCGTGCCACTCTTTTAATCTCTTAATGTAACTTCTTTTCTCATCTCACTCCCTCGTATGTAAAACGAGTTTCTTTTATGTAATGTAATGTTATGAAGAAAGAGAAGAATTCAATATCAAAGGAGGACAACCTTGAAGATCTTGCTTGGAGAAGCTTAGATCGTTATTAGGTTAGCTTAGGTTCTCTCATTGGCTTGGGAGAACAATTGCGCTAGGGACCATAACTGTTTCATTATGTATGTTGATGCATGTGAATGTATGTTGATGCATGTGAGAGACGATTTATATGATAAATAAGTCGGTGGGATCAGAATAATTGCAAATTCCCTCTAATTAAATATTAAGTTTATGTTTTCCAAGTTTTAGCACTCATCAAGACTAGTATCGGATAATGTAGGTTTCGCCTACGCGAGGTGCATGTTCTATATTAGTAAGGTGCGATGGGATAATTATAATATCCAATTGTTAAAACAATGGGTCAAACTTAACTAAACAAATTATAATAAGATTTCATATGTTTAGAAGCAAGAGTTGGAAATGATCCATGTGATGGATTGGAATAAGGAGTTATTCACCCAACTAAAATATTCGAGAGTTGTATTAGATACAATTGGAAGGAGTTCCTACCTAAATAACCTAGTTTTGTGTAATCCGCCTACGCGGACTTAAAACAAAGTGAAATATGGATCTCGACCCACTAGAAAATCTTCCAACGAGATTTTCTGAATCAAATGGTAAGGGTCATTTGTTTTGAGTAAAATAGTGGGAGCATATTTAATTAAAGGCCTAATTAAATATGTTATTGATACTTATATTTTCATTATTTTCATGTAGATTACCATGACAACAAACACCTCTAAGAACATTTTGCGGTCAATCCTTGACAAGGAAAAATTGTCTGGGACAAATTTTCTAGATTGACACCGAAATCTGAGGATTGTCCTCAAACATGATAGAAAGCTGTATGTCTTGGAGAAACCTGTTCCTGAAGAGGAACCTCCTAGTTCTGCACCTAAGGCAGAAAGAGATACTTATAAGAAGCATGTCGATGATGCCAATGAAACTGCTTGTCTCATGCTAGCTACCATGAACTCAGAGTTGGAAAAGCAACATGAGAATATGGCAGCGTTCGATATGATCGAACACCTGAAGATGCTCTATCAAAAGCAAGAAAGACATGAAAGGTTTGAAGTTTCAAAAGTCCTCTTTCAAGGCAAGTTAGCTGAGGAAGCCCCTGTAGGTCCCCATGTGCTCAAGATGATTGGGTATGTGGAAAACCTTGAGAGGTTGGGTTTTCCCCTCGGAAAGGAACTTGCGACTGGTTTGATCTTGCAATCGTTGCCAGATATATTCAGTCAATTTGTCATAAATTTCAATATGAATGGTATGGACAAATCTCTTCCTGAACTGCTAGTCATGTTAAGAACTACTTAGTAGAATCTGAAGTCAAAAGGGAAGTCCATTCTGATCATCGGAAATGGAAAGAGACAGAACAAAAGACCCACCAAGCAGGGTGATAAAGGGAAAGGCAAGGAAATTTCCAAACCCAATCCCACTGTTGCTGCTTTGAAGCCTAGTTGAGGCATAACAAAGGAAGGCACCTGCTTCCATTGCGGTAAGACCGGACACTAGAAGATAAGAAGAATGGAGTAGAGACTTCAACTTCAGGTATTTTTGTTATTGAAATTAATTTATCTACTTTTGCATCATGGGTATTAGATATTGGATGCGGTTCTCACATTTGTACCAATGTGCAGGGACTAAAGGGGAGTAGAGAATTGGCAAAAGGTGAAGTTGACCTACGAGTTGGCAATGGAGCACAGGTTGCTGCTTTAGCCGTAGGAACTTATGTATTGACTTTACCTAGTGGTTTAATAATTCAGTTAGAGAACTGTTATTATGTACCTGCAATTAGCAGGAATATTATTTCCGTTTCTTGTTTGGACAAGTTTGGTTTTTCATTTATAATAAAGAACAATTGTTGCTCAATTTATTTGAATGATATATTCTATGCTACTGCACAAATGAACAATGGACTATATGTCCTTGATCTTTTTAATACCCCAAAGTTTACCCTTCATTTTTCCTGGAAGCATGGGATTATGTTTTACACTTCATTAGCATCATATTAGGTCATACTCATTGCATACTGCATTAGTGACATGGAGATCAGGTTTTGGTCGATCACTCCTTAACAGAAGGAGCCCACACAAAGCAAGATTGAGAATTGGAATTCATTTTCTAAGTATACAAGTCTCAAGGGTCTCAGGGGGGTCCAAGTATCTTATTATGGTCCTCAGTTCATCAGTGAAGGATTCAAAGCTATCAGAGTGTTCATATGGATTTAATCAGAAATTAGGGTTTCATGGCTACCTGCAACAGGAAATGTTTGGTTGGAAGTAGAGGAGCTCATCCATGTCATGATTAGAGAGGCATCTTGGCCTAGGAAGATTCACAATTATCTCAGAAAGATCCATTGGCATTCAGTGCAATCAGTTCTTGATCATTTTGCCCTAAAACTAGGGATTGGTATAAAATCAATTTATTTCTGATTCTTTGGGTGAAACTCTTTTCCATGGCCCTCCATATGTCCACAAGGGTCTATATACAAGAAATCAGCTCTTTATTTGAGCTAGAAGTGCTTCAATTGATCAATGGAATCAGGAATCAGACAGTTTATGAAAAGTCAACTGTGGGGCCAGAAAAGTCAACTCCTGACATTTTGAGAGTGGAATCTCAAAATACATGCCTAGGGGATCCTACATGTGAAATTTGGTCAAGGTTGGATCATGGATTCATCATTTAATCAGGAATTGGAAAAGTTACTTAATTTGGAAATGGTTGACTTTCCATTTAGGGCAAGTTTTCATGATCGTTGCATTCAATTTAAGCCCATTTTTCATCAAGATAAAAGCTCCATTTGAAAATTTCTACAACATGAAAGTTGTTCCTCTTGTTCCAAGCTTTCTAGAGATATAAAGTTTGCTCCATTTGGATTAGAATTGAGAAAGTTATGCTTAGTCAAAGTGAGACATTTTTTTAGGACACTTAGAAAATTTTCTAAGTCCAAAACCTTCAAAAATTTTCAAGACTTCTTGTCCAGTTTTCTTTCACTTCAAGGCATTATTTGAAAATAATTTCTTCACAACAATTGTACCTTGCCATGTCCTCTTTCACATACTTTTGGAATCATCTCATTTGGATCCATGGTTTGAGAGATACATTCATTTAAAGTGGGCACCATGACTTGATTTTCTAGGCAGATTTTGGGTCTGGCTGGCCCAATCAGATTTTCTAAGCATGCTGCATAAACCAGTCACGTTTTTTTTACCTCTTTTGGCCATGCATTGGACATCCATTCACTTAAGTTTGGCCCAAAATAACAACATCTTACACCTCACTTCACACTTTTATTCTTATGGATAAATCACTTATTAAAAAGCCCATGAGAACACCTAATCCATCCTATTTAAGAAGCTGAAACCCTAACCCTAAAGGGGCATTGGAATTTCGTGGCAAGGAGGCAAAGCTTCATCACATATCAGATTCCATTCCACTTCTATTTTCCATTAGGTAATCATCTCTTCCATGGCCATGTTTTGACATATCTACGCTTGCTTACCATGTTCATCACCATTAATCCTTCCATTTTCATATTTCTTTTTCTTATTTAAAATATTTTCTTCATCCATAAAATTACTCAAAAATATTTTTCACTTTTCTTAACGTCTTATTTAATTTTATATAATTTTTATTTTCGTATTTTTTTAATATTAATATTTTATTTTAATTATTTATTCTAAATAGTCCATTTTAACACACTTTTTTTCATTGATTTTATTTTTATGACTTAAAACTATTGTTAGCATTTGATTTTTGGGATGAAGGTTGACCACTGTCTCATGTTCAACCTGACCTTTTCTTGGAATTTTATTTCACATTTTCAATTTATTTTGGATTTATTTTTGACCTAGTTTGGTTGGTTGACTTTTAATTTGACTTCTGTTTTATTTTAATTAATTCAAGTACCAATTTTCATTATTTTTAAAATCTTTTTTGGGATGATGATTTCCTGACCCCAACTTATTTAGTTTAATTTTTCATAATTTTCTTGATTAATTTATTATTTATTCTTGATTTATTTCTAACCTAGTCTTATTAATTGACTTTTAATTTGACTTCTGTTTTATTTTAATTAATTCACGTACCAATTTTCATTATTTTTAAAATATTTTTGGGGGATGATGATATCCTGACCCCACCTTATTTAGTTTAATTTTTCATAATTTTCTTGATTAATTTGCTATTTATTTGTTATTTTTTAATTTGACTTGAATTTTCAGTTGACTTCTTTATGATCGATGTTTGACTTAGGGATTGCTTATGGCAATTGAAGAGATCTTTTGATCCTCCCTCGTTCATCTCATATGCCATGTATTAGAGGCCTTTTACCTTGATTTTATTTGGTCCTTACCTCATTTCCTGATTAAATTATTCAGTGGACCCTTCGTGTGCATATTTTCATCTGTTTGATTCATCTGTTATCTTTTATACTTGTTTCTCTCATTCATGCTTTCTATTGCTTGATTATTTAACATGTTCATACTCCCATGTATTGTTTAAATGCTCCGTTATTTGATTCTTTGGTTTGATTATATATTGTTTATTTATTCGATCTGATTGATAATTGTTGCCTACTTGTATGATGTATGAGGCATATAGTCTTATTGTTTGTTTGCCATGAACAATCCCCATTCATAACAAATGTACCCCTCTCCCATAAAGTGTATAATATTTATTTCTTTATTTCTTTAGTCACCTGTTAATACAAGAATTAAAACGAACATCCGATAACCATTTCAAAATAAGATCAAAAGCTCGATCCAACGTCGAGTAATCATTTTCAAAACTTAACAGAACCAGCACGCATTCATCCATCCTCTTGTAAGTCGATTGCCCCAGGCATCGCCATCTACCTATAAGTCGATTGCCTCCGGCATCTCCATCTACCCTCATTCGTAACTCCTCTCCGCACTCCATCTGTCGACTCTTGTTCCATTTAGGTAGCACCCATTAGGTAGGACCCTTTGTATGATAACATAGGTAGAATTCCCCTATTCTTTGCATGCTAACATTAGGTAGATGTTTCCCTTTGTAAATCCTAACACATAGGTCCATATTGCATGACAACTCTAGAGCAGAGCCTCCCCACTTTTAGACCTTCCGTGCATCTCCGATCTTGTGGCATGTCAGTCCGTTCTATTGCAAAGAGGTAACTGCCTAAGACTCGATTCAGCGAGCTGCGACACCTACTGCTAGGACGTTGAACACACTGCCCACCCTCCTTTGACACAGCTGGTGTCCTCTTTTGTAAGTCCATGTTCAGATGGAAATCCTTAACCCCTAGTTAGCCGAACTACGTTTTACTCTGATTCTCATTCCAGATGAGATACGTAGGCATAAGACGCGACGTCTTACCGATCACACTTCTCTTTAACCCATAGGTAGCCGAGCTACGAAGACTCCGATTCTCATACTCGGATGAGATACGTAGGCAGTGGATGCGACATCCTTGCGAGTCATTTTCTTTTAACCTTCCTTTTAGTAAATAGTACTTTAGATATACCTACACCCTTTAGACTAGAACAACACTTATGAAAAGGGCTCCCTAGGAGTACCTAGGATGTTTTGGGTGCTGAAAATCTTCCCATTGCATAACCGACCCCCTTACCCAAATCTCTGACATTTTTACTAGTTTTTGATTGGATAAAACTTTTAGGTTTTTGTTCGCTTTCTAACCATTCCTTTGGATAAATAGAAGTGCGGTGGCGACTCGACTTGTATGGTTTACCTTGGATTTAGTCAATATCTCTAATGGTAACGAATACCCCGCTACAGAAAAGTGGCGACTCTGCTAGGGATTAATACTTCCTAGTGGGTTTAGCCTACTTTTTGCCTTTGTTGTATTGTATGTTTATATTTATTTGTGACATATTTTTGTGCAAATTTGGGATGACTGTATTGTTTGTAATGTATGAATTGCTTGATATATATCAATTGCTTGTGTGCTTGGTGGTCTCTTGTGAGATTAGTTCTCTACCCGAACTCAAGTGCACTTATGATAGGAGAATGGCATAATCTTGTTGACTTGTGTGGAGTTATTCCTTAGCAAGTTGACTTGCAAGCCCATTCACTTGGTGGAGGTCTTGTTGGGATCAATAATGTCACACGAGTAGTCGTGGTTAGGCATTACTCTTTCCAATATAAACCTTAGAAGCCAAGGACCTTAGTTTACCACGCCCATCTTGGCCTATTTTTAGGACGTAGTGCGAAGATCATTCAAGTGTAAGATTTGATATGATTGTTACGCGATACTACACTCATAAGAGTCTCTCTTGAGAATATTTTTGGAATACGAGTAGTCGTTTATCCGATAATATCCGAAAGATTGGATGATGACTATGGGAACCTCTTGTAGAACATGATTGTCAGGTTTAACCATTGTACACTCCCTTTGGGTGGTTCTTAACCAAGACTCCATGCTCGCGACTCGAAACAAACCCTTGATTTGTGGTTGATCCGTTCTTGTGTATCCTTAATATCAATGGAACTTGGGTGTTGATAAGGTGTAAACCATAATCCACCAAAATGGATGATTGATATTAAGGATAACTTGATCCATCCCATGACCTTTGTGTGGTGTGATTTGCTTGATCCTTGAGTGTGATTGTTGCATCCATGCATTCATGCATTCATACACATCCATATCATCAACAATGAGAAAACTTTCAAGGAACTTAAGAGGTCTATTTGCAAATTTTCAGACATGGATAAGCAAAGAAGGAATACGAAGAAGTACAGTTTCAGACAACCCGACTTGAAAGAGTTAAGGAGTTTGACATCCTATGTATTAGATCCCTTGGAATTCAAGGCTCGTCATGGGAAGCTTCTGTCTATTCTGGCTACTCAAGTGGATGAAGGTCTAATGAGTGTGTTGGTGCAGTTCTATGATCCCTTGTACCGTTGCTTCACTTTTCCAGATTTCCAGCTTTTGCCCACGCTTGAGGAGTATGCCTATCTTGTGGGCATACCTATCCTAGACCAGTTGTCGTTCAATGGCTTGGAGAGGGTTCCTTCTTCTCAAGAGATTGCTGATCTGTTGCGTATAGATGAATATATTATTGGTGCTCATATGACTACCAAGGGTGGAATTCAAGGTCTCCCGTCTGATTTCCTCATTGATCAAGCTACTATGTTTGGGAAGGCCATGAGTGAGAACGCCTTTGAGGCCATATTTGTACTTCTCATCTATGGGCTAGTGTTATTCCCCAACATCGACAAGTTTGTGGATGTGAACGCCATTAGGGTTTTCTCTACTCTTAATCCCGTTCCTACTCTGTTGGGCGACACTTATTTCTATTTGCATATGAGGAATGCAAAGGGCGGTGGTACCATTGTGTGTTGTTTGCCTCTGTTGTACAAGTGGTTTATTTCGCACTTGCCTTAGACGCTCGCCTTCAAGGAGAACAAAGGATGTCTACGGTGGTCCACGAGACTTATGTCTCTCACTAATGATGATATCTTTTGGTACAACCATGTATATGATGGTGTGAAGATTATCGACTCTTGTGGTGAATTCTCCAATGTACCTCTTCTTGGTACATGCGGTAGAATTAACTACAACTCTATTTTGGCACGTCGTCAGCTTGGGTTCCCCCTAAAGGATAAACCCAATAACATTCTGTTAGAGGATGTGTTCTTTCAGGAGGGTAAAGATCCCCAAGGCTTGAAGGGCAGGATGGTCCGCGCTTGGCGCAAGATCCATAAGAAAGGAAGGAAGGAGCTAGGTCCGAAGAACTGTATCGCTTTGGAACCCTATACCTCTTGGGTTAGGAGGAGAGCTTCCGAGTACCTCATGCGTTATGAGTATCCAAGACCCACACCTTTGGTTGTGGATGGGCCTTCAACCCTCCCTAGCCAAGGAGTAAAGGAGTTGAGAGACGAAGACCGTTCGCGTGCTTGGATCCGTGAACGAGAGGAGTTGCTTCAGTAAATCAAAGAGAAGTGTTGCGGTGGAAATAGGATACCCAACTATTAATTAGTTTGAATCACGATTCAATTCACAACCGCTCTTTGATTTATCCGAAGGAAAAGGTCAAAAGAGGGAAAAACCTATTTTTGCATTGTAAACCAATGCGAGGAGAGCTCTAGGTAAGGGGTTGGCTAAGCTTAGGGAAGGTACTAGCACCCTAAACTTCTGTAGTACTCTACAGGAACCTTTTGTTTACTGTATGCTTTTTTATTTTTATTATCTGCTTTAAATATATACTGAGCTAAGGGATAGAGTGACCTAAAAGACCTAAGGGGTTAGTCCTAAATTTTTTCGGCAAGACGTCGCATCTTGTGCCTACATATCCTGACGGGAATGGAATCAGAGTAATTGTAGTTCCCCTCGAAAGGGAGGTTAGAAATTTCTTGACTTTGGTCAAGGTTCCGATGGGGAATAAGCATTTCTTAAGGAAACGCTTACGTGGAGTGTTGAAACTCCTATTTCTACGTTGAGACGTTGAATTAAAATTAGGGATTCCACGGCGGGAAACCCTAAAGCAGAGTACAACGACTCTTTGACCTAATGCTAGGGTAAATGGCGTTTTCGTCCACGGCGGGACGCCTAGGCTATTGAGGTTTTGGAAACGGTCAAGGGTTTGAAAAGGGTCAAAATTTAGGGTTATTGACTCGGCGGTCACACTGCTAAACCTAATTCCTTCGGAGGGCAAGGCGGTAAAAACATGCCAGCAACGGAATCATTACATGGCAGGCATAAAAATATGAAAATAAAGCAAGCAGTAAAGGAAAGCATCGCGACCACTCGCGTAAATTACAAATCCCCAAAAATGCGAAATAAAATAAACCGCGACCATGGCCTCGCGTAAATTACATCCATGGAACAAAAACGTGCAAATGAAATAATAATGATAAACCGAAACAAACAAATTAACGAGGGTTAGACGAAAATGAAACGGCTAAGTCAAAACTGAATTTTCGAGATTTTTCTTTGTTGAAAAGAAAAGTTATTATATATTTTTTTCATATTTTTGATAAGGAAGGGTTATTTTAAGGCTAATGCCTTTTTTCTAAAAAAACAAATTGTTTTAATTTGAAAGGTTTTTTTGATTAAGAAAAGAACTTATTTTTAATTTTTGTGGTAAATAAATAAAAACAAATTAATCTAAATATTAAAAAAAATTGTGTTATTATTATCCTTTTTTAAACGGTGGAGAATGATAAAAACAAATTATAAATTATGTACCTAGCTTTTAAAACAAATTAATTATAAATTATGAATAAAAACAAATTAATCTAAATAACAAAAACAAACTTGATTATAAATTATGTACCTAGCTTTTTTAAACAAAGGAAATTTGTAACGTAAAAGTTATATATAAAAAATCTTACTTAATAGCAATTATTAACGTTACTAATTTTATTAATTAGAAGTTATGAGAAAACTTTCCAATTTACTATGTTAATGACTAATTGACTCCTAGTGGTGCTTTTTTATTTAAAACAATTACTAATACCAATTTACCAAAACCAAACAGACAAGCATAAACGTGAATAGAAAAAGGTCATTTGGCTTTGTGCTTGCTGCTAGGGTTTGTCAATCCTTTCTCTTTCTCTCCTTATACCGCCGGCGGCGGCCATTGTTGCATGCTCCATGTTTCTTTCTTCTATCCTACGCATCTTCTTCTTAAACCTGAAATGCACACATCAGAGCAAAACGATTTACGGTGATAAAATCCTACCTGTACGCGTTTGTTATCGACGGCGTTTGTTGAGGTTCGTTAGCCGATGATGTTTTACGACTGAGGCGTTGCTCGATGACGGTAATGGGTCCCGGTGGTAGTGGCAATCAGAAGGATCCACGACCGCCATGAGTTCCCGACGTTGATCCGTTACGACGAAGCTTCGATTCTGGCTTCTCCTTATTTTTCCAGGATTGCGGATCCCTCTTAATATTTATATCCCCCTCGAATCCACTGTGGGCTTTGATTTTTCATGATTTCCGCTGAAGTTGTTGCTAGATTTGTTGAGGTATTTTCGGAACAGATTATTAATGAGTTTTTGACTGAACGACTTTGTTATGTTGTTGTTGTGCTTTTGGATCCGGATTTTACGTTTATTGATTTTATTTCGGATTTGCTGGCTGGTATTGTTTTGGATTTAATTATGATTTACGGATCTTGGATGAGTTTGATTCTTTTCTGATGTTGATTTGGATATCCGTTTTATTTTCAGATATTGGATTTGCCGAAATATTATTCTTGGATCCATAGCTCCAGATTTGGATTTTCGGTTGGCTTTGAAATCTGGATATTTGGATTTGTCTTGGATATATTTACTTGATAGATGGATATGGATTTTAGATTCATGTGGGTAATCCGTTTGGCTTCGAAACAATTTTCCGGTAGAATCATTTTCGGCCCAGGACTTCTTTTTCTCTTCTTCTCTGCTGTCCCGAAAAGAACGGATACTACCGGTTGATGCCGAGGTCGTGAATCGGAATGGGAGCTGGTTTCGGCAATTGTCGTGCCCTCCCGACACCCAGTGATGACATTTTTCTGAGGGTGTCAAAATAAATTCTAACATTTTTTACTCCGCTTTTCTGTTCTTTGTCTGTGTGCAGGTACGGAAGGAAACATCGGATGAAGAAACATGAAGAACCGGCATGAAGATCATAGGACCTAGAAATAAAAATCAAAATGTATTTCCTTTTATAATTTGTAATAAAATTATTTATGAATAAAATTCACAAACATTTCTACCCAAGAACAACGTTTGATTCTTCTTTCCATGATTTAATTTTGTCGCAACCGAACGACCCAAAACAATATCTGATTAAAAATCAACTTGGTCAAAATTCTCTGAATGAAATTAATCAGTTAAATTTAAACGATTAATAATAAAACCGACTTCACCGTATGAAACCAATATGAATAAATTCCAGAAAAACCCAAATGAATTAAACTTCGTCATCTCAAACCGTGTTGCTTAAAACATGATGTAACCTTCAGTTCCATTCCAATATTTCCAGATTAAATCGCGCTTGATGATAGAATCGATGATAGTCTTGAACGAATTAAAACAGGAAGGAAGCAGAGAAAACCGATTAACAGTGAAAACAGAAATATATTCCGCATTAAAATTCAATTTGCGTCTCTGATAAAATACCAAACCATAAACCAATTCAGCCCATAAACCTCAATCAAACAGCAATCAAAACCCGAATCTGAATCAGAATTTCTACTGCTTTGGCTTCAAAAATAACTGGCAGATAGCAGAAGAACAGAAAAATAAACTGATTAAAACAGAAATTCCGCCGCATGGAATCTTGTCCCGATTTGAACCGAACCAGCTTAATGTCTCAAACATACTCAAACCCAAGTGACAAAATAAATGTCTCGGAACTCAATTGACGACAGAGTCTCAGCCCGTTGAATTAATTACCGTATCTCAAAAATCCTGATGCCAAAAGTTACCGTGCATCTCTGTTTATCCTCAAAGAAAATGAAAATAAAATAAAAACTCGGAAGCGAAGGCCCTAATTATTCAATAAATCCCTGATGATAACTTAGCTTCGAGGACTGTCAGTAAACAACGTGAAAATGACCATTTTGCCCTTTAACAACTAAAGTGTACCAGACGCGGTTTCTGCAAAACGAAACAAAACTACACAACCCGTTAATAGTTAGCTGATGCGAAAATGAGATGACATGCGACATGAATCGACTAATTTGAGGGTAAAATTTGGGGTATTACAGTTGCCCTTATTTAAATAGCTACACCGGATGATTTGAGCGGCAGAGACTCGAGAAATCACGGTGGAGAGATTTAAATATAGATAACCGAAAATTTTGCCCTTAGATGCGGCGATATGCACTGCTAGGGACAAAACGGAATAGAATAATGCTGACCATGCTATGATGCGTATAATGCGGATGATGGAATGATAAATGCAATGATACAGACGATACGACGACACAGGGGACATACGCAATGAACGAACCACACTGGGGAATATGACGCACTAGGGAAACAACGTGACACGGGGAATTCTAAAGATGATGGTCAACTGGTGCGAGCACGACCAACCGTCACTTTTAGAAAGGGAATGGTAAAACGGGATCCCCAATGGAGATGGCACCGATGAAACGGCCTCCACTGGGGAATATCTGAGAGTAAATGATCAACAGGTTCAGGCGTGACCGGCTGATACTCTAGGGTAAAAAAGTAGGATCGGCATGACTGTAGGATCGATTAACAAGATGCCGGAGCATTGAGCAAAGCATAACCTCCGAGCCTCTGGAAACTCTCCCTCGTGACAGGATCAAACGGAATTTTTAGGAATCCGTAGGAAATATACGGGGTAAAACCGGCTGTATGCCAAAATAAATGGACTTTAATGGGAAATGCCCTAATAAGCTTTCTCGAGAGAGAACTGCCACTTATCGTTGGAAGGGACTTATATGCCAAACTAAATAAGCTTTCCAATAAAGAGGTTATTGCTTATCTGTGGATAATAGATGAAAAATTGATTGATTGATGAGCTCCGCTGGAGGGAATTGTCACTCATCTGATAAATAAACCTCTTCATATCTAAGGTCGGCGCCCGGAATACGATTCAGATTCTTCTTTTACTAAAGGATAAAATGAACTTCTTCATACTTCAAGGTCGGCGCCCTGAACATGATCCAGCTCCTTCTTTTACTAAAGGATAAAATGGTCCACGGCGGGAGGCCCAAGAATGAGTACGGCGACTCAACGTTTTGAAGTTTAGGAAAAGATATGTCCACAGCGGGACACCCAAGCATGAGTGCGGCGACTCAACTTCTCAAGGTTTAGGAAAGGATATGTCCACGGCGGGATGCTCAAGAATGAGTGCGGCGACTCAACGTCTTAAGGTTTGATGTAGGTGATACGATCCTCGACTGGGAACTGTCGCTTGTCTGCAAAGGATTGTAAATGATTTCCTTGAAAGATAGTGCAAAATAAAGGCACGTCCAAGTAGGTTCAGTGACCGACGGGACCGAAGTTCGATCTAGAACTGGGCTAGAAAGAACTGCCCAACAAGACTCCATTGGGGAAATAACCTCAAATGGGGATTATCTTATCCTAACGCGGAAAGATAACTGAAATAACCATCGTCCACGAGGGTTGAACTCTGTGGGGATTAGTTGGAAATACATAGTATTTTATGCTTAGGCTGACGATCTACTTGGAGAGGGCGGACTAACCCAGTTACTCGGCGGTAACGACAAAGGATGACGATGAATAGCAAACATGCTAATGCGCATGCCAAAGTGTATACTACTGTGTATGTAAATGTGTATGAAAACGTCATGCAATGAGTATGCAATGCTTAGGCTCATGCGTATGCTGACAAAACCGACGAGCGGAGGACCTGAGATGAAATAAGCATTTCGATGGGAATATCCGGGGACCTCTGCAATAGTACCCCTCTCAGGGGATAAGAAGAGCTGATGGGAGAACCGAATTTGGCTTCAAAGTATAACTTCCCTGGGGAGAGAATATCGTTACTTTCACATGGGGATATGATACGGCTTTACTGGAGAGTATGATATCACGACTTCCATTGGGGATCTTTGACCTATGCATGAGGATACGATGTCAGGACTATCCGTGGGGGATAGCTGTCATGAACCATAGTCAGCCAAAGAACTCTTAGGATCAGAGACTTCCGGGGATAAAATAAATATCCGCTTCGTGGGGATGATGTGGAATTAGGCAACTTCATGGAGACAACGTAGCAACTTCCTGGGAATAGTACCTCGGCTTCCTACTGGGGAGAATTCAACAGACATTCCTGGGGGAAGTATTCCTAAGGCAAGTAAGGCAATTCCACTGAGGAACAGATGATCCCATTGAGGATGGGTCTTCCAGAATAGATATCACTTGGAGGATACCGGGGATATCTCTGCAGTCTTGAGAGTCACTGGGGATTATCGGATGGATCCCAAAAGTGTTGTCAACTTAAAATCTCGCTGGGGACTGTCTCTGGGAAGATGATGGTAATGATCAAATGCTTATGCAACACCGAGACTTACCGGGGAGCGAAGAGATCCTTCATAGATTTCCATGAGTCAAAGTAACTTTCGTTTCCAAATGTATTTCCGAGAAAATTATTTTGGTTTTGAAAACACTTTTCACGTTCAAATTTTATTAACAAAAGCAAATTGCATAACAAAATAAAACGGAGATAATGTGAACAAGGAAATTGAATAGCAAAAGGTAAATTTTATTGAAGAATGGTAACTTGCTAAAGGCATAGCTCCATGGAAAATTACAATTTTAAATTGGCAATATGGAAAAGGTTACATTGAATCCAACGACCTACTATCCCTAATGACTAAGACTACCCAAAACCTTGCTCATGAAGAGAGTGATTGGATTTGAAGTGGACTTCTGTAAATGTATCTGTGATGTTCGATGTCATCCGATGCAGTGAAATGCCATGTCCCTAACTTTTGCCTGGACTGCCCTTTCGGGTTTTCAATCCACCAGGACGCTCATTTTTGCCTAAGCCGCCCTTTCGGGTTTTCAACTTAGCAAGCCATAGTATTATTTGTTTTTTATTTTCTTTAGGCATAATATTTTCGGACTGCATCGGAGTTCACAGGATGTGCGAGCTCTTCTCCATCCATTGTTGTAAGAATTAGCGATCCTCCGGAGAAGACTGTCTTAACAACAAATGGACCATTGTAATTGGGCATCCACTTCCCGCGCATGTCCTTGTGAACTGGCAAGATCTTCTTGAGTACAAGTTCTCCTTGTTGAAACTCACGGATTCAGACTTTCTTGCCGAAGGCTCTCTTCATCCGTTTCTGGTATAGCTGACCATGGCACATAGCCGTCAAACGCTTCTCGTCGATGAGGTTCAGCTGGTCGAATCTGTCTTGAACCCACTCGGCTTCATCTAGCTTGGCTTCCCTCAATACCCTTAAGGAAGGTAGCTCAACTTCAATGGGGAGGACGGCGTCTGTTCCATATACCAATGAGAAAGGGGTTGCCCCTGTTGAAGCTCGGACTGTAGTTCTGTATCCATGCAAAGCGAACGGTAACATCTCATGCCAATCCTTGTAAGTCTTGACCATCTTTTGTAGGATCTTCTTGATATTTTTATTCGCGGCTTCAACAGCTCCATTCATCTTAGGACGGTAAGGAGATGAATTATGGTGCGCAATCTTGAAGCTGTCACACAACTCTTTCATAGTCTTGTTATTCAGATTGGTACCATTGTCAGTTATGATTCGGCTCGGAATTCCATAGCGACAGATAATCTCCCTCTTGATGAAGCGAGCAACAACCTGCTTGGTCACGTTGGCATAGGAAGCGGCTTCTACCCACTTGGTGAAGTAATCAATAGCAACTAAAATGAATCGGTGACCGTTAGAAGCTTTCGGCTCAATTGCCCCAATCATGTCAATGCCCCACATTGAGAAAGGCCACGGCGAAGTCAAAACGTTCAACGGTGCCGGAGGTATATGCATTTTGTGACACTTCCTGGCGTATCGGATGCAATCTGATTCCATAGTTAACCAGTAATATCCAGCCCTCAAGATTTTCTTGGACATGGCATAACCGTTGGCATGAGTTCCGAACGTCCCTTCATGAATCTCCTGGAGTAACATATCGGCTTCACGTTTATCAACACATCTAAGTAGAACCATGTCGTGGTTTCGTTTGTATAGCACGTCATTGCTGATGAAGAACTTGGATGCCAATCTTATCAAAGTCCTTTTGTCCAGATAAGAAGCATCCGATGGATACTCTTGCGTGAGCAAATAATTCTTGATGTCATGAAACCAAGGCTTTTCATCAGTTTCATCTTCTTCAATCACCAGACAGTAGGCGGGTTCAATTCTACGTTCAATTCGAATGAGTGGCGCTCCATTGATAAATTTGACCTTCCACATGGATGCTAACATGGCTAAGGCGTCAGCAATATGATTCTCAGACCTCAGAACATGCTCGAACTTGATCTCATCGAAGTATTTAATCAACTCCACAATATAGGCTTTGTAAGGGACTAGCTTCTCATTCTTGGTTTCCCATTCACCTTTCACTTGATAGATAACCAATGATGAATCTCCGCTTACTTCAAGAAGTTTGATTCAGAGGTCAATAGCTGCTTCAAGGCCAAGGATGCATGCTTCATATTCGGCGACATTGTTCGTGCATTCAAAGTCTAACCTTGCTGTAAATGGGGTATAGCCACCTTTTGGATTCATCAAAATGGCGCCTATGCCGTGCCCATTGTAATTTGAGGAACCATCAAACATCATCTTCCACCAGAGACCCGGTTCGGGACCCCCCTCGGGCTCTGGCTTCTCGAAATCTTTTACCCACATAATGTCTTCGTCCGGGAAGTCAAACTTGAGAGGCTCGTAATCTTCGACCGGTTGGTCCGCAAGTTCAAATTTCCCTTGATCACTTAGTAAGGCTAGTTCTTGTAATGTTGTGGATTTCAAGGCCTCAAGTTCAAATTTCCAGTCAAGGCATCCCAG
Organism: Lathyrus oleraceus; assembly: GCF_024323335.1. Taxonomy (NCBI): domain Eukaryota; kingdom Viridiplantae; phylum Streptophyta; class Magnoliopsida; order Fabales; family Fabaceae; genus Lathyrus; species Lathyrus oleraceus. The sequence continues at coordinate 320,696,719 of NC_066584.1, read as the reverse complement.
ACAAATCAAGCAGTAGACTACTATGCAAGGCACATCAAAGGTGTTTCTTCAAGAGCTTGTCAATCGAGATTTAAATTGCGTGACATGAGTCTTAAGAAATATAGAAGGAATGAGAGTGGAGAATTCCATTAACTCATTCTGAATATCTTTGGGTACGGGACGAATGACCCAGTTGTTCATCGTATTCACCTTTATTCATAGACTTTACCACGATTCAAATCAAATAATTGTCAAGTTTCCCTTCACAAAGCAACTATGCAACAATCAGAATAAGCCTCTATTAGTAACTTATCAATCATGATTCAAGTTGTATGCCATGAGCCTTAAGTAACAAAGAATGATGAGAGTGAAGCATTCTTATCCTTGTATAGGGTATCCTTGGGTACATGACGAATGACCCAGTTGCTCAAGGTAATCACCTTTGTTCATAGACTTTAGTGCAATTCAAATCCAACGATTGACAAAGTCTTCAGAAGGAGTAACAAGGATTTTTCCTCACCAACTTGAAAGTTATGATGAGAATCACATGCCATGAGCCTCAAGTAGTAAATAAAGAATGAGAGTGGAGAATTCCATTAACTCATTCTGAATATCTTTGGGTACGAGACGAATGACCCAGTTTCTCATTGTATTCGCCTTTACTCATAAACTTTAGTGTGATTCATATCCAATGAATGCCAAGTCTTCTTCATTTTTCATTATCATTTCTCTTGCCTCATCAGTTTCTTACTGTCTTTGTTCCGTTTGTAGTTGGCCGAACTACGAAGCTCTGACTTTCTCATTGCATAATGAGAATATGTAGGCACGGGGATTCAAATTCTCTGCGAGTTACCTTATTTATTCTTCATCAATCAATACCATCCTTGCGAAATCATTTTCCTTTGGGACTATATGCTTATCCTTTTAGGACAATTTAATGGGAGTCCACCTTATGTACCAATAGTTGTTTGCATTGATGTCAAACACTTAATTCCTTCTTTTTTGGCCAATATGCTTGTTTACTCTTTGGTTCAGAGTTTATTCCTCCATGGATCCAATATACCATTCTTCTTTGATTTCAAATTGTTTGTTCCCTACAGTGATATACTGTTCCTTGTACCAAACATCATTTTCCTTGAGGACTCCATACATATCCTTTTAGGAAGATTTAATTAGATTCCACCCTATGAACCAATAGATGTTTATCTTGATGCCAAACACTTAATTCATTCTTTTTTGGCCAATATGTCTGTTTACTCTTTGGTTCAAAGTTCATTTACCTTTATGGGTTTCCATGCTACCATCGTCTTTTGGTACAAGTTACACTTTTCATCACTTCAGTCATACCCTTTTAGTTGTGTTTGTCTTGTCAGTCCTAGTTGCTTAGGAAAACACCTCTTTGTTTCTTCAGTTTGTTTCGCATTAGCTCCACGAACTACGGAGCTCTGATTTTCTCATTGCACGATGAGAATACATAGGCACAAGGATGCGAATCCTTGGCGAGCACAATCGTATGTATTCCTTCTTTTGCCTTAGGGAACCATCCATGACTTTCATGATCCATCACGTATCTTCAATCATTACCATTCATACCAGTGACATATTGCCTCTCTTTGAAACCAAATACAATTTTCTTTGGAATTCCATACATACCCTTTTAGGACGATTTAATCGGAGTCCGCATTTGTACAAAGAGTTGTTTGTCATGTCAACAAACATTTTATTCCTTCTTCTTTGCCCAATATGCCTGTTTCCTTCTATGGTACAAATTTCATTCCCTTTATGGATTCCAATACACCCTTACCTTTGGTTCCAAATCACAATCTTCTATCACTTTTACCAAATCCTTCATTTATTTGACTTTTCTTCATCACTCCATTCATCTCCATGGACCATTACTCACTACATCCATTCAATATCTTCTACCAATCATTCACTTCATATGATATACTTTATTTTTGAGCCAGATACATTATTCCTTTGAGCTTCATATGTACTTTTGGGCAAATAATTGATGCCTGCCTCTGAACCAAGAACCTTGTTTACTTACCTTGGTGCCTGATATAGGAAATACCCTTTATTTTTTGACCAATATGCCAATTTTCCTCTTGGGTTCAAATATACCTACCATATGGGTTCAGACCATATTATCCTTTCGTTCAAACCATACTTGTTATCAATCTTCTTTCATCTTCCATCATTAGTTCTATGAACTACAGAGGTCTGAATTCCTTATTACACTATAAGGATACGTAGGCATGATGGTCATAATCCTTATTGAGCACTCTATATATTTCCTCTTCTTTTTCCCTTTATTTATTTTGCGAGTAATCTTTAGATAGTAACACACATCCGAGCAAGAACAATCAAAACGGTTCCCGTTGAGTACAATGGATGTGATGAGTGATAATACCTTACCCTTGCATAACTGACTTCCTTACCCACTTATCTCTTTCCTCCGGGTTTTATCAAATTTTTCCCTTTCTTTCGGGAATAAATAAAGTTTTATGGCGACTCTATTGTATGTTTGAGTGTACGATGCGTTCGGGTATATTTTCATTAGCTTCAATATGTTGTCGACTAATTAAATCCATACTAATTATGTTTTGTTTTTTTCAGGAGCATGATTGTTTGAAAATGATTAACCATAGCAGGAAGATATTGGTGTTGCCACAACCCAGTAATTGTTAGTTTGGTGATGTTATATGTTATTCCAGTTTTGTCAATTATGTTAATCTACATATGTGACCATAAACCACGACATGCAGACAACTTTTGCAAAGAAGTGGCACTTAGAGTCATCATATTTTCACCTACCTATAGGCGAGATGAACATCACTCTGGATGAAGTCTCATACCTCATGCATCTTTCCATCAAGTAGAAATTACTGGACCACAGGAGGATATGGTAAGAGAAAGAGGTCAATCTGATTGTCACCCTGTTGGGGGTTGACCCTGGTAAAACGTCGGAGGAGGCAACTCACACTAGAGGTGCTCATGCACGGTTTAGATCTTTGAAAAATCTTTATAATGCTCATGTGAAATGGGCTACGGGTGTTGTAAGCGATGATGTGTAGGTTGAGTACCACCGACATTGCCCATTAAGGTGTTATCTCTTATTCTTGGTTGGCACATCCATGTTTGTGAATAAAAGTGTAACATCTGTCGATGTGGTATACCTTAAGTACTTCACATACCTGACTCCGATTCACAAGTACAACTGGGGGGCCGCCTGTTTGGTCTACCTCTACTCGAAGTTGGGTGAGAGTTGTCTTTGGAAGACAAAGCAGTTAATGGGGTGTTGCATATTACTTACAGTTATTTCTTGTTACTAATATTTTCATAATTCATTTGTTACACTGTTTATTAATATTTTATCCGCAACATTTTCAGGGATGGATCATCTCACATTTCCCTCGCATCACCGGGTGGGAAGCTCCGCTTAATTACACAGAGGATTGGCCTCGTGTAACCGCTTTTGTTTCGTACAGGGGGAATGGCGCGACAGAGACATTCAAAGTATCTCTTGATAGTATGGCAACATATGACGTTTGTTTCTGACCATACGAGGGTCACCGCCAAATACGTCAATTTGACATCATTTCCTTATACTCCGGTTGGTTGGGATGTGGGTCATCTCTTATGTATCCTTATCTATCTGATGGAGTGATGCGCCATTTTGGCTACTTGAAGATTATTTTTAGACCTCCCCATGAGTTTACTCCTCTCATTGTTCCCTACAAAGACCTACAGGCGATACTGGGTGATTTTGAGAGACACCTGGTACTAGAGGAGTATCGCCAGGATCTAGCTCTTGTACAATGGGCTTATGATAAGGGCTACATGACATGGCTCTATAGGGTGTCACACCATATCATGACACCAGACGCTCCTGGATACATATCTAGGCTAGTTAACCATGAGGTGCTTGAGGTTCGGGATGAGAAGATAGAGAGCATGACGATGCTATGTCGACATGTTGTGAAGATGGGTAGAGAATCCATAGAGTTCAGACTCTTTGTGGATGGAAGTCCCCAGTTTTCCCTAGTGGGACGCATGGTTTCCAAGTAACGAAATGTCGTGCAGTACAAGCGATGGAGGAGGAAAGCAGTTAGACATACCCAATAGCTTATATTGGGATGTGTTATTTTTTTTAGTATTTTCAATGTACTTTCAAACAAATGTTATGTATGAATTATCTTGACTTTTTTTATTTATGTATGAATTTTCAGCCTCCTCTAACTTAAATATAACTTAAATTTACTTTGATTTTACGTTAATATAAGTTGGCCTCACAAAAAATGAATATTTGGACAATGGTGTTGTTCTTATATGATACATGGAAGATTCTGGAAATGCACCTCTGAAATAAATCCCCTTTTGTATTTACCACATTTTTAAAAACTTTCAGGGGACATTTCAGATATGTATCTCCGAATACACAAAATATCCATACGAAGATGCATCTCCGGACCACAATTTGGTCAAAAATAGGGTGGATCTCAGAATAGTGCATTTTGATTGTGATTTGGATGCGTTCGAAGATGCATCTTCGAGCGCTTGAAGGGCAGTTTCGGATTTTCAAAGGTGTGGTATGCACATGCAAGGGTGGAAAGAGTATTCCCCATGAAGAATAAACAAATATGTGTGGATTTTAGTGGGGGCACAAGCCCACATACAGCTCTGAATAGCTTCGTCCATGCTCAACAGAAGGTTTCACCCTATTGAAGTACACTTATGCCTTAAACAAATAGTGAGGCATTGTAAGATATTTTTCTTAATAACATATGATCCCTATTTATACAACTTTGGATTCGTTTTGGACCATACAAAATGGTTAACGCAATCACAGTCGTACAAAATTGTCAGCAAAATCTAAACCTTTGAGTTAACCTACCAAATTTTTCATAACTCCTCAAAAAATCTTGTATTTGCATGAGGATTTTGAAAAAAGGGGTAATCTTATACTACCGGTTTTTTCACCATTTTACAAAAAAATCAATAAAGATAGGTACTTTTAAAAAAACCGGTAAGTTTCCCGACATATCGGTTTTTTTAAATAGTCAGTATTCCAATTTTATTTATATACATTAACATATTTTTTTAACTGTACCAAAAATTTCACTTGTTCTACCAAATTTTTCATCTGGTCTTTTTGATAAAATTTTGGCAAGAGTAATATGGGTATTATTAAAAACTGAGGGGGTGCTAGAAGGATGCTTCTAGAACCATGATGAATGCTATATGAAAGGTTCCTTCAGGAATTACATTAAATAGTTTCTCTGTTTTGAATTTGTTTAGGGAAAATCCTATCTATTTTTCTTCCATTTTTATTCAAAATTTTAGAGAAAATGGGGATAGGAAGAAATATTTATGACGTTGTAGGATAGATCAACATGTTTATGTTCACAGAGAGAGAGATCACAAGTATCTGAAGTTAACCCAGGTGAGTCTTATCATGCTCAAGGTACAATATGACCTAGGAGATACATATCAAACTTAGTTCTCGATCTCAGAACATATCTCGTTCTCGTGTCCAACCTCAAGCACTGACTCCAGCACTAATAGGATTTTCTGAGGGCCATCAGACTTATCTTTGTTGCCACTTTATGAGTATCATTTTGATCTATGTATATAGGTAAAGGTAAATATTTAATTTAATTTTAACATAACAGTTATATAATTAAAAATAATGTATATATTTATTACATTGTTGTGAGTATAAAAGTAAGTTTATAATTATCGTATTCACAACGACTGAAAGTTTCAAAGACCATTCAACAATTTTTAAGATGTTAAGTAGAGAAGGGTTTTATAGTTGTTTTAATGTGTAAAGTAAATGACAGAAAATAAGTTATAGAAAGTAAAAGGGAGAATTCGGTGTAAATAGTTAGAAATCTTGCTAAGGGTAGATTTTGTCATTACATATTTATCATGCATAACCATATGTCGGTAATATGCTTTCTACTCAACTATTAATATTACAACATGTTGTTCTCATGTTCTCATTCGTAACTCTTGTTAGTATTAACGTCGTGAAATCAACGCATTACTTAATAAATGGTATCTAGGTGTATTAATCAACACAAAGCATTAAGTTCCAACAATTATAAAGTAGCAAGACTGCATAATGATCCTACTATAGTACATGCGGATATTGAACCTAACCCTATGTCTAGGAATTAATATCCAATAGATGATAATTTTGGATCTAGAAATGACAAGCATCTTTCAAATGTCAAGTCACACAATGAAAATAAGTTATAAGTAGCAAATCTAAAACATGCATTAATATTAAAGACTCGTCAATATTAAAGCTTGAGTAGACTTACATAAAACGATAATAACTATTTAATAGATAAATATAATGATTACATCCAACCTCCAATAAAGATATTTTTAGTCACACTTACTCATCATAGTTGTACTGGTAATTCTGCAAAGATGAACTTTAAAGTTTATATGCCCTATCACTCCTGCAGAGTTTCCACCTTCAATCTATCTCTATTATTCTCATGTTGTATACCAAGGAGAACCTACTGTGATTTTGTACTACATCACTTCACCGAAACTACCTTTGCAATTAATTGAAGACCCCTATTTATAAGTGCAAATTCACTAATACCGCTAGGTGTACCGCCCATATGCGCCTAGCGAGTCTGCTTTTTTATGGATCAAGAAATGCTAGTTATTTGACAGGTGACCCTAGCCTTTGTTGAACACATCGCCTTTGCGCTTATCATACAAACCCTTTTTCACTATGAAGTACTTTAGCCTTGAATACAAAAACCCTTTTTTCACTAAGAAATCAATACAAAAACCCTCAATTAGTAAATACATGTTAGGAAAGTATAAACAAGTGTTCTATCACTTTTTATAGACAAATTGAGGGGTTTTATATTGATTTCTTATAAAATAAGTTAATAAATGTCTACGTATTTTACATAAATTTGACGCTTATAAACAACTCTCTTTGACCTATCATTTTGTTTGTCCTCAAACAAAATCATTTCAAATGGTTCAAAAACCTTTGAATGCGTGTTTTATTAAAAGGTTGATTGACTCAGGTCAATAATTTTTTTGGAATTATTTTTATTGCATGGTATTCTTTCAAATGCATGGTCATAATCAATTTCAGGACTATCCATAAATCACATAATAAAGATAAATCATTTGCTTTACCAAAATACAATTTTAAAACATGTCTAAATCAACAGTTAATCATTCATAAGAATAATAGTCTCACTGAGTATCTCTCAATGGTTAGTGTTTCCCTCATACTTATACAATGTATGAACTATATAAACACTTTGCATTTCATATAAGAAGTATCACAATATATATAATCAATCTTGGATCACTAAGGTTTTTCTTTTTGTTGTAACATGGCTAGGCTTACAAAAAAAGTTGGGTTTTCTTTGTATTCAAAAGTCTAAAGATAAAAGAGCATAAATTATTTCTTTCCAAATTTTTATTTTTCTATGTCCACGTTCTTACAACCATTTCGTTTTGGTTCTTTTTCTTTTGTAAGATTGACTTTTGATTTTTTAATTGTTTATGTCAAAGCATTTTCTTTTTCTTTCATTACAACAATACTACTTGAATTTTATTTTTCAAAACATGTCTTTTTTTCTTTTTCTCCTGATCTTTTGATTTTGAAATACCCTTGTTTTTATGTGCTCTCTTATCCTTAAGATAAAGTGGTGAACATTTTTTTTTATTTTAAATTGGCTAAAGGTTGTAACATTTGAAAAGAACAAAAAAAATCATTTTAAGACTCAAAGGGGTTTGTCAAAGGATTCACACCCTCATAGGATAATATTTTTTAGATCAAGTAGTTTTTCCCTCAATAACAAACAATGCTTTGATCATATCCATTACTTTCAAATATACCAAGTAATATCAAGAATGATACAGAGTCTACATAGTTAACATGCATGTCTACTCTCATTATCTATGTAAAACACGAGATTGCACACATTTTACTTGGGTAGGCTTATGATTATTGACTTATATCAAACCTTTTCATGTCATTTGTTCTTTGATCTTTTGTTAAGAACCTATCATTTGTTATTCTTGGAATCTAGCTTTTTAGATCATTATTAAACCATCTACAAACAAAATTTCTTTTGACAGTACTTTTTCAAAAAAAAAAATTGCAATTGGCAACATCACTTACTCATAAAAAAATTAACTTCAATAAGTATAGGGTTGGCTTTGATTATCTCTGCATTCCATCCCATGCAGAAAAAAATTGTCTATCGTCAGGCAACAAAATTATGAGTAAAATGCAAAGGTCTTCGCCTAGCCCCAGACTCATCTCCTAGCTAACTTTGTGCAACACTTCTCGTTGTACGCACATAGAGCTCGACCAACAACCACTCTACATCATTGTAGAAAACATGTTGTACATGTGTCATTTATGATAACAAGATTCATCATAATCCACCAGTTTGATGTAGCATAAATTCAAATAAAGTGGTTTAAGTGTGCATTTTAGATAGACAAATTTATGAACATGGATAAAAAGTAATATAATGTTTAATATTGGGTTGTCTCCCAATAATATTTTTTTACGTCATTAGCTCGACATTTATTTTCTTTTATGGTTCATTCAGGGGCATGGCATTGATGTTGTTATCCTTCTCACCAAGGTATGGTTTTAGCTTGTGACCATTTACAATCCATTTTACTTGATAAATTGGGTCTTCTAATTCTACTGCTCCATGAGACTTCAGTGCTTTCACTTTAAATGGTTATGACCATTTTAACTTTAATTTTAGGGGGAAAAGTTTAAGCCTGGAATAGAACACGAGAACTGATTCTTATGGTTCGAAATCTTTCCTTATCAAACGTTGATCGTGATATTTCTTTACCATTTTATATAATATGGATGACTCATAGGTTTAGCTTCTTAATTCATCTAATTTATGCAACTACAATATCTGTTTTTGATCGACTAGTGATTGGTCAACATCTAGGAACTTGAGTACTGTTAGCTGGAGATTTCGACAATTAGGTGAAGTTCTTTGAAAGTGTTATGTTTTGGAGAACAAATAAAAATGGTTGTGTCGAAGCTATTTATTAAATCCTTTTCTTGGGAGAAAGGACCTTTCTTGTCGAAGCTTGAAACTTAGAAGATTTTTTGAGGTCTCCACAAATTCTCTTCGACGTAGGCGTTTGACAGGTTTGAAGCTTCAAGCGGGAAAAGATTTGAAATTTAAACGAAGCAGTTTCGTCAGGCCAACGTGTGGAAGCATCTGAGACACGCAACGCTTGAAAATGTCGAACGTGGAAGTCATTTGTGTAGAGACCGTTAGGGTCGAATTGTTATAAATAGGAGTCTTAGTTTTTGGATTTTGTGTGTTCAAATTGATATACAAAATTCACTAAAATACTCAAAGTACCGGAGCGAGAGAAACGAGTCTTTGTTAAAAATGTATGTATGAAGAACATCATGATTACGTTTCATGTTATTTATTTTATGCAAGTTATTTAAACTAAAACCATTTACTGTCTTTTCTTCTGTCGAATTGCCCTTATTTTCAGTATTTCATCATTACTTTTCCCTTTACATTTACATTTCGCCAAACATTCATTTCCAGTACCTTTTTCAAACTTAAAGCTTTTTACTTCAAGTTATTTATCTTTACCTTTGCCAATTACTTTTGTCATCTTAAAAAAGCCTTTCTTTTACAGAATTACTTCCATTTATCTTTCAAGTCATAAGCCATTAGGATTTGTTTAGGATTATTGTCGAAACACTCTTTGCTTTGTACCATTCATAAACCAGAAACAAACTTAATCGTGAGCCAAACCACCATAATAATAGTTCTTGAGACACATGTCCTAGGATCAATCTAGTTGATCCTGTAAGTTACCAAGATTTATAATATTGGAGTACTAGCGGTTGTTTGTCAGAAATTACTAGTAAACAAATTGGCACGCCCAGTGGGACAGTGTCAAAAGAACTGTTAATTATAATAGTTTGCTTTACTTTTATAATACAAAATTGTTGTTATTCTTTTGGTTTAAAAAATCATAGTGTTGTATGAACCTTAGAAGTTGTGAGATAGCCAACAATTCTCAACCTATAACCAAAAGAAAAAACACAAAAAAGATGGTTAATACAACCAGTCAAGGGGAATAATTTCCTCCCCAAGGAACAAGCACAATCAGAGCAAATTCGATTGATGCATCCACTGAGATCCCTGGTGCACAGGCCATACCAACATTTGGATCCATGGCCTTACATAATTCGACAACAATGCCTATTATGTCAAACGTAGCAGACATTTCTGCAAATTCAACCCCTAGGCCACCAGGATTTGAGAATTTTAGGCCTTTGAGAGAATACCCATATGGAATGCCATCTACTGCCATGACAGGACTTCAAAATAATTCTTCCATATATACTCAACCCCATAATACGGTTATTTCACCAATTCAAAATTTTGGTTCTGGCATGATTCATGTAGGTCGAAATACCCAATCACAAGGAGTCTCCACCCTATTACCTACCCTTACAACGAATAATCAGGCAGCCTTTAGACAACAAATGGATGTCAGTAACCATGATATGGTAGGAGTTCTGGCCAGAGAAATGAATACCATTTTTTCTCCCCTAATACAGAATGTAAATAGGACTAACAATGATAATGCCCAAACATACCAACAACTGTCAGCGCAGATAGGACGCATAGCAGATTTCCTAGGCGCCCCACAGTCCTCTGTTCGACGCAAACCAAACTAGGTTATAACCCAGGAAGAAGAACCAACTATAAATCAGGTTCGACCACCAAGACAAGCGCCTGACGAAAGGGTCATGGGGACAAGATTAGAACAACAGCCCGTTCGACGGGAAGTCCCTGAAGAACAACCTAGGAGAGTAATAATGGTTAATAGAGACCAGGATGCAGACGAAGTAATTCATAGGGTTAGGCGAGAGAACATGATGGAAAATGACTTAACTACTATGATAGAGAGAATCATGGCCCAGAATGGTCTGAATACAGGACTTCGACGGCCAAATTATTCCTCTCCTTTATCAGAATACGTCCTACAAACTGAATTACCAAGGGGTTGTAAAATCCCTAAGTTCACCAAATTCTCAGGGGACACTAGTGAATCCATTATAGAACACATAGCCAGATACATGACTGAGGCAGGGGATTTGGCGAACAATGAGAACCTAAGAATGAAATATTTTCCGAGTTCTTTAACAAAGAATGCCTTCACGTGGTTTACAACTTTGACACCAAATTCCATAGATACTTGGCCTCATTTGGAAAGATTGTTTCATGAACAATTCTACATGGGCCAAACTAAGATAAGTCTTAAGGAATTAGCCAGTATCAAAAGAAAATTCACTGAACCTATAGATGATTATCTTAATAGGTTCCGTTTGTTGAAATATAGATGCTTCACAATAGTTCCTGAACATGAATTGGTCGAAATGGCCGCTGGAGGTTTAGACTATTCCATTAGGAAAAAGTTAGATACCCAGTATTTAAGAGATATGGCCCAATTAGCAGATAGGGTTCGACAAGTCGAACGTTTAACAGCTGAAAAGGCCAAAGCGAATAAGAATTATAAGAAAGAAATGGTTGCTTATGTCGAATTCGAAGATGGGGAGTCTGAAATCTCTAATGACCCTTATGGTCTCGAGGAATTCGAAGTAGATTTGGATGAATTAAAAGAAGCGCCACCTTATGCTTGTAAATTACTTACACCTTTGAATGGCAGGAACCCTGTCGAAACTGAAAAGAATGATATATTTCCTAAAAAGACTTACACATTTGATGTTATCAAATGTGACGAAATCTTCGATCTATTAGTAAAAGATGGCCAAATGATAGTGCATCTTAATACCAAAATTCCTCCGTTGGAACAACGGAAGAAAAGAGGCATCTGTAAATATCACAATTTTTTAGGCCATAAAACCTCACAATGCTTTCTTTTCAGGGATCTTATTCAGAACGCAATTAAGGATGGCCGCCTCAAGTTCGTTGACAAGGGGAAAAACCAGATGAAGGTTGACGCCGATCCCCTCAATATTGCTGACACAAATTATGCTGAACCTGTCGAAATCAACATGATTGACATAGGGGAAGTGGAGGCTGTGAAGGAAACAGGAACTAAAGGCTATGTGCTAGATGGAAAGCAGGCTACTGATGGCCTAAATAATGATGTTCCCTTTGGAATTTCTGTCAAAGGTGAACAGGTTGCTAATGTCGAACCAAGGGCCACTGAAGGTCTTAATGGGAAAGCAATTGAGGCCACTGAGGGCCTATGGAAGAAATTTGAGGAAATTTCAATCACTGATGGCGCCAATCTAGGTGTCAACATGGTGGATCTGAACCACCCCCCCCCCCCCAGAAATGGAGGAAGTGGAAAGGTGTCTGAAGATGGAGCAAGAGGGGATGCAGTTTGGCTATCCCAAAGCCAATGAAAGCCTACGTGAATACCTTTGGAGATGTCACAAAAGAAATTATGACATGTTGTTGTGCCCAAGGTGTAGCATCAGGATATGTTGAAGGTTGGCTGAGGACTATGAAAGATGGCAACGAACAAAGACTGAGAGAAACTGGAGGAAGGAAAGCCAACTACAGAAGGTGTATCCCAAGCCTGGAGAAAGCCTTCTTTATTTTATTGTACGTTGCTACAAGTACAAAACAGAATGCTTAATGTGTCCCAGATGTGGGGCAGTGTACAACAGAAAATTAGCTGAATCGTTTGAGAGAATCCCATCTATCCAAGGTAACCTGAATATGTACATATTCGACAAGAGGGGAGTTCCTAGGAGGCCAGACAGCCCTCACCCAAGGGCGAAAAGAGTTATGTTTAAACTTCCAGCAGAAGTCCCTGAGGACAAATGGACGCAGGCGGGGTCGAAGAAGGGAAAGTGGAGAAGTTTTGAGAATGGAGGAAGAACCTCTTTGGCTTATAGAAAACAGTTCCAGGAATCTAAGAGAGAGGATATCAGACTATAGAACTACAAAGGAAAGAATCCCATGTCAAGATCCTAGTGGAGAAGACATCAGAGGTTCAGTAAGGCTGAAAGAGAGATGACTTCAAGGGAGATTGGAGAATCCAGCAACGTCAAGGTTCCCCCAAATGTCACAAATTCGACCAAACCACCTGTAGGAAGGAGGTTGTTTCCAGATGAAAACAAAAATCAGAAAGTTCAGGAGGAACAAATAAGAGAGGAAGAAATGCTCACTGACGACTTTGAGTCTGACGGAGTGTCATCTGTTAATATGAATTGCAATGTGGTCTCAATTCTACCTACGAATATAATAAGGAGACGGAGGTTGAAGATAATGAGGAAGCGGATGTTGTGGAGATGGTGAAGCAGAAACCTGTATGTTACTATGTTCTCAACAACGGCGCTGTCGAAGAGCAGAACGCTCTTTTTGAAAGGCCTAACCAAGGGACGCAGAACCACCTCAAGCCCCTATATATTAGAGCTAAAGTTGAACATGTGGGGGTGAATAAAGTTCTGGTGGACGGAGGAGCAGCAGTCAATCTGATGCCTCAATTCATGTTGAAAAATATAGGTATGTTCGACACTGATGTTAAACCTCATAATATGGTATTGTCGAACTATGAGGGTAAGATAGGACAGACTCATGGTGTCATACAAGTAGATCTGACTGTTCGATCAATCACAAGACCAACAATGTTCATGGTGATACCTGCGAAGGCGAATTACGACTTGCTACTAGGAAGGGAATGGATACATGGAATAGGGGCGGTTCCTTCGACCATGCATCAGAGGATATCCATCTGGAGAGAAGATGGTGTAGTAGAAAATGTTGAAGCTAACCAAAGTTACTTCATGGCAGAAGTAAACCATGTAGATAAGAAGAACTCCGATAGGAACTTGGCTCATATAGGACCATGCCACCCAGCTGAAGACGGCTACCCCCCAAATAAAAATGCTATGTATTTCTTGACTCTCCATCCCAATGGCTTTCAGTGGGATAGGGAAATTATGGGGGACCCAAAAGAAGGGCAATCATCTAAAATACGGCCAACAGGCTGGGATGAAGACTTGTATTATGCCTGAGTCTTCTTTTTTCGAAAAGATTTCGGCCTACATGGCTAAGAACAAAAGAAAAGAGGCTCTCGAAGCCGAGATAACTAACATGGCTGACGAAGCCACATATGGTGAAATCTATAATATAAGACCTGGGGAGTACTTTAAACCAAAACCCCCTGACGAACAGGTGCCTATGGAATTAATAGACCAGAGGTTAGATGCCATATATGACGAAGAGCCTTTAGGATTCGAAAAAGATCCAGTAACGTCGAGTGCGAAGATGTTAGCGCAAGATCCTCTTGAAGAAATTGATCTTGGAGATGGGAGTACAAAAAGAATCACCTACATCAGCACTAAACTGGACCCTAAGTTGAAAGTAAGAGTAATTGAATTGCTAAGAGAAAACAAAGATTCTTTTGCTTGGGACTACGACGAGATACCTGGTTTGAAGAGGGAACTGGTTGAATTAAAGCTGCCTATCAAGGATGGCAAGAAGCCCATCAAGCAAACTCCAAGGAGATTCGCCCCAAAGATCCTCTCAAAGATCAAAAAAGAGGTCGAAAGGCTTCTTCGATGCAATTTCATTAGGACCACAAGGTATGTCGAATGGATTGCAAACATGGTTCCTGTTATCAAGAAAAATGGCTCTTTAAGAGTATGTATAGATTTTCGTGATCTAAATGCAGCAACTCCTAAAGATGAGTATCCAATGCATGTGGCAGAGATGCTGGTTGACTCAGCTGCAGGCTATGAATATCTTAGCATGCTTGATGGATACTCTGGTTATAACCAGGTTTTCATTGCTGAAGAGGATGTTTCCAAAACAGCCTTTCGATGTCCATGGGCAATAGGCACTTATGAGTGGATACTTATGCCCTTTGGTTTAAAAAATGCTGGGGCAACATACCATCGAGCAATGGATTCTATATTCCATGATTATATAGAGACATTCATGCAAGTTTACATAGATGATATTGTGATAAAATCTATCTCAGACGAAGATCATCTAACCCATCTCAGCCAATCATTCGAAAGAATGAGAAAACATGGCTTAAAGATGAATCCTCTTAAATGTGCATTCTTTATGCAGGCTGGAGATTTTCTGGGCTTTGTAGTCCATAAAAAGGGGATAGAAATCAATCAGAATAAGACGAAGGCTATTATGGAGACCAAAGCACCATCAACTAAGAAAGAATTGCAATCATTATTAGGAAAGATAAACTTCCTGAGAAGATTCATCTCAAACTTAAGTAGTCGAACTCAAGCCTTCTCTCCCCTCCTACGCCTGAAATAAGGGAAGTTCGAATGGAATGATGAACATCAAAAGGTATTCGACAAGATCAAGCATTACCTGACGAATCCTCTTACACTAGCACCACCATGTGGAAAGAAACCTATAAGACTGTATATATCAGCTTCTGACACTACTATAGGTAGCATGTTAGCACAAGAGAATGAAGATGGCGTCGAAAGAGCCATTTATTATCTTAGTAGGGTTTTAACTGATGCTGAAACTAGATACACTTCAATAGAAAAGTTGTGTCTTTGTTTGCATTTCTCTTGTACTAAACTCAAGTATTATATAAAACCTATTGATTTATACGTCTCTTCACACTTTGATGTCATTAAGTATATGTTATCAAAGCCAATAATGCACAGCCGAATTGGCAAATGGGCATTAGCGCTCACTGAATACTCTTTAGCCTTTATGCCTTTAAGGGCAATGAAGGGACAAATAGTATCAGACTTTATTGTAGACCATGCAGTGGTCGAAAGTCCTCAACTTCAAGTTGAGTTGAAACCTTGGAGATTACTCTTCGACGGTTCCACTCATAAGGATGGAAGTGGAGTTGGGATCATGATAATTTCTCCTGATGGAATTCCAACAAAACTCAAATATAGAATTGAAGGTCCCCTTTGTTCTAACAACGAAGCAGAATATGAAGCCCTTATTGCAGGACTTGAGGCTTTATTGGAATTGGGGGCAACTAGGATCGAAATTAAAGGAGACTCAGAATTAGTAATCAAGCAACTAACGAAGGAGTACAAATGTATAAAAGAAAAAAATTTGATTATGTACTTCGTCATTGCAAATAGGTTGCTCAATTTTTTTGGAATATATAGACATAAAACATGTCCCTAGAATAAAAAACCAAGAAGCTAATGGCTTAGCCCAAATAACTTCAGGGTATAGAATTTCAAAAGAGAAGCTAGAGGAACTTGTCGAAGTAAGAGGAAAAGCAATGGCTGCCAGACTGTCTCCGACAGATTTGGAAAGCACTCAGTTAGGATATGCTAACAAAGAAGAGTTTGAAGTACTGGCCATTGATACCTTAATGGATATAGATTGGAGGAATCCAATTATTAATTATCTCAAGGATCCTTCAATAGATACAGAAAGAAAAACCAAGTACAGGGCTTTATCTTATGTTTTGATGGGGAATGAATTATTCAAGAAAACCCCTGAAGGGATCCTGTTGAAATGTTTAGGAGAAAACGAGGCATACTTGGCATTATCTAGTGTACATAATGGAGCCTGTAGAGCACACCAGGCAAGCCATAAGATGAAATGGTTGCTTTTCAGATATGGAATGTATTGGCCCACTGTAACACCTCAAAATTTGCCCTCCTCTCTTGGGACTAGCTTTAGCATATTGCATATCATTTTTTAGGTCATTAGGCATTGCATATTTGCATATCATGTGGCAACATTAAGCAAGTCATCCTCCTAGGTCTTGATCAGAAGATGAAGAGGTTAAAAGATATTCAAGCTGAGGGTTTCATTGAATTGATCATTGATCATCTGAAGGCTTGTGCTTCAAATTAAGGTTTCTTGGTTCCTCAAGGAGGTTGATCATTATCTTGGTTGAAATGGTACATCATCATCATCATGGTCTTGTCATCACCAAGAGATTCATTATGCTTGATCAGATACCTTGAGATTAGGGTTTTGACCTCTGGTCAACCCTAATCATTTGAATTGTGCCAATCAGGGCTTGTCAAAGGAGATGAGGTCTTCATTGAGATGGAAGATCATCATATGGTTTCATTGAGCTCATGGAAGCTAGGGTTTCATGTTTGAGCCATTTCATCGGGAGTTTGAGGCTCAATTTCATCTGTGCATAGCCAATTCATCTATCAGTCAACAAAAGTCAACCAAAGGTCAACTGATGGATTTGGAGGTGGGAGAGGGTTAGAGACACTTCATTCATGTTCAAACAAGTTTCATTTGACATTTCAAACATCAACATTGAAGAAAATAAAGTCAGATGGAAACTTTCCAAAAATAGAAAGTGACTTGTAATTCAAAATTGCCAAAAATGGAAAGGTTTTCTCATCGAAATTACATGTCCAAAAATGCTTCAAATGAAATTTTGTCCAACATGAAAGTTGTAGATCTTGCTCTCACCTTTCCAAAAAGTCCAAGAACATGAATTTCTAATTTGTGGTTGGCAAGTTATGATCAAATCATGGTCAAGAAAAGTTGAATTTCAAAGTTGGATAACTTTCACACCAAATGGCCAAATGAAGTGGGACTTTTTGGAGAAAATTTCTTTTGATCTCCTCTATCCAAAACAAGCATTACATGTCATGAAAACTCATCACAAAAAAAGTGCATTTTTCACTTGACTTAATTTGAATTTTGGAGGGAAAAAAGGCACTTTGAAAAATATTCATTGTATTCACTCAATTCCACTTGCATTTGCCTCTGCATCACATTTCCAATTGAATCAAAATAGAAAAATGCACTGTTACATTGGTTTTGTGCACTTGAGGGTGAAATGCTAAATTTGTCATAAAACTTGGTTTTGGCTTAAACACTTGCATTAACACTAATCATGATTAGCAACATGCTTAACATCACATATATAAGCTAAATCATAACTGTCTTATTGCTAATCATAACAGAATTTGGAAATTGAGATCTAGATCCAAAACTTTTCATCTTTTCTCTCTCACTTTTTCTGCAATTTTCTTCACAAACCTTGCCAAGATCTTCATCAATCCTTCGTCCATGTGCATTATTGAGGCTGTTGGAAGCAAGATCACAAGGTTTTCAAGCTGAATTTGGAACTGTCAAAGTGAGCTTCATCAATGGCAAATGTGGAATTGAGCAAGATCGAGCAAGATTGATCAACATTCCTTCATCCAATCAACTACCTGAGCATTGGAGAGTTGTTGTTTTCATCTTGCAAGGCCTAAAAACTTCAAGATCCAGTTCTGCAATTTGTGAAGGTTGGAATTCGAATTTTGCTATTCTTGAAATTGATATATGCTTCAGATAGATCTTTGAGAGTAGGTCATGCTGCAAGTTGAATCATTGATTTTCATTAAGAATTGAGCAAGTTATGTGGATTAGAAGTTTGATGAGTGAAAATGTTTCCATTCGAATCTTTTAATTTAGAACGAATTAGGCTTAATTGATTTGAGATTCGTGATGTATGTTAGAAGACCTTTCCATTGATATAAGGTTTGTTGATTTTGGTGATGGTTTGTTCTTGAGCCTAGGGTTTATGATGAACACGCTATGAATGTTTGAAAATCGTTTCCAGAAAGTGTTTTGATCCGCTAGGCCGTGTTTCTGCATGTTTCTTGTGTTTGTCTCCCATACAACCAATTGCGCCGTGCCACCTGTATTAGTGAAACGCAGCGCTTCATGTAGCGCGCGCTGGATTTGAATTCGAGCGGAGTTCGATCCTCCGCTCCAGCAGTTGTTTTTTTGGCTTTTGCATTTTCCTCTTATATGCTTATCATGTTCACATGCCTTCATTCATCATTTTTTTTATTTTTTCTCCACATTAAAAAATTCATAACTTCTTGATTACTTGTCCAAATCACATGGAATTTTTTTCAAAATGTTCATCATCATGTCTACTATTTAATGGATATTTTTCCAGAATTTGTGCACGTGTGATTTTTTGAATGGCCTAGGGTTTGTTCATACTTGTGTTTGCTTGCACATTGGTTACTATTTTGGTTGTGAAATGATGATGCTTGATCCAAAATTCTTGAAACTTTTCATGCTCAAACTAGACACCTTTAGTGACATTTTGGCTTTGAGTATGTGATTTTATCATTCCTGGTTTGTGAGATATGATCATTTGAATCTAGGTGTGACAATGTGTGTTACACCATTTCTTGTCCAACTTGTGGATTTTCATTACCTTGCCATATGAACTTGGATTGATGTGAATTTTTGCATGTTGACACTTCTGGATGTTAGGTTCACTTGTGAATTTTTGTGAAATTTTTGAATTCATTTCCAATTTGTGTGAGAATTTCCTTTCTGTTTGACCAATTGTGGACCTTTTGAGAATCATGATCTTAAATGATTTATGAAATTCTTGATATGTATTGGATGGACTTGAAATTTTGTGGAGTGATTCTAGAAACCTTGAAGTTTGCCATGGCTTTGGTTTGGTGCAATAATCATGTTCCTACTCTGTTTTATGCTTGCTTGAAGTTGATGCATGATTTGGTGCCTTGTATGAGCTTGTTTGAACATGCTTTGACTTATGGATTTTGATTGACTTGCTTCCCTTGGTCCAAATGGCTTGAAATTTGGTGTGTAGATCATGTTATGAATGTTGTTTGACCCTGAATGTTTTGGGGATTTATTGAAATGTTTGTGAGTTGATTTGAATTGTATCTTTCTGTTTGGTCCTATGAGGTTCTTAATTGCATGCTTTGCACTAAATGCTTCATGAAATGATATTGGTTGATGATATGAATATGAGACCACTTGGATTTGTTTTTTATTTGATTGATATTGATTTTGGATAATTTTCATGTTCTGTTTTGGTTTATTGCTCCCATTTTGACCCTAGGCCATGTCCTAGTGGTTAGTGCTTAATGTTTGAGTTGTGTTTTCAGGACAAAAAGCATATGGCATGGAGGAATTAATTCACTTGGCTTGAGTTGCTTATTTGATTGATGTTGATTAACATTAAGTTTGTTTTGTAGGTGGCTTCTAAGTCATTTATGTTGAACATTGGCTTGTGCTTTGCTTGATGCATTGCTTGTGTACAGTTAAATGTTGACTTTTAGTTTGTCTGTTTGACTGTTTGAGCTGTGTACTGATTATGTTAGATTGTTTTCAGGTACATTAGTTGCTATAGGTCATTTTGAACTTGCTTTTGTTGTTGCTTGGTTGCTTAACCAATTGAGGTAGAACTCACTAACTCCATGTAGTCTGGAAGACCTGGCCTGTTACTTGGCCAGGCACCTGTCTGAAGTCCTCCTTAAGAGGCAATGCTTGTGATTGTTTATCTTTGTCCCCAAGCAGGAAAAGACCTTTGTTAAGGCAATTGGCAGATACAAGAGATGTGCAATCCATCTCCTGCTATTCAGTTGAGTCATCCCTTTGCTCACACAACTGGTGTTGATGCATTGTGGATATTAACCCAAGATCCATGTTGAGTCAGTCATAAGTGTAGAAGGGTTCCCACTTTCTGAACCCACACTTCATTTGTCTAAAGCTCTCCCAGGCCAGGGATAAGAGCTGTGAGGCACACCCCTCACTTCCTATTTCATCTGCTTCACTCTAACTCTCAATGTCAGGGTTAAGAGCTAATATCACCTGATACAGTTGGTTTGCTTTTGTAGCCTAACCCTTGTGTGAGCCCACTTTGTCTGGATATAGTGTGTGCTAATTGTGAATGTTTGCTTTGTTTTGATTATGCTTGCACGTTTTGCTTTGCCTGGTTAGGATTAGCTTGCAGCCTGTGCAAGTAGATAGAAAACTCAACCTAGGACCATTGTGGAATACATGATAACTATTAGGCTCGAGTCAGTCTCCCTTCTAGTTGGTCATTTCCCAGTCTCTGGTTAGGAGAAAGTTTCTCCCCTGTTCAGGGGAACTACGCTGCCCTGATCCTCATACCAGATGAGGTACGTAGGCAGGAGGTCGTACGAGATCTCTCCGGGCACTTTTTTTTCTTTTTGTGTGTGTTTGCTTGACAGTTGCTAGGCTCGAGTTCCCGACTCCTTAGTAACTTGTTGTGTGTTATCCTTATTGTTGTGTGCTTGGAGACCGGTATAAGTCCATCAAGTGGCATCTGGTTTCCAGTGTGGGTTTGTTTGGTGCGGAAGCTGATGTAAGTCCAACAATTGGCGTTCGGGTTCCATGTTTGCCTTTTTGTGTTTTGTTTTGTTTGGCGTGCGTGATCCGAACTACGGTAGCTCTGATTCTCGTTCCAGACGAGATACGTAGGCATAGGATGCGATATCCTAGCGAGCCCTCTCCCCTCTTCTCCCACCTGTGTTGTGTGTGTGTGTGATGTTTGTTTTAGCAACCTTTTTCTATCTTTTGAGCGTGGATCCCGTCGAGTACGACGGATGCGTAGGGGTGCTAATACCTTCCCTTCGCATAACCGACTCCCGATCCCATTCTCTTTGGTCGCGAGACCATGTCTTTTCCAGGTTTACTTCGAGCGTTTCCTTTCCCTCTTTTGGGATAAATAACGCACGGTGGCGGCTCTGTGTTGTTTTGTTTTAGCCCGCCGGTTGTTTTTCGCGGATGCGACAGCTGGCGACTCTGCTGGGGAATACAGAAGTTGACCTATTGCTGGTCCATCTTCCCTAAGCGAGTCTCTCCTAGCGTTCTAGGATAGTTTAGGTTGCTTGTGTTGTTTTATTTATTGCATTTATTATTCTGTTGTGTATATATTTGCATAAATATTTGCATGCATCATACTATCATGTTGTTGTCCTCGTACAGGTGGTTCCTCTGTTTTGGGGTGGGTGTTCTGAGTGGGGCTAAAACCCAGGCCCAAGTATACACCTAGGATTAGTGTGGTCTCACGTTCCTCATTTGCTTTATCAGCATATTGTTGCAACGTGACATACCACAAGCCGGACGAGGTTCATCTGAGAGCTCTTCCTTTGTGGGGTTTTCCACTTTGGTTGGGTTACCTCCTTTGAGCTATTGACTTCGGTGACCGATCTTTCCCGGATCTTTGGTTTAGACGATCTTAAGAGAGCTACAGTGGCACACCCGAAAGGGCAAACCCATTGAGTATCTTTGCCCGATTGTCGAGACTATTATCCGCCTTAGGATGACCTGATTAGAATTTACCTGTGAGGGGAGGGTGATTCTTACAGATGCATGTTCAGATGGTGACTTTGATGGTGACTATTGGTTCCGTTGATCAGAGTCCTATTTATAAGTCGGATTTATGGGCATTTATTTCAGAGACGCTGGAGTTCCGTCCGTGATATTTATCAGTGGGGATCCGTTTATTTCAGGATTCCCCGGGCCGATTCAGAGGTTTTTGTGGTTATCGGATCAGTGAATCTCTGGTGATGATGGTGATGTACATTTCAGTTCCGTTTACTTCGGAACCCCTGAGTTGGATTTGTGGTTACATATTCTTTCAGATGGTTGTGGTCAGTTCAGAAATCAGGCTTCGGCGCAATAGACGTTCAGATGACTTGGAGGATGGCACAATGCATTGCATTCATTCATCAGCATCATTCACATTTTGCATTTACCTGCATCTAACACATGTTTATCCATATGCAGGGACATTTTCGATCGAGATCCTAGTTGAGAGACTTCTTGCTTAGATATGAGGACCGGTTTGAAGGACGATGTTGTCTACAGTTTCTTCAACCCAGAGATTGATGAGTTGAGAGATATGATAGCATTGATTACGCCCGACCATGTGGGGATGTTCAGAGAGGCATACGGTGGTATTCTGAAGATGGCTTTCAGACTCACTGACAGCGACAGGAGCGCCATTCATACTCTTCTCCAGTTCTATGACCCGGGTCTGAGATGTTTTGTGTTCCCGGACTATTTGTTAGGGCCTCTGATGGAGGACTATGCCAGCATTTTGGGTATGCAGATCCGAGATCAGATTCCTTTCTGTGCCATTAGGGGAGAGCCTGACATCCTTGGGATTTCCCGTGCTCTTTATTTGAGCCCGGAGGTGACCAAGGAGGGTTTGAAGGAGAAAGGAAAATTACCTGGTTTTCATTTGAGTTTCTTGGAGGCTAAGGCCAAGGAACATGCTGCTGTGGGTAATTGGAAGACTGTATGTGCCTTGATCGCTGTGAGCATTCATGGGACCATCCTGTTTCCTAATCAGAAGAGCTTTATGGACCATAATGCTATCAGATTGTTTATACAGAGGAATCCCATTCCTACTCTGATTGGAGATGTCTATTATTCGGTTCATAACAGGAACGAGAAGCGGCGTGGTGGATTGATCAGGTGTTATGCCCAGATGCTATTCAAGTGGTTCATGGGGTATTTGCCTTCTCGAGGTGTTTTTGCCTCTCTTGATTCTACGGTCAAGTGGTCGGTCAGGTTGATGGGTTTGCGAGCCGCTGATATAGCTTGGACTCATAACGGTATGGCTGGACGAGATTTCATATACAGCTATGGGAGCTTTCCCAATGTGCCTCTTATGGGAGTTCGGGGTTGCATTAATTACAACCCAACGCTTCTTAGGAGACAGATGGGATTTGCCATGGAGGTTCCTCCTCTCGAGTGCGAGATTCAGGAGTCTTTTTACTTCCCAGTTGAGGGCAATCAGGCCAAGTTGAGGCAGGTGTCTGGGTCATGGCGTAGCATTCAGAGGAAGGGTAAGGTTCCTTTTGGCAAGGTCAACAACCGGTCTTTTCCTCCATTCGATGATTGGCTTCGGAAGAGAATTGAGATCACACATCTACCATTTCCGGGAGGTGATCCTTGGTGTCCTATGATTGAGGGTCCGCGTTCTTCTGTCAGTATGGAAGAATTCCTCGAGATGAAGAGAGCCAGAGATCAGTTGCTTGCAGAGAAAGCCGAATTGGAGATGAGTGTTGCTCGGATTCAGATGTTTAATCAAGAGATCAGAGGGAGGATGGAAGATCAGGATAAGCGACATGCCTTGGAAGCAAAGCGATTTGAGATGGATACTGCCTACTATGGGAAGATCAGCCAAGCCCTAGCGTCGTCGACAAAGGAGCACGACATCACTAAGGAGAAGCTAGCCAGAGCTTCAAAGGTCATTGAAGATGAGAAGAGGAGGCAAATCCTCGTGAGGGATCAGAGGGACGACAGAGTCAGAATACTCGTTGCTGAGTGGGAGTCAAAGCTGAAGACCAAAGAAGCAGAGAATGTGAAGATCACTGTTGAGAGAGATCATTATCAGGCTGAGAGAGATCATTACTTCAGACAGATGAAGATTCACCAGAAGGAGGTGGGGAGATTACAGCAGGAGAATACCGAGCTCAGGTTCGCCGTAGAGTTCGCGAAGATGGTTGATGATATAGGGCCTTCTGTGGGACCCTCGTCATGATAGACTTGTCTCTTTTGTGTGGATTACCATCAGGCCTGTTGACGGAATTCATTTGCTTGTATTTCCTTCTTGATTCTGGAGAATTGTACTTAATTTGTATCAGCTTGATGTATGACTTTGGCGCTTATTGTGCACTTGTGATATGCATGGTTATTGTCATTCAGTGATCAATCTTCAAGCTTTATTTGCTTTACCGTATGCACTCACACAGCACACACATGGTTGGGTGGTATTTTGCTAAATCATATATCTCTGATTTGTATGATGAAATCAAATGATGAATATCAGAATGTTGCTGCCGGATTATTATTTGTCTCGATGAAGCCAGGATCGAGAGATAAAGTGTTCCTCATATGGATAGACACTGCATCCATGCATGATCATAATAACTTGTTTTTTGTTTTTGCAGGTATCAGTTCTAACGTGTTTGATTGTTACAGGAATCGTTGCTCGTGCTCGCAGAGTTGTACCTTTGCACTCAACACGTCCTCACAGATATTTCACCAGACGCAACACTCCTAGACTGATGGATCTCCCAAACACGGATATTCTCGAGTTGAAGGACAAAATGAGCGAACTGATCAACATCATGCAAGGGTTTGCAGTTGGTCAGAAAGCTTTGGCTGACAAAGTTGAGAAACTCGAGCGGGCTTCCGCTGCTAACAGTGGTGTTAACCTGGATGGTGTCTCCAACCAGGGGCTGGGTGGCTCTAGAGATGGTGGCAAGAGAACAACCGTGGGTGTAGTGAACAATGCTGGTGGTTTCGGCGTCGCCACAGGTGGTCAACCTGGTCCGATGGGTCAGAATATGAAGGATAGTCTGTTCCCGCCATTCTTTGGGGTTGATGATGACAGAGAGGAAGACCGAGAAGCTGATCAATTCTCCATGCACAACGAGCCGTTTGGTCAATACGGTGCCCAACCACAGAACAAGGAGATTCAATTGCTGACAGAAAAGATCAGAGCTCTCGAGAGTTATGCCACTCCGGGGGTTGTAAACATGTCAAACATGGGGCTAGTTGAGGGGATTGTGATCCCACAGAAGTTCAAAGCACCTGCGTTTGATAAATATAATGGGAGTTCTTTCCCGGAAACTCATCTGCAAGCATTCATTCGTAAGATCTCTGCATACACTATGGACCAAAAGTTGTGGATGTACTTCTTCCAGGACAGTTTGTCTGGAGGATCCTTGGAGTGGTACACCAAGTTGAAATCGTCTGATATTAAGAGCTGGCAGGATCTTGGGGATGCCTTCTTTAAACAATACCAATTCAATGCTGACATGGCTCCTAGTCGTACCCAGCTGTAGGGTATGTCTCAGAAGCCTAGTGAAGGGTTTAAAGAATATGCTCAAAGATGGAGGGAGTTGGCTGCCAGAGTGCAACCTCCGCTGGTGGACAGAGAGATGTCGGATCTGTTCACGGGTACCCTGCAGGGGGCGTTTGCTGAGAGAATGGTGGGTTGTCCAGTGACTAACTTCGCCGACATAGTGGTGGCCGGAGAAAGGATTGAGAGCTGGCTAAAGCTCGGAAAGATACAGGGTAATGCTTCATCGTCAGGATCGAAGAAGCCCTTCGGTAACGGCCAAAGGAAGAAAGAGGGTGATACAAGTGCAGTATACACCCAAAGAGGACCAAGTAGGGATCGTTACTTCCAGCACACTGCTGCGGTAATTATTCCTACTGATAATCAGCCTGCACAACAGCAACAGCAGCAACCGCAACAACAAAGACAACCATTTCAACAGAGGCCACAGAGGGTTGGGTATCAAGTCAGGGGGAGAATGAATGATAGGCAGTTTGATAGGCCTCCTGTGACCTATTCCTTCTTGTTGAAGAAGCTAAAGGATCTGGGGTTGGTACAGCTGAGAACTCTGGCACCTTTGAGACCTGATCAGAGGCCAGCCAATTACGACGAGAATGCAAAATGTGAATTTCATTCAGGTGCGCTCGGACATAACATAGAGAACTGCAAAGCTTTTAAGCATGTGGTTCAAGACCTGGTGGATTCGAAAGCTATCAACTTCGCTCCGTCTCCCAATGTAAATGCTAATCCCATGCCCGCGCATGGTCAAAGGGGGGTGAATGCTATCTCTGAGGAGAACAGGATTGGGTTGTCGAGTGTTGATCAGTTGAAGACTCCTTTGGCTGAGGTCAAGAGGCAGTTGTTGTTGAATGGGGTTTATTCGGGTTGTGGTGATGATTGTGCTGCGTGCACTATTACTGTCAATGGGTGTGAACTCTTGAGAGAAACTGTCCAGGGACTGATGGACGATGGAAGTATCAGGGTTGAGAAGGTTGGTTTGGGGAAAGATGATGTCTCCACCATAACGATTTACTTCGACCCGGTTGATTTGTCAACTCTGGCGGAGGCGGCTCCAGTTACCATCACGGTACCTGGACCAATTCCCTATGACAAAGATGATGTTGTGCCGTGGCATTATGGTGGAGAGGTTTACTGTAATGGAGAGAAGGTAGAGGATCAAGCTGTAGGTGAAACCACCGTTTCAAAGGTGGATAATGCCGGACCTAGTGGTTTCACTCGCAACGGAAGACTGTTCGCTCCTGATGCGTTGAGGGGAGGAGAAGGAGAAAAAGAGAAAAAAGAAAAGGCCGAGGCTTTAGCCAGGGCAAAAGGTAAACAAGCAGTGGTAACTAAAGGTACTCCTGTGGTGACACCGGCGCCTGGTGGGCCGGAGAGGGAACTTGATGATGAAGTAGAAGAATTCCTTAGAATCATCAAGAAGTCTGAGTACAAGCTTGTGGACCATCTGCAGCAGACTCCTTCCAAAATCTCAATTTTGTCGTTACTGTTAAGCTCTGAGGGGCATAGAGAGGCTTTGATGAAGATCCTGAAGAAAGCCTATGTTCCTCAAGAGATAACTATTAATCAGTTGGAGACAGTGGTGTCGAACGTTCATGCCAGCCATGGGTTAGGTTTTACCGACATGGATCTGACTGTAGATGGGAGGAATCATAACCGGGTGTAACACCTCAAAATTTGCCCTCCTCTCGTGGGACTAAGCATTAACATATTTGCATTTCATTTTAGGGCATTAGGCATTTCATGTTGCATATCATGTGGTTACATTGTGCAAGCCATCTTCCCAAGTCTTGATCAGGAGATGAGGAAGTCAAAGGTGCAAGCCAGGGTTTTATTGATTGATCATGGGCCATCTGAGGATTGGGCTGTGAATCAGGGTTTCATGATTCTCAAAGGATATTGGTCTTCACTTTGATTGCAATGATACATCATCATCATCATGGTTTGGTGTCATCAGGAGATTGAAGAAGATTCCTTGAGATTAGGGTTTTGACCACTGGTCAACCCTAATTAGTTGTATTGGGCCAATCAGGGCATGATCAGAAGATGAGGTTTGTGATGGAGATGAGGATCATTTTGTGATTATATTGTGCTTATTGAGGCTAGGGTTGCACCCTTGAGCCATTTCAGTTGAAGATTGGGGCTTAATTTGATCTATGCATTGCCAATTTCATCTATCAGTTGAAAAGTCAACTGTGGTCAACTGTACATGATCTGATGGATTTGGAGGTGGAAATGAGTTGGATACACTTCATTCATGTTGGAACAAGTGTTATATGACATCTCAAAGCTTAAGAATGAAGAAAATCAAGTCAGGACAAAAACTGCCAAAAATAGAAAGTGGCTTGTAATTGAAGTTTCCAAAAATGGAAAGTTTTGGACCTCAAAGCCACGTGTCCAAGGAAGCTTCAAATGGAAATTTGTTCAACATGAAAGTTGTAGATCTTGTTCTCACCTTTCCAAAAAGTCCAAGAACTTGAGAATCCCATGTATGGTTGGAAAGTTATGGCTCAGTGAAATTCAAAAATGACCTGTAATCAGGAGGCCATAACTTCCACATACTTTGTCCAAATTGCAAGTTCTTTATATGCACAAACTCCATTTGACATGTACTTTCATGGTGCATCATTGGATTTGTCCAAAAATGTCCAAGGCAAAAAGTCACTTTTCAACTGGACAGTTGAATTGGACCAGGGGCAAAATTGTCCAACTCTCGAAATAATTGGAATTTTGAGATGGGACTTTTTTCTACACCTCATAAATGGAATTTAGAGTGTGTTGGAATCATCATTTCTTGCATAGGCCTTGTAAATTGAGATTTGGCTTGAAAAATGCAATGGTTAAAAATGGACAAATGGTATCACATGGTGATTTTGAGATTTACACAACCAATGAGCATGAGGCAAGTTTCTACAGCTCACATATGGTATTTGGAGGTTGCATGAGCTGTTAACAGGTGGCAATGAGCTGTATATGGAAATTACACTTTTGCCCTCATTTGCAAAATTAGCCATTTACACTAACAATGCTTTTGGCTAATTAAGTGGATTAAGGGATAATTAAGCTCATGTATATAAACCTAAACACTTGTTAATCATAACAGAAAACACATTTCCCCAAATTGGATCTAGAAACTCCTCATTCTCTCAAGTTTTCTCAAGAACTCAAGAACTTCAAATCCATAATTCTTCATCATTCCTAAACCAAATCTCGAAATTCTTTTTGATCTGAATTCCTTTCATCACCGTGATCATCTGTTTGTGGAGTTTGAACTGAAACAAGCTTGGAAGTGCAACTGTCATGGCAAGGTGCTCCAATGGTGAATCGTGAATCCAAGCGCTAGGAGTAAAACTGAGCGAATCTAAGCTTCACATTTCATTTCCATAAGCCTATGCTGCTTCTGTTTCAAGGAATCAAGCTTCAAAAACGCCAGTTTCGAGTCTGCCATTCCAGGTTTGGAGTTTTCTCGAGTTGCTAGATTTTGTGAATGGTTATATGTATTCTGTAGAGCATTGAATGTAGATTACGGTGATAGTTTTAGAATTGCAAATGGATGAGTATATAGGAAGAAATCTGGAAATGAATTTTCGATCCAAAACCCTAAGTGATTCGATTCGTTTGATTTAGGAATGGTTAGGCAAAATAGAATTCATATTTGTAATCCTCATGCTTGGACGGTTCGAATGAGTATCTATTTGTCCATTTTGGTGCTGGTTTGTTCAATGCGTGTTCTTGAATGTTCGTGTGAAATTCTGGATTTTCTTGGACTAAAAACGATGAAATGAAGCTGTTTGATCCAAAAAGCCATTTGAAAATTCAAACCAGGTGTTTCCCGCTGGCGCCATCACGTAATTACAAGAATGCCATTGGCATTTTAATTAATTTAAATTAATTCACAAAAAATTCTAAAAAATATTTTAACACCTTAAAAAATCCATAAAAAATAGGAGAAAAATCAGAAAATTGTGGAGATTTTTTCTATGACTTTGTTGACTTGTGTAGGATTTTTTTGACCTATTGGTCAAAGTTGTGCTTGGTAGAAAAAATCATTTGCCCTAGGGTTTTCTCACATGTGTGCATTTTTGCTACATTTTGGCAATTTGATCATGAAATGCTCATATCATAAAATAAATTCTTGCCAATTTTTGTGATGATTCTTGACTGATTGATGCTCATTTCCATGTAAATTTCATGAATTTTTGATACCTGGTCATTGAGCAGCAAATTTTGGAACTTAGGTGTGACAATTTGTGTCACACCTCATTATGTCAACTTGCAGGATTTTTTTGAGTGACCTATACTTGTTGAAATAAAGTGAAATTTTGCATGATGGTTAGTTAACATGTTAAGATGCTTTGTGAATTTTTGTGGAATTTTTCATTGCATTTTCAAATTGATTGTGATTTTTCATTTCTGTTCACCAATTGTGCAAGCTTGTGTGACATAGGTTGGTAGATTGATTGAGAAATGCTCATATTGTATTGTATGCTCATGAAATTTGATATGCTTGTAGTAGACACATGTTAGGACCTCCCTGTTTTGGTCTCATCCATTTCTTTACTGTTTTCATTGAGTTATGAATTTTTGAAGTGAGTTCATGTGTTGATGTTGTGATTTGGAGCCTATAATTGTGTCTGTTTTTGTTGATTTTCATTGACATGGTTCTATTTGCCCAATTAAGCTCAAATTTGACATGGTAGACCTTGAATAGCCCCTGTTTATGTGTAATTTATTTGAGAATTTTTGGAAGTGTTTTGGTGTGGATTTGAATGCAATAGTTCTGTTTGGATGTTTTGTGTTCCATTTGACATAAGTTGAATTGTTTTGTGCATAGCATGAGCATGATGAATGATATAAACATGAGACCAATGGTGTTTGCTTTTGTTTGACATTAATTTGAGTTTGGTTGATGAATACCTTGCTGTTTAGGAATTTTTCTTGCCTTTGGACCCTAGGCTTAGCCTAGTGGTCTTGTTGCTAATATTTGCTTGATTTTTCAGGATCAAAAGCATAATGCACATGGAGAATGAATCAAGTTAAATGCAATTGATGTGGTTTGATGTTTGTACACTAACATAACATTGTTTTGTAGGTGGTGGAGCTTAGGCTTGAGCTTTGAGCTTGCTTTATTGTGCATTGCTTTGTATAGTTTGATTGATTGAACACTTGCTGTTTGGTTTTGTCTGTCTGAGTACTAACTGTGTTTGATTGTTTCCAGGTACTTTAGTTGCTCAGTTCCTTGTGAACTTTTGCTTTGCGTTGCTTAAGCAACTTGCATTGAGGTAGGTCCTCTTGACTTCATGTAGTCTGGAGACCCGGCTGTTACCGGGCCGGGCAAATTGTCTGAAGTCCTCCTTAAGAGGCAATGATTGTGGTTGTTTATTTTTAAGCCCAAGCAGGAAAAGTCCTTCAAAGAAGGCGATTGGTGGAAGTTAGGGACAAGCAGTCTGTCCCCCACTATTCAGTTGAGTCTTCTCCTTGCTTCCATTACATGGTTGTAGCATTGAGATCCAAGCCCAAGATCCTGTGCAGTGCACATTGTGTCAGAGTCTCTGAGTATAGAAGGGTTCCCCCATTCTGGACCCATGCTCATTTGTCAGAAGCTCTCCCTGGTTAGGGATAAGAGCTGTGAGGTCTGATCCTCACTTCACCCATCATCTGCTTCACCTTAGCCTCGTAATGGCAAGGTTAAGAGCAAACACAGCCCGTACAGACGACTTGCTTCGGCAGTCAAACCTATTGTGTGAGCCCCTTGTTTGGCTATAGTGCGTGCTATGTGGATATCTGATTGACATGCTTGTTTGAGATGCTTGTTCTCATTTGATGTATGATATATGATTGTATGCTTGTGTGCTGGCTTCTTTCCTGGATAGGAATAGTTTGCTTATGCAAGTAGGATAGAAAACCGAACTTAGGGTAAACGATGCATGACAACACTAGGCTCGAGTCCAGCTCCCTAGTAGTCTGTCTTTCCCCTGGTTTCTGGTTAGCAATTCAGTCCCTTTCAGGGGAACTACATCGCCCTGATCCTCGTTCCAGACGAGGTATGTAGGCAGGTGGTCGTGCGAGACCACTCCGGGCAACCTTTTTCTTTTTTGCGTGCGTTTACTTGTTATCTGATTGTGCATGTTTTGGCTCGGATGCCGACGTAAGCCCAGTGATTGGCAGTCGGGCTCCACGTTTGCCCTTTTGATTGTGTTTTGGTTCGGATGCCGACGTAATTCCATCAAGTGGTTGTCGGGCTCCATGTTTGCCACCCTTGCTTGTTTGTATGTTTTGTGTTGTTTGGCGTGCGTAAGCCGAACTACAGTGGCTCTGATTCTTGTTCCAGACAAGATATGTAGGCATAAGGTGCGATACCTTATCGAGCTCGTTCCTCTTAACCCCACCTGCGTTCCCCGTGTGTGTGTGTGATGTTTAGCAACCTTTTCTTTATTCTAGGACGTGGATCCCTAGGAGTACCTAGGACGTGAGGGGTGCTAATACCTTCCCCTCGCGTAACCGACTCCCGAACCTTTTCTCTCTGGTCGCGAGACCATGTCTTTCCAGGTTTCTCTGAGCGTTTCCTTTCCCTATCTTGGGATAAATAACGTTTAGTGGCGGCTCTGTGTGTTTTTATTTTTCGAGCCTCGCCGGTTGATTTTTCGCAGGATGCGACAGCTGGCGACTCTGCTGGGGATACCCACGATGTAGACCTATGCTGGTCCATCGTCCCTAAGCGAGTCTCTCCTAGCGTTCTAGGATTAGTTTGGGTTGCTTATTGTGTGTTATTTATTGCATTTATTATTCTAACCAGTGTATATATTTGCATTAATGTCTGCATGCATCATACTATCATGTTGTTGTCGTCCTCTGTGCAGGTGGTTCCTCTGTTTGGGGTGGGTGTTCTGAGTGGGGCTAAAACCCAGGCCCGAGTATACACCTAGGATTAGCGTGGTCTCGCGTCGCTCACATGTCGGTTGGGCATGATGTTGCGATGTGACATACCACAAGCCGGACGAGGTTCATCTGAGAAATGCTCTTCCAGTGGGATTTTCCACTTTGGTTGGGTTATCTCTTTTGGGCTGTTGACTCTGGTGACCGATCATTTCCCGGATCTTTGGTTTAGACGATCTCAGGAGAGCTACAATGGCACACCCGAAAGGGCAAACCCATTGAGTATCTCTGCCCGATTGTCGAGACTATTATCCGCCTTAGGATGACCTGTTTAGAATTTACCTGTGAGGGGAGGGTGATTATTTCAGATGCATTGATCAGATGGTGACTCAGATGGTGACTATTTGTTCCGTGGGTCTTATTTATAAGTCGGATTTATGGTCATTTATTGCCGTGACGCCGGAGTGCTGTCCGTGATTTATCAGTGGGGATCCGTTTATTTCAGGATTCCCCGGGCCGAGATATTTATCAGCGGGGATCCGTTTATTTCGGATTCCCTGGGCCGATTCAGATGGTGATGGTGTGTCTGCTCAGAGACCAGTGATGATGATGATGTATCTGTCTTCCGTTTATTTCGGAACCCGTGGGTCAGAATTGTGTTTGTTTGTTCCTCAGATGGTTATGATCAGTTCAGAGACCAGATTCAGTGCAACAGAAGATCAGATGACTGGGAGGATGGCACAGTGCATTGCATTCATACATCATCCTCATTTTGCATCCATCTGCACCAGACTTACGTCTAGCCATATGGGGAGTATGATGGATTGAGAATCTGGGTGAGAGACATCTGAATGTCAGAATGTTATTGGTGAAATATTATCTGTCTCGATGAAACCAGAATCAAAAGACAGAATCTTCCTCATATGGACAGACGTTGCATTCATGCATATTAACCTGTTTGCTGTTTTGCAGGAATCATTGCTCGCGCTCGTAGAACCGTACCTTTGCACTCAACACGCCCTCACAGATATTATACCAGAAGAAATACTCCCAGACTCATGGAACTTCCTAGCGCATATATGCTCGAGCTGAAAGAGAAAATGAATGAGCTGATCAACATCATGCAAGGCTTTGCAGTTGGTCAGAAAGCTCTGGCAGATAAGGTCGAAAAGCTCGAGCGGGCTTCAGCTGCTAACAGTGTAGTTAACCTGGATGGTGTCTCCAATCAGGGGCTGGGTGGATCCAGAGACGGTGAAAAAAGAGCAACAGTTGGTGTGGTGAATAATGCTGGTGCTGGTGGCCAACCGGGGCAGAATCAGAAAGACAATCTTTTGCCTCCGTTCTATGGGTTTGATGAAGACCAGGAGGAAGACAGGGAGGCTGACCAGTTCTCAATGCAAAATGAACCTTTCGTGCCTTATAGTGCTCCACCTCAGAACAAGGAGATCCAGCTGCTGGTTGAGAAGGTAAAAGCTCTGGAAAGCCATGCTACTCCAGGGATGATCAACATGTCGAATATGGGATTGGTTGAGGGGATTGTGATCCCACAAAAATTCAAAGCGCCCGCATTTGACAAATACAATGGGAGTTCCTGCCCGGAAACCCACCTTCAAGCCTTTGTCCGCAAGATCTCTGCATACACGACTGATCAGAAGCTATGGATGTACTTCTTCCAGGACAGTCTGTCCGGAGGATCCTTGGAGTGGTACACCAAGTTGAAATCTGCTGACATCAAGAGCTGGCAGGATTTGGGAGATGCATTCTTTAAACAGTATCAGTTCAATGCTGATATGGCCCCGAGTCGTACCCAGCTGCAGGGTATGTCTCAGAAGAATAACGAAGGGTTTAAAGAGTATGCACAAAGGTGGAGGGAGTTGGCTGCCAGATTTCAACCTCCGCTAGTGGACAGAGAGATGTCTGATCTCTTCATGGGTACCCTGCAAGGGGTTTTTGCTGAAAGAATGGTTGGATGCCCGGTTACCAACTTTGCTGATATTGTGGTGGCCGGAGAGAGAATTGAAAGTTGGCTGAAAATGGGGAAAATCCAGGGTGGTATTGCTTCATCATCAGGATCGAAGAAGCCATTCGGGAATGGTCAGCGCAAGAATGAGGGCGAATCAAGTGCTGTGTATGCCCAGGGAGGACACGGTAGGGATCGTTACTACCAGCACACTGCTGCTGTAACCATTCCTGCTGGTAATCAATCAGTCCGACAGCAACGTCGGCCACCTCAACAGAGAGCTGGGTATCAAGTAAGGGGAAAAGGGATTGATCGCCACTTTGACAAGCCGCCCGTGACTTACGCCTCTCTGTTTAAAAAGTTGATGGACCTTGGATTGGTACGGCCAAGGATGTTGACTCCGTTGAAACCTGATCAGAGGCCAGCCAATTTTGATGAAAATGGCAAATGTGAATTCCATTCGGGTGCTCCCGGGCACAGTGTAGAGGACTGCAAAGCTTTTAAGCACGTAGTCCAAGACCTGGTGGATTCCAGGGCTATCAATTTTGCGCCATCTCCGAATGTTAATGCCAATCCCATGCCGGCACATGGTCAGGCGATGGTGAGTGCAATTGCTGAAGATTCGGGTCACGCCTATACCGTGGGTGAAGAGACTGATGGTAACTGCAAGTTTGATGGTTGGATAAAGCCGTGCGAACCAGGAAGCTGGAAGGCCTGAAAAGATCTGCACGGTCACTCATCCTGAAGAGTAATGATTTCTGTTTTGATTTTATCTGCATGAAAGCCATACGTGTTGCCCGACACGTAATGGTCTATTGTAAGGGCCACCTCATGTTTAAATTTGCATTTTCTGCATCATTAATAAATGGATGTTTTTCAGTCAAAAAGCGGTGTTCCCTGTTTTTCATTTATTTTGCAGTTTAAAAACAAATAAAAATGGCAATGTTTATTTTCATTTTTTATCCTTTTTGATTTGTCTCGTCCCAACTTCAAAAATAATTCTCCGGATCTCGTTGATAACAATTTGGTTACACCTCATATGACTTCGACAAACCGAGCAATCATGCTGAAGAAGAAGGCGAAGAAGATTGTGATCTGCCGGAATTATCCAGGTTGTTTAAACAAGAGGAGAAGGTGATTCAGTCGCACGAAGGGCGATGCAAGATCATTATTCCAAGCACCGAGGTCAGAAAGGAAGTGAGAATTAGAGTCGCTTCAGAGGCGAATCGAGAGCAGAATGGTAGCCTTGTTAAAAGAGCATGTGGATACTTTCGCCTGGTCATGTCAGGATATGCCAGGGGCGGATACTGGTGTCGTTGTGCACAAGCTGCCATGGAGAGAAGACTGTCCTCTAGAGAAGCGGAACGCCAGTGCCTGTATCAGAGAGCCATGGTGACTTTGTTTCATGACATGATTCATCATGAAACCGAATGCAATGCTATGACATGATAGCAAAGTCCCAAACGGAAGAGGGGCATCTGGCAGATCTGGCCAAGTCGTTTGACCAGTTGGGACAATTCAAACTGAGGTTGAATTCAAGCGAGTGCACTATTAGAGTGCGGTCCGGTAAACTGTTGGGGTTCATTGTAAGGGAGGAATCGAGGTTCATCCTGCAAAAAAAAAAAAAAAAAAAAAAAAAAAAAAAAAAAACGCCTGGACCGAGGAAAAGAAAAGAGAGGTTCGTGGTTTCTTAGAAAGGATGAACTATCTGTCATGGTTCACATCTCATCTAACAGCCACGTGTGAACCCACATTCGAGATGTTGAAAAAAACGGTCAGGTGAAATAATGATTGCCAAGGGGCATTGAAGGAATAAAAGAATAAGTGCAGGAACCTCTGATTCTGATACCTCCCGTGGAAGGAGCAATTGTTAATCTGTACTTGACGGCCTTCGAGGGGTCTACAAGGTGAATTGGGTCAGCATGACGTGTCTTGTCGAAAAGAGCATGCAATTTACCTTAGCAAAAAGTTTACCGACTGTGAAACAATACATTCACTGTTAGAGAAAACTTGATGTACTTTGGCATAGGCTGCTCGCCGACTGAGACAGTATATGCTGATTCATGCCACTTTGTGGATTTCCGAGATGGATCCGATCGAGTATGTGTTTGAGAAGCCAGCATCGACCGGACGGGTTGCGGGAGAGCAAAAGAATGTTGACTGATTTGTGATCCGCTCAGAAAGCAATCAAGGGGTGTATTGTCTGATTACATCTCTCTGCAACCCGTTGAGGTTATCAACCGATGAAGTTTGAGTTCCCTGATGAGGACATCTCGAGGTACTCAAATCGAAAGATTGAGAGTGACCGATCCCGGAGGAGGGGCCTGACCCCAAATCCGAATGGATTCTGATGTCTGATGGGGAGGTTAAGGAGAATAAGCTTTTGCTGCCAGGATAACGCTTGAAGGCACCAGCAGGGTGGCTGAGTAGGAAACTGGTATCCTGGGTATTGATCTTCGGTGTGTCTACTGGGGCAACTCCGTTCTCATTGGTATGGAGGCTGTATTACCTGTTGAAGTTCAGATTCCCTCTCTGAGAGTCCTGATGGACGTGAAATTGCAAGAGGCTGAATGGGTAAGAACCCGGTATGAAGAGTTGAGCCTGATTGAGGAAAAGAGGCTAGCAGCCATCTGTCATGGGCAGTTATACCAGCAAAGGATGAAGCGTGCTTTTGACAAGAAGGTGCGACCTCGGGTATATCACGTAGGTGATATGGTGCTGAAAAGGATCCATCCTCCTCAAAATGATCGAAGGGGCAAGTGGACACCGAATTATGAAGGTCCATTCGTGGTCAAGAAGGTTTTCTCCGACAAGAGCCTTGTTGTTAACGACCATAGAGGGCGAGGATTTTCCATCCCCTGTGAATGCGGACGCAGTTAAAAAATACTTCGTGTAAATTGACCCGCTGGACGAAAAGAATAAAATAGTCCAGGCAAAAATGGGCATCCCGGCGAACCAAAAACAGGAAGAAAGGTTCGGGCAAAAATTAGGGATATAGATAAAAAATTGTACACCCGGCAAGTCGAAAACCTGGAAAGGCGACTTGGGCAAAAATGGGTATCCCGGTGGACTGAAAACCCGAAAGGGCGGTCCAGGCAAAAGAGGGATTGAAACGAACAACTGCGTCTGGCATGATCGTTTGCGCTTTGGTTAAAGCATCATGGATAATACCTGGTAGGGATCAGTTGGAATCGTCTTGTTCAGAAGGCAGAAAGCATGGAGAGTCTGAGGACATAAGGGGTGTAACCGAGTTGGAACTCGATGAGATCACGGGTTTCACATTGCCATTAGGATAGGTTTTTCCTTTTGTGCAATTACCTCTTTTCAGGAATTGCTTCCTTTGTATTGCTTATTTGAGCCACACACTTTTCCAATCAATAAAATGCATATTCAGTCAAATAATTTTGTTTTTTGTCTTTCATTACCGCTTTGATTGCAAAACATCCGATTGTTTTTGATAAAGAATCTTGCATTTTAAGACATACAGGTTCCTTCCAATGCATGTTTATAAGATTGAAAGCTTGAAATCTTATTTGGAAGGTTGAGTGACCCAAGTGTTGAAATCTTGACACGCCTGGGGCACGGTTTTATCTAACGATCTGTTTTGCAGGAACTGTTAGATATTTTCACTCACTTGCAGGTTGTGATGTGGAAGCTTTGACAAGTAATGGATCCCCAGAGAGTTCGCTCAGGGACGAATGTAGGGGTGACGACGAAGACGTTGAGACGTACGACGGTCCTTGATGATAATCAAGAAGACTCTTCAAAATCAGAAAATTGGAGAGTATGTAATTCCCCGCAGAGTCCGGTCAGGGACGAGTGCATGAAGAAGGAACGAAGAGACGACGAGAGACGTCCGACGACCTTTGAAATTAACCAAGAAGACTCTTCAAAGTCGGAAAATCGAATTTCTGTATAATCCCAGGAGTACGTTCTCGTCGAGCGCGGAGCGATTCGGAATACAAGATGATGGAGCAGAAAAGGTCCAGACGAGTCTGGAAATTCCCCAAAAGTGGAAAGCTGATACGAGATTGGGAGGTGGATACCATGGTTCGACGAGTCGATGGGTGTTCTGTACCAACTTTTCTCATTTCCCAGCTAGGTCCCCAAGCAGTGTCAAGAGGACCATTTCCCCAGCAGATCCAAGGTCTGTGGCTTCTCCAGCCGAGTCAGGATGGTTATCCCGGCAGGGTTACAACGGTGTTTCCTCGGCAGCCAGGCCAGAAGGTTGCTATTCCCCGAGTGGAGCGGGTCTTTTCCAAAGAAATATATCTCCAGCAGTTCCCCAAGTGGAGCGGGTCTTTTCCAAAGAAATATATCTCCAGCAGTTCCCCGAGTGGAGCGGGTTTTCAAAGAAATATATCTCCAGCAGTTCCCCGAGTGGAGCGGGTTCAAAGAAATATATCTCCAGCAGTTCCCCGAGTGGAGCGGGTCTTTTTCAAAGAAATATATCTCCAGCAGTGTTCATCCTACCAGTGGATTGGACAAGTTTCCGTAGCGGACGGATCTGCATCTCCAGCTGAGTTGATTCTACCTAGGGATTGCATGGGTTGTCCCCAGCGGAGTAGCTTTCGTTTCCCTAGCAGGGTCAGAATGGTTATCCTCAGCAGGTTTCAGATCGATGCTTTCCCAGTCGTCACGACTGGAGGTTGCTGTTTTCCCCAGCGGAGTATCTGTGAGCATTTCCCAGTAAAGTCGTCAGGTATCTGTGAGGGTTTCCCGAAGCAGAGTCGAGATTGATATCCCCAGCAAGTCAAAAACCGATGTATCCCCACAGAGTGTTGGCAGTGCTATTCCCCAGCAGGTTGGAGTTGGAGCAATGGCGAGTTCCTCAGCAGAGTGTCTCGTGCTTCCCAGAAGAGTCCCTTGAGGGGGATATTTTTTATGCATTCATCATGTAAATAAGCATATCATATTGCATAGAAAAAATAAATAATCGCGTAGCATTTCCATAATTATGGAGCATTACGCAGAAAAATCAATCATGCATCATTGCAAGCATAGGCTAGTCTCAAGCCGTGGTTACCGTTTGAGATATGGTTCTGCCAGTGGGTGAAGATGCTACTCGAGCCGTGATTACCGTTTGAGGAGTGGTTTCACTAGTTGGAAAATCATCAGTATTGCAAGTATCAGTTACTCGGGCCGTGGTTACCGCTTGAGATTTGTTGTACCCCAGTAGTACGATACTGGATGAGTTTTTCCGTCGGACAGAGATGGAAATAAAATCAGAAGATGTTACTTGGATAAGTTCAACATCGTGACGCGATCAGCGCGATTCAAGCCGTGGATACCGCTTGATATTTGGTTTCACCGGATGGTGAAGATGTTACTTGGATAAGTTCAACATCGTGACGCGATCAGCGCGATTCAAGCCGTGGATACCGCTTGATATTTGGTTTCACCGGATGGTGAAGATGTTACTTGGATAAGTTCAACATCGTGACGCGATCAGAGCGATTCAAGCCGTGGATACCGCTTGATATTTGGTTTCACCGGATGGTGAAGATGTTACTTGGATAAGTTCAACATCGTGACGCGATCAGCGCGATTCAAGCCGTGGATACCGCTTGATATTTGGTTTCACCGGATGGTGAAGATGTTACTTGGATAAGTTCAACATCGTGACGCGATCAGCGCGACTCAAGCCGTGGATACCGCTTGATATTTGGTTTCACCGGATGGTGAAGATGTTACTTGGGTAAGTTCAACATCGTGACGCGATCAGCGCGATTCAAGCCGTGGATACCGCTTGATATTTGGTTTCACCGGATGGTGAAGATGTTACTTGGATAAGTTCAACATCGTGACGCGATCAGCGCGACTCAAGCCGTGGATACCGCTTGATATTTGGTTTCACCGGATGGTGAAGATGGTACTTGGATAAGTTCAACATCATGACGCGTTCAGCATGACTCAAGCCGTGGTTACCGCTTGAAGGTTTGATTTCACCAGATGGTGAAGATGTTACTCTGAGGAGTCTAGCATCATGACGTCAGATCAACAATGTTCCCCAGTAGTGCGATACTGGAGGAAAGGTTTCCGTCGAACAGAGATGGAAGTAAAATCAGAGGACGTTACGCGATCAGCGCGGTTCAGGGGTTCAAATGCAATGATTGGGGATCATTGGCGCAAGCAATTTTCCGGAGTTCAGACCGAAGCGGAGTTCAGACCGAAGTGGTGTTCAGACCAATTTTCCGGAGTTCAGACCGAACCGGAGTTCAGACCGAAGCGGAGATCAGACCGACGTGGTTTTCAGACCAAGAAGAAGAAAAGAAAATTTCGGGGTCCAAGAAAAGAAAAAAAGGGGAGAATAATAATCCCGAGTGGATGTGTGGTGATCAGGCCATGGTTATCCCTGAGTTACCATTTATTTTGGTATCCAGGTCGACGTTTCAGAGTTTGTTTCTTCGCCGATGCTGACAGGCGTTAATTATATCCCATCAGAGTGCAAATTGTTCGTCTGTTCTTAGTATTCAATCATTCTTCATCCTGATTATCCGAAAGCCGAGGCTATTTCGTATCGACAGGTTCACAGTGGATTGAATAGGGGCAGCTGTAACACCTCAAAATTTGCCCTCCTCTCGTGGGACTAAGCATTAACATATTTGCATTTCATTTTAGGGCATTAGGCATTTCATGTTGCATATCATGTGGTTACATTGTGCAAGCCATCTTCCCAAGTCTTGATCAGGAGATGAGGAAGTCAAAGGTGCAAGCCAGGGTTTTATTGATTGATCATGGGCCATCTGAGGATTGGGCTGTGAATCAGGGTTTCATGATTCTCAAAGGATATTGGTCTTCACTTTGATTGCAATGATACATCATCATCATCATGGTTTGGTGTCATCAGGAGATTGAAGAAGATTCCTTGAGATTAGGGTTTTGACCACTGGTCAACCCTAATTAGTTGTATTGGGCCAATCAGGGCATGATCAGAAGATGAGGTTTGTGATGGAGATGAGGATCATTTTGTGATTATATTGTGCTTATTGAGGCTAGGGTTGCACCCTTGAGCCATTTCAGTTGAAGATTGGGGCTTAATTTGATCTATGCATTGCCAATTTCATCTATCAGTTGAAAAGTCAACTGTGGTCAACTGTACATGATCTGATGGATTTGGAGGTGGAAATGAGTTGGATACACTTCATTCATGTTGGAACAAGTGTTATATGACATCTCAAAGCTTAAGAATGAAGAAAATCAAGTCAGGACAAAAACTGCCAAAAATAGAAAGTGGCTTGTAATTGAAGTTTCCAAAAATGGAAAGTTTTGGACCTCAAAGCCACGTGTCCAAGGAAGCTTCAAATGGAAATTTGTTCAACATGAAAGTTGTAGATCTTGTTCTCACCTTTCCAAAAAGTCCAAGAACTTGAGAATCCCATGTATGGTTGGAAAGTTATGGCTCAGTGAAATTCAAAAATGACCTGTAATCAGGAGGCCATAACTTCCACATACTTTGTCCAAATTGCAAGTTCTTTATATGCACAAACTCCATTTGACATGTACTTTCATGGTGCATCATTGGATTTGTCCAAAAATGTCCAAGGCAAAAAGTCACTTTTCAACTGGACAGTTGAATTGGACCAGGGGCAAAATTGTCCAACTCTCGAAATAATTGGAATTTTGAGATGGGACTTTTTTCTACACCTCATAAATGGAATTTAGAGTGTGTTGGAATCATCATTTCTTGCATAGGCCTTGTAAATTGAGATTTGGCTTGAAAAATGCAATGGTTAAAAATGGACAAATGGTATCACATGGTGATTTTGAGATTTACACAACCAATGAGCATGAGGCAAGTTTCTACAGCTCACATATGGTATTTGGAGGTTGCATGAGCTGTTAACAGGTGGCAATGAGCTGTATATGGAAATTACACTTTTGCCCTCATTTGCAAAATTAGCCATTTACACTAACAATGCTTTTGGCTAATTAAGTGGATTAAGGGATAATTAAGCTCATGTATATAAACCTAAACACTTGTTAATCATAACAGAAAACACATTTCCCCAAATTGGATCTAGAAACTCCTCATTCTCTCAAGTTTTCTCAAGAACTCAAGAACTTCAAATCCATAATTCTTCATCATTCCTAAACCAAATCTCGAAATTCTTTTTGATCTGAATTCCTTTCATCACCGTGATCATCTGTTTGTGGAGTTTGAACTGAAACAAGCTTGGAAGTGCAACTGTCATGGCAAGGTGCTCCAATGGTGAATCGTGAATCCAAGCGCTAGGAGTAAAACTGAGCGAATCTAAGCTTCACATTTCATTTCCATAAGCCTATGCTGCTTCTGTTTCAAGGAATCAAGCTTCAAAAACGCCAGTTTCGAGTCTGCCATTCCAGGTTTGGAGTTTTCTCGAGTTGCTAGATTTTGTGAATGGTTATATGTATTCTGTAGAGCATTGAATGTAGATTACGGTGATAGTTTTAGAATTGCAAATGGATGAGTATATAGGAAGAAATCTGGAAATGAATTTTCGATCCAAAACCCTAAGTGATTCGATTCGTTTGATTTAGGAATGGTTAGGCAAAATAGAATTCATATTTGTAATCCTCATGCTTGGACGGTTCGAATGAGTATCTATTTGTCCATTTTGGTGCTGGTTTGTTCAATGCGTGTTCTTGAATGTTCGTGTGAAATTCTGGATTTTCTTGGACTAAAAACGATGAAATGAAGCTGTTTGATCCAAAAAGCCATTTGAAAATTCAAACCAGGTGTTTCCCGCTGGCGCCATCACGTAATTACAAGAATGCCATTGGCATTTTAATTAATTTAAATTAATTCACAAAAAATTCTAAAAAATATTTTAACACCTTAAAAAATCCATAAAAAATAGGAGAAAAATCAGAAAATTGTGGAGATTTTTTCTATGACTTTGTTGACTTGTGTAGGATTTTTTTGACCTATTGGTCAAAGTTGTGCTTGGTAGAAAAAATCATTTGCCCTAGGGTTTTCTCACATGTGTGCATTTTTGCTACATTTTGGCAATTTGATCATGAAATGCTCATATCATAAAATAAATTCTTGCCAATTTTTGTGATGATTCTTGACTGATTGATGCTCATTTCCATGTAAATTTCATGAATTTTTGATACCTGGTCATTGAGCAGCAAATTTTGGAACTTAGGTGTGACAATTTGTGTCACACCTCATTATGTCAACTTGCAGGATTTTTTTGAGTGACCTATACTTGTTGAAATAAAGTGAAATTTTGCATGATGGTTAGTTAACATGTTAAGATGCTTTGTGAATTTTTGTGGAATTTTTCATTGCATTTTCAAATTGATTGTGATTTTTCATTTCTGTTCACCAATTGTGCAAGCTTGTGTGACATAGGTTGGTAGATTGATTGAGAAATGCTCATATTGTATTGTATGCTCATGAAATTTGATATGCTTGTAGTAGACACATGTTAGGACCTCCCTGTTTTGGTCTCATCCATTTCTTTACTGTTTTCATTGAGTTATGAATTTTTGAAGTGAGTTCATGTGTTGATGTTGTGATTTGGAGCCTATAATTGTGTCTGTTTTTGTTGATTTTCATTGACATGGTTCTATTTGCCCAATTAAGCTCAAATTTGACATGGTAGACCTTGAATAGCCCCTGTTTATGT
The DNA here is from genome assembly GCF_024323335.1 of Lathyrus oleraceus. Taxonomy (NCBI): domain Eukaryota; kingdom Viridiplantae; phylum Streptophyta; class Magnoliopsida; order Fabales; family Fabaceae; genus Lathyrus; species Lathyrus oleraceus. The sequence goes on along the minus strand of NC_066584.1, from coordinate 320,652,631 downwards.
GTAATTTATTTGAGAATTTTTGGAAGTGTTTTGGTGTGGATTTGAATGCAATAGTTCTGTTTGGATGTTTTGTGTTCCATTTGACATAAGTTGAATTGTTTTGTGCATAGCATGAGCATGATGAATGATATAAACATGAGACCAATGGTGTTTGCTTTTGTTTGACATTAATTTGATTTTGGTTGATGAATACCTTGCTGTTTAGGAATTTTTCTTGCCTTTGGACCCTAGGCTTAGCCTAGTGGTCTTGTTGCTAATATTTGCTTGATTTTTCAGGATCAAAAGCATAATGCACATGGAGAATGAATCAAGTTAAATGCAATTGATGTGGTTTGATGTTTGTACACTAACATAACATTGTTTTGTAGGTGGTGGAGCTTAGGCTTGAGCTTTGAGCTTGCTTTATTGTGCATTGCTTTGTATAGTTTGATTGATTGAACACTTGCTGTTTGGTTTTGTCTGTCTGAGTACTAACTGTGTTTGATTGTTTCCAGGTACTTTAGTTGCTCAGTTCCTTGTGAACTTTTGCTTTGCGTTGCTTAAGCAACTTGCATTGAGGTAGGTCCTCTTGACTTCATGTAGTCTGGAGACCCGGTTGTTACCGGGCCGGGCAAATTGTCTGAAGTCCTCCTTAAGAGGCAATGATTGTGGTTGTTTATTTTTAAGCCCAAGCAGGAAAAGTCCTTCAAAGAAGGCGATTGGTGGAAGTTAGGGACAAGCAGTCTGTCCCCCACTATTCAGTTGAGTCTTCTCCTTGCTCCCATTACATGGTTGTAGCATTGAGATCCAAGCCCAAGATCCTGTGCAGTGCACATTGTGTCAGAGTCTCTGAGTATAGAAGGGTTCCCCCATTCTGGACCCATGCTCATTTGTCAGAAGCTCTCCCTGGTTAGGGATAAGAGCTGTGAGGTCTGATCCTCACTTCACCCATCATCTGCTTCACCTTAGCCTCGTAATGGCAAGGTTAAGAGCAAACACAGCCCGTACAGACGACTTGCTTCGGCAGTCAAACCTATTGTGTGAGCCCCTTGTTTGGCTATAGTGCGTGCTATGTGGATATCTGATTGACATGCTTGTTTGAGATGCTTGTTCTCATTTGATGTATGATATATGATTGTATGCTTGTGTGCTGGCTTCTTTCCTGGATAGGAATAGTTTGCTTATGCAAGTAGGATAGAAAACCGAACTTAGGGTAAACGATGCATGACAACACTAGGCTCGAGTCCAGCTCCCTAGTAGTGTGTCTTTCCCCTGGTTTCTGGTTAGCAATTCAGTCCCTTTCAGGGGAACTACATCGCCCTGATCCTCGTTCCAGACGAGGTATGTAGGCAGGTGGTCGTGCGAGACCACTCCGGGCAACCTTTTTCTTTTTTGCGTGCGTTTACTTGTTATCTGATTGTGCATGTTTTGGCTCGGATGCCGACGTAAGCCCAGTGATTGGCAGTCGGGCTCCACGTTTGCCCTTTTGATTGTGTTTTGGTTCGGATGCCGACGTAATTCCATCAAGTGGTTGTCGGGCTCCATGTTTGCCACCCTTGCTTGTTTGTATGTTTTGTGTTGTTTGGCGTGCGTAAGCCGAACTACAGTGGCTCTGATTCTTGTTCCAGACAAGATATGTAGGCATAAGGTGCGATACCTTATCGAGCTCGTTCCTCTTAACCCCACCTGCGTTCCCCGTGTGTGTGTGTGATGTTTAGCAACCTTTTCTTTATTCTAGGACGTGGATCCCTAGGAGTACCTAGGACGTGAGGGGTGCTAATACCTTCCCCTCGCGTAACCGACTCCCGAACCTTTTCTCTCTGGTCGCGAGACCATGTCTTTCCAGGTTTCTCTGAGCGTTTCCTTTCCCTATCTTGGGATAAATAACGTTTAGTGGCGGCTCTGTGTGTTTTTATTTTTCGAGCCTCGCCGGTTGATTTTTCGCAGGATGCGACACCGGGCTTTACACATTGCAATGGAATGTAAAGGAGCCGTGCTTTCGTATGTGCTAGTTGATATCGGCTCCTCTTTGAATGTGTTGCCAAAGAAGGCCTTGGCAAAGCTGAATTGTGAAGGGTTGATCCTGACGCCTACCGATCTGATAGTGCGGGCTTTTGATGGGTCAAAACGGGCTGTGTTCGGAGAGGTTGAGCTTCCGGTGAAGATTGGCCCAGAGATGTTTAAGTCTGTTTTCTATGTCATGGATATTCAGCCGGCATACAGTTGCCTGTTGGGTCGCCCATGGATCCATGCTGCTGGGGCAGTGACGTCGACTTTACACCAGAAGTTAAAGTACATCTGGGAAGGACAGGTTGTCACCGTCTGCAGAGAGGAAGATATCTTTGTCAGCCACCTTTCGTCCTTCAAGTACGTGGAGATGGACGGTGAAATATGGGAGACGCCAAGTCAAGCATTCGAAACCGTTAAGGTGGAGAATGCTCTGTTCGCAAAAGAAGAGGAGAAACCGTCCATATCTTCGTACAAACAGGCCGCTGAGGTGGTGAAGAGTGGAGAGGCTCCTGGTTGGGGTAGGATGATGGATATCTCTGCCAAGAAAGACCGCTTCGGAGTGGGGTATCAGCCGGGCCGAGGCTCAGGACAAGGCAGAGGACGCCGTACGCCAGTCATGTTCACCAGTGCCGGAATGCTGGATCCGGATCATATCTGCATGATGGGTGACGAAACTGATAGCGACTGCGAAATTGACCGATGGATAAAGCCGTGCGCACCAGGAATGGGAGTCCAGAACTGAAAGGCTGAAAAGATCATCACGGTCACTCTGCTCGAAGAGTAATAATTTCTGTTTTTCAATTTTATTTGCATGAAAGCCATACGTGTTGCCCGACACGTAATGGTTCATTGTAAGGGCCACCTCATGTTCAAATTTTGCAAGTTTTGCATCATAAATCAATAAACGGATGTTTTTCAGTTAAAAGCGGTGTTCCCCGTTTTTCATTTATTTTTGCAGTTTAAAAATAAAACAAAATAAAAATGGCAATGTTTTCATTTTTCTTTTCGATTTGTCTCGTTCCGGTTCTAAAGCAATGCATGAATCCACATTCATGCAGATGCGATCATTCTCCGGATCTCATTGATAACAATCCTGTTACACCCTCATATGACTTCGACAATCCGATCTATCATGCCGAAGAAGAAGGCGAAGAAGATTGTGAACTGCCAGGGGAATTAGCCAGGTTGTTAAAACAAGAGGAGAAGGTGATTCAGCCGCACGAAGAGCAAGTTGAGAGTGTGAATCTGGGTACCGATGAGGTCAAGAAAGAAGTGAAAATCGGGGCTGCTTTAGGGGAAAGTGTCAAGAGCAGAATGGTGGCATTGTTGAAAGAGTATGTCGACATCTTCGCCTGGTCTTATCAAGATATGCCAGGGTTGGATACCGATATCGTTGTGCACAAGCTACCGTTAAGAGCAGATTGTCCTCCAAAGAAGCAGAAGTTGCGCAGAACTCGACCTGACATGGCCATGAAAATTAAGGAAGAAATGCAGAAGCAGTGGGATGCTGGTTTCCTTGCTGTCACTAATTATCCGCCGTGGGTCGCGAACATTGTGCCAGTCCCGAAGAAAGATGGGAAGGTGAGAATGTGTGTGGACTACCGAGATCTGAATAGAGCTAGTCCGAAAGATGATTTTCCGCTACCTCACATTGACGTGTTGGTAGACAATACAGCTCAATTCTCGGTGTTTTCCTTCATGGATGGCTTTTCTGGCTATAATCAAATCAAAATGTCGCCAGATGATATGGAGAAAACAACGTTCATCACACCGTGGGGCACTTTTTGTTATAAGGTGATGCCATTCGGTCTCAAGAACGCCGCTGCTACTTATCAGAGGGCCATGGTGACTTTGTTTCATGATATGATTCATCATGAAATTGAATTCTATGTTGATGACATGATAGCAAAGTCCCAGACAGAAGAGGGGCATTTGGTAGATCTGGCCAAGTTGTTTGACCGACTGAGACAATTTAGACTGAGGTTGAATCCGAACAAGTGCACTTTCGGGGTGCGGTCCGGTAAATTGCTGGGGTTCATTGTGAGTGAGAAAGGAATCGAGGTTGATCCTGCTAAAGTAAAAGCAATAAGAGAAATGCCTGAACCGAGAACAGAGAAGGAGGTTCGTGGTTTCTTAGGTAGATTGAACTACATTTCACGGTTCATATCTCATCTAACAGCCACATGTGAACCTATATTCAAGTTGTTGAGAAAAGATCAAACGGTCAGGTGGAATAATGATTGCCAAGCGGCGTTTGAAAAGATAAAAGAATATTTGCAGGAGCCTCCGATTCTGATGCCTCCTGTGGAGGGACGACCGTTAATCCTGTACTTGACGGTCCTCGAGGGGTCTATGGGGTGTGTATTGGGGCAGCATGACGAGTCTGGTCGAAAAGAGCATGCCATATACTACCTTAGCAAAAAGTTTACCGACTGTGAAACAAGATATTCACTGCTCGAGAAAACTTGATGTGCTTTGGTCTGGGCTGCTCGCCGACTGAGACAGTATATGCTGGTTCATACCACTTTATTGATTTCCAAGATGGATCCAATCAAGTACATTTTTGAAAAGCCAGCATTGACCGGACGGGTTGCGAGGTGGCAAATGATTTTGACTGAATATGATATCCAGTATACCTCTCAGAAAGCAATCAAGGGGAGTGTATTGTCTGATTACCTCGCCCAGCAACCCATTGATGATTATCAACCGATGAAGTTTGAATTCCCTGATGAGGACATCATGTTTCTCAAATCGAAAGATTGCGAGGAACCAATCCCGGAGGAGGGGCCTGACCCTGAATCCGAATGGATTCTGATGTTTGATGGGGCCGTTAACGTGAATGGTAGCGGTGTTGGTGCTGTTTTGGTTACGCCGAAAGGATCCCACATTCCTTTTGCTGCCCGGCTAACATTTGAGTGCACCAACAACGTGGCTGAATACGAAGCTTGCATATTGGGGATTGAAGAGGCGATTGATTTGAGGATCAAGAACCTTGTCATATATGGAGATTCAGCTCTGGTTGTAAATTAGGTTAACGGAAAATGGTATACGCATCAATCTCATTTAGTGCCATACCGAGACTATACGAGGAGATTGTTGACGTTTTTCACCAAGGTGAAGATGTATCATGTGCCGAGAGAAGAGAATCCTTTGGCAGATGCTTTGGCTACTCTGGCCGCCTTGATCAAGGTACAATGGTGGAATCAGTTCCCCAGTGTTGAGGTGGGACGTCTGGATGACCGGCTTATGTGTTTGTTGTTGATACAGCGTCTGACGATGAAAAGCCGTGGTATTACGATATCAAGCGCTATCTAGAAACTCAAGAGTATCCTGAGGGAGCATCTAAGAAGGACCGAAAGACTCTGCGGAGGTTGGCCATGGTGTTCTACTTGAATAAGGATGGGGTTCTGTACAAGCGAAATTTTGATTGGGTCTTGCTCAGATGTGTTGATGATAAAGAAGCAAGCCAATTGATGAAAGAGGTTCACGAGGGGTCGTTCGGTACCCATGCCAGTGGGAATGCAATGGTGAAAAAGCTGCTGAGGGCAGGTTATTACTGGATGACAATGGAGGCCCAATGTTTCAATTACGTGCGGAAGTGTCATAAATGCCAGATTTATGCTGACAAGGTGCACGTGCCTCCAAATCCGTTGAGCTTAATGTCGTCCCCATGGCCGTTTGCTATGTGGGGCATTGATATGATCGGAAAGATTGAGCCTACGGCTTCGAATGGGCATCGGTTCATATTAGTGGCCATTGATTACTTCACCAAGTGGGTGGAAGCAGCCTCTTATGCGAACGTGACGAAGCAGGTCGTTGCCAAGTTTCTCAAGAGAGACATCATTTGCATATATGGGGTTCCCGAGAGAATCATTACTGATAATGGTTCTAATCTGAACAATAAGATGATGGCAGAATTGTGCCGGGAATTCAAGATCGAACATCACAATTCTTCTCCCTATCGTTCAAAGATGAATGGGGCGGTTGAGGCAGCCAATAAGAATATTAAGAAGATTGTGCAGAAAATGGTGGTAACCTATAAAGACTGGCTTGAGATGTTGCCGTTTGCATTGCATGGGTATCGGACTTCGGTGCGTACATCTACTGGGGCAACGCCTTTCTCTTTGGTATATGGAATGGAAGCGGTGCTACCGGTTGAGGTTCAAATTCCCTCTCTGAGAGTCCTGATGGACGTAAAGTTGCAAGAGGCTGAATGGGTAAGGACCCGGTACGAGGAGTTGAGCCTGATTGAAGAAAAGAGGCTGACAGCCATCTGTCATGGGCAGTTGTACCAGCAGCGGATGAAGCGTGCTTTTGACAGAAAAGTACGACCTCGGGTATATCACATAGGTGATATGGTGCTGAAAAGGATCCTTCCTCCTCAAAACGATCGTAGGGGCAAGTGGACACCCAATTATGAAGGTCCATTCGTGGTCAAGAAGGTTTTCTCTGGCGGAGCCTTGTTGTTAACGACCATGGATGGCGAGGATTTTCCATCCCCTGTGAATGCAGATGCAGTTAAAAAATACTTCGTATAAAGAGACCCGCTGGACGAAAAGAATAAAATAGTCCAGGCAAAAATGGGCATCCCGGCGAACCAAAAAAAACAGAAAGAAAAGGTTCGGGCAAAAATTAGGGATAAAATGAAAAATGTACACCCGGCAAGTCGAAAACCTGAGAAGGCGACTTGGGCAAAAAAGGGTATCCCGGTGGACTGAAAACCCGAAAGAGCGGTCCAGGCAAAAGAGGGATTGAAACGAACAACTGCGTCTAGCATGATCGTTTGCGCTGTGGTTAAAGCATCATGGATAATACCCGGTGGGGATCAGTCGGAAGCGTCTTGTTCAGAAGGCAGAAAGCACGGAGAGTCTGAGGACATATGGGGTGTAACCGAGTTGGAACTCGATGAGATCACGGTTTCGCATTGCCATTAGGATAGATTTTTCCTTTTGTGCGCAATTACCTCTTTTCAGGAATTGCTTCCTTTGTATTGCTCAGTTTGAGCCACACTTTTTCAATCAATAAAATGCATATTCAGTCAAATAATTTTGTTTTTGTTTTTATTACCGCTTTGATTGCAAAAACATCCGGTTATTTTGATAAAGAATCTTGCATTTTAAGACATACAGGTCCCTTCCAATGCATGCTTATAAGATTGAAAGCTTGAAATCTTATTCGGAAGGTTGAGTGGCCCAAGTGTTGAAATCTTGACACGCCTGGGGCACGGTTTTATCTAAAGATCTCTTTTGCAGGTTGTGATGTGGAAGCTTTTGACAACAAATCCCCAAGGAGTCCAATCAGGGACGAGTGAATTGAAGAATGGTGAAAAAACGGCAAGGATGTACGACGACCCTGGATTTTAACCAAGAAGACTCTTCAAAGTCTGAAGATTAAGAAAGTTTATACCAATCCCAGGAGTTCGCTCTCCGTCGAGTACGGAGCGGTCGGGAATACAAGGTGATGAATCAGAAAAGTTCAGACGAGTCTGGGAGTTCTCAAAATTGGAAAGCGGATAGTGGATTTGGATGTGGAATACCAAGGTTTGACGAGTCGACGGGTGTTCAGTACCAGGTTTTCCTCATCTCCCCCAAGCAGAGTTGTGAGGACTAATTCCCCAGCAGACTCAAGGTCTGTGGTTTCCCTAGCAGGGTCGGTATGGTGATCTCCCAGCAGGTTTGAGATCGATGTTTCCCCAGTCGCCAGGCCTGAAGGTTGCTATTTCCCAGCGGAGGTATCTGTGGGGGGTTGGTTCCCAAGAAAAGTCGGGATTTATATCCCCAGCAAGTCAAAGATTGTTGTTATCCCCACAGAGTGCGTTAGTGGTTTTCCCCAGCAATGTCCCCAAGCGGACCAGGTGCAAAGGAGGTTGTTCCCCAGCCAGGGTGGCTTTTTTTCCCAGCGGTAGAGCTATTCCCCAGCAGGGTGAAGATAGGAGTGTTAGCAAGCGCCTCAGCAGAGTGCCTCGAGCTCCCCAGAAGAGTCCCCTGAGGGGGATACTTTTTATGCATTCATCATGTAAATAAGCATAGCATATTGCATAATAAATCGCGTAGCATTTCCATGATTATTGAGCGTTACGCTAAAAAATATCATGCATTATTATTGCAAGCATAAGCTAGTCTCAAACTGTGGTTACTGTTTGAGAAGTGGTTTTGCCCGAAGGTGAAGGTGTTACTCCGAGGAGTTTAGCATCATGATTGTGAACCAAAGGTATTCCCCAGTAGTGCGATACTGGAGAAGATTTCTGTCGTGCGAGACAGAAGTTGGAAGATGTTACTCTGAGGAGTTTAACATCGTGGTGTCAGATCAGCAATGTTCTCCAGTAGTGCGGTACTGGAGGAAACTTTTCCGTCGGACGGAGATGGAAATGAAATCAAAGGACGTTACGCGATCAGCGCGACAATCGGGGTTCAAATGGAGAAAAGGAAATGTTGAGACATTTTCTGGAGAGCGGGGTTCAAATGGAGATTGGAGTTGAAGATTATATCCGGGATGAGGTCCGCGGGATTGTCTTCTGTTCATGTGTCACCTTAGACTTTGGCTGAGGCCAATAGAGGTCGTTATGGGTGTCTTCTGAGGAAGAGATGCACATGTTACCTTCCTTCTGTGAAGGTATACCCTCTGATATGTCGCCCTCAGAGTGGTGTTTGGTGTTATTTCCGACGTTGCCAGCGGAATTATCACAAGAAAGCGGAGAACGGGGTTCAAACGGAGAAAGAGAAATGTTGAGGCATTTTCTGGAGAGCGAGGTTCAAATGGAGAAAGGGAGACACGGGATGTTTTCTGGAGAACGGGGTTCACAATGGCGATCACAAGTTATCGTCAGGCGACTGGGGTTCAAATGGAGAATGGGGTTCATTATTTTGGCAAACAAGATGTCGGGGTTCAAATGCAGTGATCCGGGATCATTTGCGCGAAGGAAAATTTCGGGGTTCAAGAAAACGAAAAAAGAGAAAATTTTCGGGGTTCAAGAAAAAGCATTAAAAAGAGATGATAATCCCCAGCGGATGTGTGGTGTTCAGACCATGGTTATCCCTGCGTTACCATTTATTTTGGTATCCAGGTCGACATTCTGTTTCGGTGATCAGGCCGACTTTCTCCGTACCAGACGGATTCTTCTTTTAAGATTGCTTCTTTGCCGATTCTGACAGGCATTGTTAATTATTTTCCCATCAGAGTGCAAATTGTTCGTCTGTTCTTGGTATTCAATCACTCTTCACCCTGATCATCTGAAAGCCGAGGCGATTCATATCGACAGGTTCACAGTGGATTGAATAGGGGCAGCTGTAACACCTCAAAATTTGCCCTCCTCTCTTGGGACTAGCTTTAGCATATTGCATATCATTTTTTAGGTCATTAGGCATTGCATATTTGCATATCATGTGGCAACATTAAGCAAGTCATCCTCCTAGGTCTTGATCAGAAGATGAAGAGGTTAAAAGATATTCAAGCTGAGGGTTTCATTGAATTGATCACTGATCATCTGAAGGCTTGTGCTTCAAATTAGGGTTTCTTGGTTCCTCAAGGAGGTTGATCATTATCTTGGTTGAAATGGTACATCATCATCATCATGGTCTTGTCATCACCAAGAGATTCATTATGCTTGATCAGATACCTTGAGATTAGGGTTTTGACCTCTGGTCAACTCTAATCATCTGAATTGTGCCAATCAGGGCTTGTCAAAGGAGATGAGGTCTTCATTGAGATGGAAGATCATCATATGGTTTCATTGAGCTCATGGAAGCTAGGGTTTCATGTTTGACCCATTTCATCAGGAGTTTGAGGCTCAATTTCATCTGTGCATAGCCAATTCATCTATCAGTCAACAAAAGTCAACCAAAGGTCAACTGATGGATTTGGAGGTGGGAGAGGGTTAGAGACACTTCATTCATGTTCAAACAAGTTTCATTTGACATTTCAAACATCAACATTGAAGAAAATAAAGTCAGATGGAAACTTTCCAAAAATAGAAAGTGACTTGTAATTCAAAATTGCCAAAAATGGAAAGGTTTTCTCATCAAAATTACATGTCCAAAAATGCTTCAAATGAAATTTTGTCCAACATGAAAGTTGTAGATCTTGCTCTCACCTTTCCAAAAAGTCCAAGAACATGAATTTCTAATTTGTGGTTGGCAAGTTATGATCAAATCATGGTCAAGAAAAGTTGAATTTCAAAGTTGGATAACTTTCACACCAAATGGCCAAATGAAGTGGGACTTTTTGGAGAAAATTTCTTTTGATCTCCTCTATCCAAAACAAGCATTACATGTCATGAAAACTCATCACAAAAAAAGTGCATTTTTCACTTGACTTAATTTGAATTTTGGAGGGAAAAAAGGCACTTTGAAAAATATTCATTGTATTCACTCAATTCCACTTGCATTTGCCTCTGCATCACATTTCCAATTGAATCAAAATAGAAAAATGCACTGTTACATTGGTTTTGTGCACTTGAGGGTGAAATGCTAAATTTGTCATAAAACTTGGTTTTGGCTTAAACACTTGCATTAACACTAATCATGATTAGCAACATGCTTAACATCACATATATAAGCTAAATCATAACTGTCTCATTGCTAATCATAACAGAATTTGGAAATTGAGATCTAGATCCAAAACTTTTCATCTTTTCTCTCTCACTTTTTCTGCAATTTTCTTCACAAACCTTGCCAAGATCTTCATCAATCCTTCGTCCATGTGCATTATTGAGGCTGTTGGAAGCAAGATCACAAGGTTTTCAAGCTGAATTTGGAACTGTCAAAGTGAGCTTCATCAATGGCAAATGTGGAATTGAGCAAGATCGAGCAAGATTGATCAACATTCCTTCATCCAATCAACTACCTGAGCATTGGAGAGTTGCTGTTTTCATCTTGCAAGGCCTAAAAACTTCAAGATCCAATTCTGCAATTTGTGAAGGTTGGAATTCGAATTTTGCTATTCTTGAAATTGATATATGCTTCAGATAGATCTTTGAGAGTAGGTCATGCTGCAAGTTGAATCATTGATTTTCATTAAGAATTGAGCAAGTTATGTGGATTAGAAGTTTGATGAGTGAAAATGTTTCCATTCGAATCTTTTCATTTAGAACGAATTAGGCTTAATTGATTTGAGATTCGTGATGTATGTTAGAAGACCTTTCCATTGATATAAGGTTTGTTGATTTTGGTGATGGTTTGTTCTTGAGCCTAGGGTTTATGATGAACACGCTATGAATGTTTGAAAATCGTTTCCAGAAAGTGTTTTGATCCGCTAGGCCGTGTTTCTGCATGTTTCTTGTGTTTGTCTCCCATACAACCAATTGCGTCGTGCCACCTGTATTAGTGAAACGCAGCGCTTCATGTAGCGCGCGCTGGATTTGAATTCGAGCGGAGTTCGATCCTCCGCTCCAGCAGTTGTTTTTTTGGCTTTTGCATTTTCCTCTTATATGCTTATCATGTTCACATGCCTTCATTCATCATTTTTTTTATTTTTTCTCCACATTAAAAAATTCATAACTTCTTGATTACTTGTCCAAATCACATGGAATTTTTTTCACAATGTTCATCATCATGTCTACTATTTAATGGATATTTTTCCAGAATTTGTGCACGTGTGATTTTTTGAATGGCCTAGGGTTTGTTCATACTTGTGTTTGCTTGCACATTGGTTACTATTTTGGTTGTGAAATGATGATGCTTGATCCAAAATTCTTGAAACTTTTCATGCTCAAACTAGAAACCTTTAGTGACATTTTGGCTTTAAGTTTGTGATTTTATCATTCCTGGTTTGTGAGATATGATCATTTGAATCTAGGTGTGACAATGTGTGTCACACCATTTCTTGTCCAACTTGTGGATTTTCATTACCTTGCCATATGAACTTGGATTGATGTGAATTTTTGCATGTTGATACTTCTGGATGTTAGGTTCACTTGTGAATTTTTGTGAAATTTTTGATTGCATTTCCAATTTGTGTGAGAATTTCCTTTCTGTTTGACCAATTGTGGACCTTTTGAGAGTCATGATCTTAAATGATTTATGAAATTCTTGATATGTATTGGATGGACTTGAAATTTTGTGGAGTGATTCTAGACACCTTGAAGTTTGCCATGGCTTTGGTTTGGTGCAATTATCATGTTCCTACTCTGTTTTATGCTTGCTTGAAGTTGATGCATGATTTGGTGCCTTGTATGAGCTTGTTTGAACATGCTTTGACTTATGGATTTTGATTGACTTTCTTCCCTTGGTCCAAATGGCTTGAAATTTTGTGTGTAGATCATGTTATGAATGCTGTTTGACCCTGAATGTTTTGGGGATTTATTGAAATGTTTGTGAGTTGATTTGAATTGTATCTTTCTATTTGGTCCTATGAGGTTCTAAATTGCATGCTTTGCACTAAATGCTTCATGAAATGATATTGGTTGATGATATGAATATGAGACCACTTGGATTTGTTTTTTATTTGATTGATCTTGATTTTGGATAATTTTCATGTTCTGTTTTGGTTTATTGCTCCCATTTTGACCCTAGGCCATGTCCTAGTGGTTAGTGCTTAATGTTTGAGTTGTGTTTTCAGGACAAAAAGCATATGGCATGGAGGAATTAATTCACTTGGCTTGAGTTGCTTATTTGATTGATGTTGATTAACATTAAGTTTGTTTTGTAGGTGGCTTCTAAGTCATTTGTGTTGAACATTGGCTTGTGCTTTGCTTGATGCATTGCTTGTGTACAGTTAAATGTTGACTTTTAGTTTGTCTGTTTGACTGTTTGAGCTGTGTACTGATTATGTTAGATTGTTTTCAGGTACATTAGTTGCTATAGTTCATTTTGAACTTGCTTTTGCTGTTGCTTGGTTGCTTAACCAATTGAGGTAGAACTCACTAACTCCATGTAGTCTGGAAGACCTGGCCTGTTACTTGGCCAAGCACCTGTCTGAAGTCCTCCTTAAGAGGCAATGCTTGTGATTGTTTATCTTTGTCCCCAAGCAGGAAAAGACCTTTGTTAAGGCAATTGGCAGATACAAGAGATGTGCAATCCATCTCCTGTTATTCAGTTGAGTCATCCCTTTGCTCACACAACTGGTGTTGATGCATTGTGGATATTAACCCAAGATCCATGTTGAGTCAGTCATAAGTGTAGAAGGGTTCCCACTTTCTGAACCCACACTTCATTTGTCTAAAGCTCTCCCAGGCCAGGGATAAGAGCTGTGAGGCACACCCCTTACTTCCTATTTCATCTGCTTCACCCTAACTCTCAATGTTAAGGTTAAGAGCTAATATCACCTGATACAGTTGGTTTGCTTTTACAGCCTAACCCTTGTGTGAGCCCACTTTGTCTGGATATAGTGTGTGCTAATTGTGAATGTTTGCTTTGTTTTGATTATGCTTGCATGTTTTGCTTTGCCTGGTTAGGATTAGCTTGCAGCCTGTGCAAGTAGATAGAAAACTCAACCTAGGACCATTGTGGAATACATGATAACTATTAGGCTCGAGTCAGTCTCTCTTCTAGTTGGTCATTTCCCAGTCTCTGGTTAGGAGAAAGTTTCTCCCCTATTCAGGGGAACTACGCTGCCCTGATCCTCATACCAGATGAGGTACGTAGGCAGGAGGTCGTACGAGATCTCTCCGGGCACTTTTTTTTTCTTTTTGTGTGTGTTTGCTTGACAGTTGCTAGGCTCGAGTTCCCGACTCCTTAGTAACTTGTTGTGTGTTATCCTTATTGTTGTGTGCTTGGAGTCCGGTATAAGTCCATCAAGTGGCATCTGGTTTCCAGTGTGGGTTTGTTTGGTGCGGAAGCTGATGTAAGTCCAGCAATTGGCGTTCGGGTTCCATGTTTGCCTTTTTGTGTTTTGTTTTGTTTGGCGTGCGTGAGCCGAACTACGGTAGCTCTGATTCTCGTTCCAGACGAGATACGTAGGAATAGGATGCGATATCCTAGCGAGCCCTCTCCCCTCTTCTCCCACCTGTGTTGTGTGTGTGTGTGATGTTTGTTTTAGCAACCTTTTTCTATCTTTTGAGCGTGGATCCCGTCGAGTACGACGGATGCGTAGGGGTGCTAATACCTTCCCTTCGCATAACCGACTCCCGATCCCATTCTCTTTGGTCGCGAGACCATGTCTTTTCCAGGTTTACTTCGAGCGTTTCCTTTCCCTCTTTTGGGATAAATAACGCACGGTGGCGGCTCTGTGTTGTTTTGTTTTAGCCCGCCGGTTGTTTTTCGCGGATGCGACACCCACCGTGTTAAAAGATTGTATAGAGTTTGCTAAGGGTTGCCAAGTGTCATACCCCAAAATTTGCCCGTCGATATTACAAAGCTTTCCTCCGACTTGTTCTGCAAGGCACTGACATCAAATGAACAAAAGCCCAGCTCACAACAGGCCCAATCCAAAAGTGGCCCAAACTAGCTTGCTCGCTAGGCGAGCCCTTTCTTCGCCTAGCGAACACTTCATCATGACCCTCGCCCAGCGAAGCGTCAGGTCCAGAAAAAAAGCCCAAAACTAGCTTGCTCGCTAGGCGAGCAATTCCTTCGCCTAGCGAAGCTTGCGAAAGTCTGAAGTTTTGGACCTCATTTTAAGCCCATTAGGTCACCACCACTACTACTATAAATACCAGCTCTTCAGCCACGAAAAGGACAGACAGACGAACGGACACCGAAACGGAGAGACCAAGACGAAAGACAGAAACCCTGGTGTAAAACCCTGCTAACCTGAAGGCCGCCCATCCGCGCCGAAACTACCGCCGCCCAACTCAATCCGGCCTCCAAGCAACCAGTCCCTTTCAATACCGCAATTGCACACAGGTTTGCGTATCACCGCTGTTTTACGTTTCCAATTGATATTCTTTACATACATGATGCATACCGATTAAAGTTTTGATATATAATCTGATTTCGTATGTGAATCTAAGTATGAACATCCTGTATAATTGTCTATGCTATGCCTGTGATCGAATGCCATAAGAGTGCAGGTTTTCGGAAGTCATGCTGCTGTCAAACTCCAAACCCGTGGCCGCTCGCTAGCTCATCGCTAAGCGAGCCTGCAGCGAGCCTTCGCTGAGCCTTCGCTAGGCGAAGCAGAGGCGAATGGGACAGTGGCTGCTTTGTCCCTTTGCTGTTCTATCTTATGTTTATCTAATTGCGATTTTTGCTTCACTTGGCCTGAACTCATAACTATTATGTCTATTTTATGGTGCAATTGTCAAATCATATTTTATCTTAATGCTCTAACCCGTGTGTTGAATGGTGTAAGAGCTTCCATATTCCCAATGAAGCGGCCGGCTAGGTACTCCACTTTACGTGTGGGAGACCTTCGTGGAGATGGATTCTAAATTACTTCACTTTAATGTGAAGATTCATATTGATTGCCTAATTAATTTTAATGTATTAATTTTTAATGTATTGATTTTAATGTGTTGATTTTAATGTGGAGATTCATCATAATTACCCAATTAATTGTTAAAATATGGACTTTCAATAAATAATATCGGACCTCTCTTTTGTTACCCCCAGATTACGTAATACGGTCATGTCCCGCGAATATGGGGATACACTTAGCAAAGACCCTTCGGTTAAATCATCATAGTCCCTCGAATGTTGCCTTTGTCCCGCGATGACCCTTCGGTGTAGCCTACGGTTAAATGATGATAGTCCCTTCGAATGCTAAGGTATCCTCACAACTGTTGCCTTCAATGACCAATCGATGACCCTACGATGAGCCTTTTACATCCAAAGGATAAAACTACTTACTTCTCAATAGTAAGGACAGTTTTACCCTCATAAGGATAGGAAATGCCCGGAAAGACCTCAGACAGGTATAACCCTTAATTGCTCATTCATAACCTAAAATATTCTTTCTCGCCTCGCACATTTCAAACATCCTTTTTTAGAAAATCACCACTTAGCATACATCCGTACTAGGATCATTGCCGAGTTATATTTTTCTAAACAACTTTCAAAACTAAACGAGATAACCACTTTGTATACATTCATACAAGAATCATTACAAAGTTAAATTCTCCTTTTCAAAACATTTCCTATACATTTCTCAAACACTTTTTCAAACTAGAAAAACATAAATGATTGAGCAATTAAGAGCCCATGGATAACCATGGATACAAAGGGTGCTAATACCTTCCCTTTGTATAATGTACCTCCCGAACCTAAGAATATAAATTAAGGTCTTTCCTGTTCTTTTCCACCTTTCCTTATGGGATAAAAGAAAAGTCGGTGGCGACTCTTGCTAACCGCGACATTGCGATTAAAAATCCATAAAGTCAGTTCACCGTATGACAGAACTGGCGACTCTGCTGGGGACTTACAAAGAGAGGTCACCTTAAAAAATCATTTATGTTTTCCAATTGTTCCTTCTTTTAAGGGTATTGTTGAGTGAAAGATCCTACACCCGGATCTAGTGTACCTTAGGTAAGTAGCAATAGATCATCGCGACTATCCGGCGTATACTAGAATGGTTAAAATGATGGCTACGGTTAATGTGACACTTTGGATGTCCTGATGTTCCTCATGTTTACTTGAGGAAAAATTTGGCATTCGCGTGGTGTCATCAAAGCATTAACCAGACCTTTAGAACCCTAATTGACTCATCCTAGCCATTAGAAAGTAGTGAGATAACTGACTTCGGTTCCGACTGGGGTTGGTTGAGACTCGATACTACACTCCTTGAGATTGGACTTTAGGGAAGCTTCGGTCAACCACTTGGTGTTGCACTGAAGTGGACTTAAAGGAAGGTCAATGATTGGAGATCCTTCTAGAACCCGGTTACTATTCTAGGACAGGTTGAACCAACCAAACTTCAGTGGGGAGGGTACTTACCTATGGAACTCATGCAAGCCTTAAAACCTAGGAATGATGGTTGTATGACTTGCTTGTGCTTGTTGTTTACTTAACATAATAACATCATAACATCATGGCATTGTACTAACCATTTCGAGGACTTAGGGATTTAACTTTGCTCTATTTTGTAAAAAAAAAAAAAAAAAAAAAAAAAAAAAAAAAAAAGGTTTCCTTTTTTTGTTGGTTTACGTAAAGTTAAATTCCAAAAGTCCTTGAAAACATTTCATACATTGCATAGCATAACATAACATTGCATAACAGATACTCTAAAGGGATCAATGTTCTCACGGTTTTCCTCCACACAGAAAAATGGACCTCGAACAAATTGTCAGAGATCTCCAGGCTCAGAATGCTCAACTCCAGAAGATGATCTTGAACTTATCCAGGGGGCAGGAGGAACTGAAGGCTCTCTTGCTCGAGCAGAAGAAAGACAAGAAAGCTGTAAGTTACATCAACCCGGGAAGAAGGCTCAAACGACAGGCCGCAGGAGTCGAGATCAGAATTCCGAAGGATCAAGAAGAGGAAACAGAGACAGATTCAGAAGATGAGAATGTTGATCTCTTCGACCCTGAGGACGACAATGAAGATTATGAGAATGAACAGTACTCTCCAAAAGATGACAAGTACAAATTGCTAGAAGAACGTATGTTAGCTATGGAGGGTCAGAAGGCGCCCGGTCTGGATTTCGAAAGCTTGGGATTAGTCTCTGATGTGGTCATTCCCCGCAAGTTCAAGATTCCCACGTTCACTAAATACGACGGGGCATCTTGTCCTCAGACGCATCTGAGAGCTTATGTGAGAAAGATTCAGCCGTATACCACTGATAGGAAGCTATGGATCCATTTCTTCCAAGAGAGTCTGTCTGGAACACAGTTGGAGTGGTATTACCAGCTCGAGAGCTCTAACATCCGCACCTGGACTGATTTAGCAACAGCTTTCTACAAACACTACCAGTATAATTCTGAATTGGCACCTACGCGGCTACAGTTGCAGAACATGACTATGGGCTCTAAAGAAAGCTTCAAAGAATATGCTCAAAGATGGAGAGATTTGGCTGGCAGAGTCAAACCCCCTATGACTGATCGAGAATTAGTAGACATGTTCATGAGCACACTGACTGGCCCATTCTACAGCCATCTATTAAGGAGTTCCTCATTGGGTTTCACTGAACTTATATTAACAGGTGAACATGTCGAAAGCGGCATTCGAAGTGGAAAGATACAGACGGCTACCTCTGGTCATCCGGAGACTCCTAATGATATCACTGCTCCTCTGTCTAATCACGACGAGACTGTTAATGCGGTGGAAGATGCTGATAACGATTATGACTTGGATAGCTGGATTTTCCCAACAATTGGTGACGGACTCGACAATTGGAAGGCTGAAGACACTATCCCGATTTCCTTTGGTCGAGAGTAATTGTTATTGCTATTTTAGTATTTCAAAAGCATTGTGTCTATACCCGGGGCATAATAGCTAATTTTAAGGGTTTGTCATTTTCATAAGCATATTCATATTCAATAAATCAATGGACTTTTTTTGCATTCAAATATTGCGCTCTTTATCTTTCCTGTCATTTTTCAAACAAGCTATGTTTTCTTGCACACACTCACGTAACAATTTGCCGATCCATATCCACTCTGGATCCTGTTGGTAATGACTCTGCTACTGTTCATTATGACTTTGAAAATCCGATCTACCAAGCCAAGGATGGAAGTGAGGAAGATTGTGAAGTCCCTGGAGAACTTGCCTGACTACTGCAAGAAGAAAAGACTATACAGCCGCATGAGGAATCAATTGAAATTGTAAATCTGGGTACTTAAATAAACAAGAAAGAAGTCAGAGGTTCTTGGGGCACTCGAATTACATTGCCCGATTCATTCCACACTGGACTGCTACCTGCAAACCCATCTTCAAATTACTAAAAAAGAAAAATCAAGAGATGGGATGGAATGATGAATGACAAAATCAAGAAGTATCTCCAAGAACCTCCAATTCTGATGCTACCAGTTGAAGGAAGACCTCTAACTATGTATTTGACCGTGTTAGAAAATTCAATAGGGTGTGTTGGGGCAACATGACGAGTCTGGTCGAAAAGAGCATGTCATACACTGCCTTAGCAAAAGGTACCGACTGTGAAACAAGATACTCACAGCTCGAGAAAGCTTGCTGCGCTTTGGCTTGGGCTGCTCGCCGACTAAGACAGTATATGTTGAATCATACCACTTCATTGATTTCTAAGATGGATCTTATCAAATATCTATTTGAGAAACCTGCTGTCTCCTGAAAGAGTTATCACTGATAATGGTACTAAACTGAACTCCGCATGCAGTTCAAAATAAAACACCATAACTCTTCTCCGTACCGGCCAAAGACGAACGACGCCGTGGAGGCTGCTAACAATATCAAGAATATAACAGTAACATACAAAGACTGGTATGAGATGTTACCTTTTGCTCTTCATGGTTACCGCACTTCGACAGGGGCAACCCCTTTCTCTTTAGTCTATGGAATGGAAGCCGTTTTACCAGTGGAAGTTCAGATCCCCTCTCTAAGAATTGTGAAAGATGCAGGCTTAGATGAGGATGAATGGATTCAAACTCGACTCGATCAGATAAATTTGATTGATGAAAAGAGACTTGCGGCTGTTTGTCATGGGCAGATATATCAGAAGCGCATGACCCAGGCATTTAACAAAAAGGTCAAGAGACGAGTGTACCAAATCGGCGACTTAGTTATCAAGCGTATCATTCTACCACAAGGTGATCCCAGGGGCAAATGGACTCCCACATACGAAGGGCCATTTGTAGTTAAGAAGGTATTCTCTGGTGGGGCCATGATGCTTGCTACAATGGACGGCGAAGAGTTCCCGCATCATGTGAACGCTGACATAGTTAAAAAAATACTACGCGTAAAAGAGACCCGCTAGGTCGACGTACCTTGGCAAAAGTAAGGGCATCCCGGCGAACCAAAAGGGTTCGGGCAAAAATTAGGGATAAACATATAAAGACGTACACCCGGCAAGTCGAAAACCTGAAAAGGCGGCTTGAGCAAAAAAGGGTATCCCGGTGGACTGAAAACCTGAAAAGGCGGTCCAGGCAAAAATTAGGGATTAAAGCGTATGACTATGTCCCGTTCTCGGTCAGCTTCACCCAAGTCAAAGGGACTGAACAAGCCAATCACTATTATCCGACAGCAGGAGATGAGAGGCTTGAAGACATAATGACAGTAGTGGAATTAAAATCGATGGGACTTTTTCTGCATAGCTTTCTCTTTGTTTCCTTGACAATTTCCTCTTACTAGGATCTCTGTCTCCTTGTACACAAATTGCCTGTTTATAGGCCCTCTTTCAAAATCAATACAATTTCATTTCCAAAAAGATGCTTTTGTTTTACTTTCTCTGTTTTGTTTGCGTAAACGTCCATTGATTTAACTTGAATTGATATATGCATTTGAATATGATCAATGTTTATCAAAATACATGCATAAAATAACAATGACAATTACTACACGACTTCTGGATCGAGGAGAAGGTCTAACCAGGCTTTCCAATGAATCTGTTGCCAATTCGATTCCCCGGCAACGCCAGTTATTCCCCAGAAGAAATTGGCATCACTAGACTGGTCATCTCTTCTACCCCCAGCCGGGCTCTGTTAAATATCTCTGCCATCAGATAAAAGTCAAATACCCCCAGCTGAGACAGGGTCATCAATACAAATATCTCCGACCCGAAGACTGAGATTTGTTTCCCCAGTAGAGTCCCCTGGAAGAACGTTTCAGACACATAGTGCATTCATTACATCATTTCACATCACATACCTACATACAATTTTCGTTCCGCATCATATACATTACATCATTTCATAACATATACATGTATACAACGCTCTCATTTATTCCAGACGCATAATTCACTCATTACATCATTTCACAGCATATGCATGCATACAACATTTGCATCTCATGCATCATGACATGGCATGAAGCTAACTTTATTTTTCAGGTCAATTATCCTCCTGACATAGTCAAAACAAAGGTCCATTCAGACAGACATCTTTATCAATTACATTCAAGATGCAACTATATCCCTCAGATACTGCCTAGCGTACGGTACATTCCGAGGTGTGGTCTAGCGTACGACTACTTTCTTCTTCAGATACATCTTTCAGATATACTCCATGTCAATATTCATTCTGACATCCTCCTAACGATGGCATCTATAAGCTCATCCCAGACATTCATTGCCAATACAACATATACAAATACTAGCAGATATAGCCTAGCGTACGGTTCATTCTGATTCAGCTCAACATATGACTCCTTCAACTTAGATACGATCTAGCGTACGATCCATTCTGACCTTCAACAACTCAGATACGATCTAGCGTATGATCCATTCTGACCTTCAACAACTCAGATACGATCTAGCGTACGATCCATTCTGACCTTCAACAACTCAGATACGATCTAGCGTACGATCCATTCTGACCTTCAACCACTCAAATACAGTCTAATGTACGACCAAGTTAGACCTTCAAGTCCTCAGATCCTGCTCAGTGACAGTCTAATGTACGACCAAGTTAGACCTTCAAGTCAGATTCTGCAAATACAGTCTAATGTACGACCAAGTTAGACCTTCAAGTCAGATTCTGCAAATACGGTCTAATGTACGACCAAGTTAAACCTTCAAGTCAGATTCTGCAAATACAGTCTAATGTACGACCAAGTTAGACCTTCAAGTCAGATTCTGCAAATACAGTCTAATGTACGATCAAGTTAGACCTTCCAGTCATCAAATACAGTCTAATGTACGACCAAGTTAGGCCTTCCAGTCATCAAATACAGTCTAATGTACGACCAAGTTAGACCTTCAAGACCTCAAACACAGTCTAATGTACGACCAAGTTAGACCTTCAAGTCATCAGATGCTGCTCGAATACAGTCTAATGTACGACCAAGTTAGACCAGATGTTGCTCGAATACAGTCTAATGTACGACCAAGTTAGACCAGATGCTGCTCGAATACAGTCTAATGTACGACCAAGTTAGACCAGATGCTGCTCAAATACAGTCTAATGTACGACCAAGTTAGACCTTCAAGGCCTCAAATACAGTCTAATGTACGACCAAGTTAGGCCTTCCAGTCATCAAATACAGTCTAATGTACGACCAAGTTAGACCTTCCAGTCATCAAATACAGTCTAATGTACGACCAAGTTAGACCAGATGCTGCTCGAATACAGTCTAATGTACGACCAAGTTAGACCAGATGCTGCTCGAATACAGTCTAATGTACGACCAAGTTAGACCAGATGCTGCTCGAATACAGTCTAATGTACGACCAAGTTAGACCAGATGCTGCTCAAATACAGTCTAATGTACGACCAAGTTAGACCAGATGCTGCTCAAATACAGTCTAATGTACGACCAAGTTAGACCTTCATCTCCTCAGATGCTACCTAGTGACAGGTACATTTCTGAATTGTAGTCTAGTGTACGACTACCCCTTTTATAAGCAGATTCAGCCTAATGGACGGCTCATTCTGCTCAGATACGGTTTAATGTACGACCCAGTTAGACCTTCATCTGCTCAGATGCTACCTAGTGACAGGTACATTTCTGAATTGTAGTCTAGCGTACGACTACCCCCCTTTTATCATCAAATTCAGCCTAATGGACGGCTCATTCTGCTCAGATACGGTTTAATGTACGACCTAGTTAGACCTTCATCTGCTCAGATGCTACCTAGTGACAGATACGGTTTGATGTACGACCCAGTTAGACCTTCATCTGCTCAGATGTTACCTAGTGTACGGTACATTTCTGAAGTGTAGTCTAGCGTACGACTACCCCCTTTCATCATCAGACACAGCCTAACGGACGACTCATCCTGCAACTCCAATACGGTCTAGCATAAGACCCATTTGGATCTTCAACTCAGATACGATCTAGCATACGATCCGGTCTGATCTTCTATCCCCAGCGAAATCACCCGCTTAATGGAGGTTTCGTTCCGCAACTCAGAGACGATCTAGCGTACGATCCATTCTGATCTTTCATCCTCAGCGAAGTCATCCGCCCAATGAACAACTCACTCTGGTATTCAGATGCGGTCCAGCGTATGATCCATTCTGATCCCTTATCCCCAGCAGCGTATAACACACTCTAACTCCCCAGCGAAGTCGATAGCATAATGAATGACTCACTATCCGGTCTACCGTATGACTCGGTACGACATCCATGTCTTCAGATATCGTCTAATGAACGGCGCACTCTGAAGTTCTCATCATCAAGTTCCCTGGATGGCATCTTTAAGCCCATCTCCATCAAGACTAGCTCTTAATTGACAAGTGCAAATTTTTGGGGCATTCTAGTGTTCAATAATCTTTCACCTCCAGACCACGAACGGCACATACCATTCTACTCTCTCGGTTCAAGAATATTAAACAGGGGCAGCTGTCATACCCCAAAATTTGCCCGTCGATATTACAAAGCTTTCCTCCGACTTGTTCTGCAAGGCACTGACATCAAATGAACAAAAGCCCAGCTCACAACAGGCCCAATCCAAAAGTGGCCCAAACTAGCTTGCTCGCTAGGCGAGCCCTTTCTTCGCATAGCGAACACTTCATCATGACCCTCGCCCAGCGAAGCGTCAGGTCCAGAAAAAAAGCCCAAAACTAGCTTGCTCGCTAGGCGAGCAATTCCTTCGCCTAGCGAAGCTTGCGAAAGTCTGAAGTTTTGGACCTCATTTTAAGCCCATTAGGTCACCACCACTACTACTATAAATACCAGCTCTTCAGCCACGAAAAGGACAGACAGAGGAACGGACACCGAAACGGAGAGACCAAGACGAAAGACGAAAACCCTGGTGCAAAACCCTGCTAACCTGAAGGCCGCCCATCCGCGCCGAAACTACCGCCGCCCAACTCAATCCGGCCTCCAAGCAACCAGTCCCTTTCAATACCGCAATTGCACACAGGTTTGCGTATCACCGTTGTTTTACGTTTCCAATTGATATTCTTTACATACATGATGCATACCGATTAAAGTTTTGATATATAATCTGATTTCGTATGTGAATCTAAGTATGAACATCCTGTATAATTGTCTATGCTATGCCTGTGATCGAATGCCATAAGAGTGCAGGTTTTCGGAAGTCATGCTGATGTCAAACTCCAAACCCGTGGCCGCTCGCTAGCTCATCGCTAAGCGAGCCTGCAGCGAGCCTTTGCTGAGCCTTCGCTAGGCGAAGCAGAGGCGAATGGGACAGTGGCTGCTTTGTCCCTTTGCTGTTCTATCTTATGTTTATCTAATTGCGATTTTTGCTTCACTTGGCCTGAACTCATAACTATTATGTCTATTTTATGGTGCAATTGTCAAATCATATTTTATCTTAATGCTCTAACCCGTGTGTTGAATGGTGTAAGAGCTTCCATATTCCCAATGAAGCGGCCGGCTAGGTACTCCACTTTACGTGTGGGAGACCTTCGTGGAGATGGATTCTAAATTACTTCACTTTAATGTGAAGATTCATATTGATTGCCTAATTAATTTTAATGTATTAATTTTTAATGTATTGATTTTAATGTGTTGATTTTAATGTGGAGATTCATCATAATTACCCAATTAATTGTTAAAATATGGACTTTCAATAAATAATATCGGACCTCTCTTTTGTTACCCCCAGATTACGTAATACGGTCATGTCCCGCGAATATGGGGATACACTTAGCAAAGACCCTTCGGTTAAATCATCATAGTCCCTCGAATGTTGCCTTTGTCCCGCGATGACCCTTCGGTGTAGCCTACGGTTAAATGATGATAGTCCCTTCGAATGCTAAGGTATCCTCACAATTGTTGCCTTCAATGACCAATCGATGACCCTACGATGACCCTTTTACATCCAAAGGATAAAACTACTTACTTCTCAATAGTAAGGACAGTTTTACCCTCATAAGGATAGGAAATGCCCGGAAAGACCTCGGACAGGTATAACCCTTAATTGCTCATTCATAACCTAAAATATTCTTTCTCGCCTCGCACATTTCAAACATCCTTTTTTAGAAAATCACCACTTAGCATACATCCGTACTAGGATCATTGTCGAGTTATATTTTTCTAAACAACTTTCAAAACTAAACGAGATAACCACTTTGTATACATTCATACAAGAATCATTACAAAGTTAAATTCTCCTTTTCAAAACATTTCCTATACATTTCTCAAACACTTTTTCAAACTAGAAAAACATAAATGATTGAGCAATTAAGAGCCCATGGATAACCATGGATACAAAGGGTGCTAATACCTTCCCTTTGTATAATGTACCTCCCGAACCTAAGAATCTAAATTAAGGTCTTTCCTGTTCTTTTCCACCTTTCCTTATGGGATAAAAGAAAAGTCGGTGGCGACTCTTGCTAACCGCGGCATTGCGATTAAAAATCCATAAAGTCAGTTCACCGTATGACACCAAGAATGTCAAATACATGCAGGAATTCAACAAGCTCCTGCAAGTGAGCTTCATGCAATTATCAAGCCTTGGCCTTTCAGAGGTTGGGCATTAGATCTAATTGGGGAAATTCGACCTAATTCATCCAAAGGTCAAAGGTACATAATTGTAGGAATTAACTATTTCACTAAATGGGTCGAAGCAGTACCTTTAGTAAATGTGGATCAAGAAACTGTCATTGAATTCATTCAAAGGCAAATATTATATAGATTTGGAATCCCAGAAAGTATAACAACAGATCAAGGATCAGTTTTTACTGGTCGAAAGATGCAAGAGTTTTCAAAGGAAATGGGTTTCAAATTATTAGCATCCACACCCTATTATGCTCAAGCCAATGGGCAAGTCGAAGCAGCCAATAAAGTAATAATTGGTTTAATCAAAAAGCATGTAGGAAAGAAGCCAAAAAATTGGCACAAAACTTTAGATCAAGCACTTTGGGCTTGTCGAACCTCCCCTAAAGAAGCTACTAACACTACACCTTTCCAACTTACATTTGGACATGATGCAGTATTACCTGTCGAAATCTACTTGCAATTAGTGAGAATCCAAAGACAAGGAGATATTCCATCTGACCTATACTGGGAAATGATGATGAATGAACTAGTTGATTTGGACGAAGAAAGGTTGCATGCGTTATAAGTATTAAAAAGACAGAAGGAGAGGCTAGCAAGGGCATACAATAAGAGGGTCAAAGGTAAAACTTTTGAAGGTGAGAAAAACAAGAAAGGGGGGGTTTGAATTGTTTGAAAAAAATAAGCGCTTTTCAAAAAAAGAAAATCACACAAGGATTTTATACTGGTTCGCTTATAACACAAAGCTACTCCAGTCCACCCGGCCGAGGTGATTTCGCCTTCAACAAGGACTTAATCCACTAATCTTGAAAGATTACAAACAACGTCTAAGATACAAAATCTCTTAGCCCTCTCAAGTATACAGACTACACAGAGTCACTTGAGGAATTTAACAAACAAAAGATGAAAGATTTATGTAATCTAGAGTACTTCTAAGAAAGCAAATATTACAATGTAAAGAACAAAAGTTTTTCACGTAATAAGCAAAAGCTTCGTGAATGTTTGAGAGCAAGAGTGTTTTTCTTGAATGTTGATGTTTCAATATAGTTTTGGCTTATTGGCTTGCTGATTGTTCTCTCGTGTGTTACTGAAAGTTGATTTGCAATCCTTTATATAGATCAGTTGAAGTAGTAGTTGAAACTGGTGGATATTGAGATGAAGTTACGCCATCACATAATTAGCTAATGCAGGATGACTTTTTCTTCTTGAAATGACTACTTACCACAAGTAGTATTTTCTTTATTGAGATTGGAGATTAACGTCTCTTTCTCAATTAGGAAATCCATTTGCAAATCTTTACTTGTCTTCAACGTTACTCTTTCATGATTAGCAAATCCATAATCAGAGTATTTGTGTTTCTGGAGAACCTTGGAATCTTGCTTCTGATGTTGATCTAAATAGATTCTTCAGAAAGCGTTGTTCAGAGTCAGAGGTTCTAGGACTTACTTCTTGTTCAGATGCTTCTGATACTTGTTGTTTAGTTCAGAGTTAGACTTTCTTGAACTTGTTTCTACTTCAGAGCTTCTGATCATTTGATAATATGCTTCTGATCTGGTACTCTATCTGATGACATCATCAGATTTCTTACTTCTTTCTTTAGAACCCTGCACACTTAGAAACTTTTCGTTAGGGTGCCATTTTTGGTTTCATCCTTTGTTATCATCAAAATCAAGGAATCTGTTGTAGAATAATTTTTGTTCTTACAATCTCCCCCTTTTTGATGATGACAAAACAACTTTAATTAGCAGATGAAACATGAATAAAATTAGATCAGATAGACAGAAGCTCCCCCTGAGATAATGCTAGGGAGTTCAGAAGTTCTTACCAGAGTTTCTTAAGTAAAGAGGTTTCTGAAATT
This sequence comes from Lathyrus oleraceus, assembly GCF_024323335.1. Taxonomy (NCBI): domain Eukaryota; kingdom Viridiplantae; phylum Streptophyta; class Magnoliopsida; order Fabales; family Fabaceae; genus Lathyrus; species Lathyrus oleraceus. The sequence goes on along the minus strand of NC_066584.1, from coordinate 320,625,379 downwards.
TTCTGCAATTTCTTAAGTCCAAGTTAGATAATTTTGTTTATATAAAAAAAATGTTGCAGAATGCTTAAGGTTTTAGACAATATTTTCATCAGAGCTAATAATTACTTTCTCCCCCTTTTTGTCAGAATCAAAAAGACATAGTAAAAATAAATAAGTAAAGAGAAAATAAATAAAGAGAAAAACTTGAGTTCATAGATAGAAGCACAAAGGCAATAAGACAAACATCGGATTCAAAGGAACAAGAAAAAACATCAGAGCCAAAAGAAGACAGAAGCAAAAAACAATAGGCAAGCAAAAATAAATCCTAAGTGTCTAAGGGTTCGGAGGCGGAGGCATTCTCTGAAGCAGCATAGCAAGCATGTTCTGGATGTTTTCGTTGACAGTATCTTGCTTGTCCATTCTGGCCCGGAGTTCATTCTGATCTTGCTTGAGTTCTTTCAGAGTCTGAAGAACCGTAGGAATCACAGAAGAGGACTCCCCCAGAGTCAGAGCCTGCTGAGCTTCAGCTTCTGCAGCAGCTTGTGCTTCTGCATCTGCCAGAGCCTTGGCTTCAGCTTCCTTTTGCCTTAGGAGTTCAGCTTCCTTAGCAAGTCTTTCTTCTTCTAGCCTTTTTGCTTCTTCTTCAGCTTCCTTGGCCAACCTCTCTTCCTCCAGCCTTCTGGCTTCAGCTTCTCTGGCAAGTCTCTCCTGGAGTCTTGCCTCAGCATCTCTGATGTAGCCATTTCTGACTTGTTCAGAGATACTCTTCAGCCTAAAGGACTCAGATGTCATCCAGCCAATGACTCTGTTCCAGTGTGTCCTTACAGATTTAGGATCATCACTGATTTCAGAGTTAGTGACCAGAGAATCGACCTTTTGAACTGAAGCCTCTGCAATCATCAAGATGGCTTCCTTAAGGGTAGGTTTAGAAAGTTCAGGTTCAGGTTCTGGTTCAGAGGTATGAGGTGGAGAGTTTGGAGGGCTGAGATTTAAGGTTTGAGGTGCAGATTCTGATTCAGGTTGAGGTTCAGATTCTGCTTTTGGTTGAAGACTGGGGGATGAAGCATAAAGAGGATTTAGGTCTAAAGGGTTAGAATCTGCTTCAGGTACAGCGGGAATGTTTGGTGGGGTGATATCAGAGGTTTGGGGATCAGATGGTTGAGTTTCAGAGGGTTGAGTTTCAGAGGGTATGGTGGTTGTTTGTTGTGGTGGAAGTGAAGTTGCTTCAGATTGTGTTAGTGTTTTGTTGTTGTGAAGCAAGTCTATGAGCATAAAGTGTGGCTATGGTTGGGGAATCAGGGTCAGAAAGTTCTTGGTCAGAAGAGAGGGAAACATAAGGAGGTGATTCAGGTTCAGAGGATGAAGAAGAAGAAGTGATTTGGTGGGTAGAGGGAGGTATAGAGGGAGGTATGAATGTTCTTGCTATGTTTAGAACTGGTGTAGGTTGGGAGGTTCTGGTGATTGAGGGTGTAATGTCAGATGTGGTATAAATAGGTTGTGAAGAGAGAGGGTTAGAGGAAGCCATCATAAATTCAGAGGTAACAGGAGGAACAGACTTACCAGTAGAAATTTGCAGAGGAGCTGAAGATCCGCTTCCAGAAGTTTCTCCAAGTCTGGCCTTCTTTGCTGGTGGTGCTATTTTCTTTTCAGAAATGCCTCTCTTGTATCTGACCAAGTCTTCTTCAGAGTCCAGACAGTCGTCGAGGCTGAAGATAGATGGCAACAGCGTCTCTGGGCTCATTCTTGAAGAATCTGGCAAGGCCATGAGGCATCTTCCTCTGATCTTTCAAAGAGTCCCAGGAGGTATCCAGAGTTGGCTTGACTTGTATTTTCTTGATTATCCCCATACTCTTGAGGTTTCTGTAGCACCTCAAATTTGCACCTACCATTATACATACATTTTCATATTAGGTCATAGCATATCATGATCCATTGCATAGCATTTGCATTGTCCCTCAGTTGCCTCAAGAGCAAGCAATCAAGAATTAGGTCAAACTGATCTCCTGATCAGTCAACCAAGCAAGCAAGTGTGTTTTTCATTGAACCAAGGCCTTGGGGTTTGTCCAACAAGTTCACATGACTTGGAGGTCTATTTGAAGTATTTTGGTCAAGGGTTGGAGACTTGGAGATCATCAGTTCATACACATGCAGTCAAAAACCCTAAAAAAGTCAACTGTCAGTCAAAGCAGTGGATGGTGGTCATTCTTGTGGAATTTGGGCACCATGATCAGTAATCAAGAGTTCATACAACTTGGGACATCATTTGAAGTCAAGTTCTCAAGGAATTAGGGTTTTGAAGTCATCAGTCAATGCATAATCAGACAGAAACCCTAAAAGTCAACTGTTGGTCAACTGTCCATTTAATCAGTGATTTGATGATTGGAATTGGTTTGTGAGAGTTCATTCATGTCCAAATAGTCATCATATATCATGCCAAACACCATCATGGAAGAATTTGAAGCCAGATCATGAATTTCCAAAAATGGAAACTGGGCCTGTAACTGAAACTTACCAAAAATGGAAAGTCTTGATCCTCAAACTTACATTTTGATACAAGCCTCAAATGAATTTTTGCCCAACATGAAAGTTGAAGATCTTGTTCTCCCATTTCCAAAAAGTCCTAGAACTCTCAATTCCCATGTGTGGTTGGCAAGTTATGATCGAATCGATTTCAGAAAATCTTGAACTTCAAGGGGCCATATCTCCCAAACCGTTTGGCCAATTTTGGTGGGGTTTTTTCCTACAAGTCACATTTGATCCCCTCTTTCCAAAAATATAAATTTCATGAGCCAAAACTTCACCAATCAAAATGGCATATTTTGACTTTTCTCATTTAAATGCAAGTTTGACCAATGTTTGACTTTTTGATTTAAACATTTTTTCAACATTTGGCCAATTGGAACAGCTCATAAATGTCATTTAGAATGTGTTTGCAAAGTCAAAATATGCAGCACATGTGAATCATGCTTGGTTGCTTGAATTGTAAGAAAGGTACAATTTCACCATACTTGTCCTTGCATCCACCATGCCTTGCCTTGTACCTCAAAAGGATAGCATTATGCAGCAATTTTTCTGTCATGGTGAGCCTCATTATGCAGCCAGATAACCAACAAGTACATATGGCCTTACTAGTTTACTTGAACATTGGCAAAAGGACATGTTTACAACAAATCCAACTCATGAACCATACTTGTACCACATTACATTGCAGATTTTTGCCCATGATTTTCTGTCAAAACCAAACAGTAACAGCATGGCTTTCCTTCTCTTTTTTCCTGTCATGAGCAACATACTGCAGCAGAAGGAAGCATGGCATTTTTGATGACACATCCATATTCATCATTGTGAAACAAGTAGCAAACCAACACAACCAACTGAACAGACCAAAAAATTCACTCAATGCACCTTGCTGTTGCTTTTTGGAGCTGTCAAAAGACACCTTGCAAGCAGAACTGGATTGGTTTTTGATGACTAGGAAAAACCAACTGAACAAAACCTCACTCTCTCTCAAATCCATTTCTTGGCCATTTTCCAAAGTCCTTCCCAAAAACTCCATAGAACATGACATAACCTAACCAAAACCAAAAACTCACCTCACTTGCATTTACCAAAAAAACCTGTCAAAACTGAGAGAAACCAAACTTGAGCCTTGCATTTGACAGTCCAAACCATGCCTTGCCAACATAGGACAGCAAATTGAAGCACCCTTTTTTTTCCTGTCATGAGAAAACATATAGAAACAGCAGCAAATCGAAAGCAACAGAACCATTTCCTGTCATCAGAAAACATATAGCAACAGCAGCAGACCAAGAAGAAACCCCTCCCACTTGCAAGACTCACCATGAACCAAACATAACTTGGCCTTGGCATCTCATTCACTCTGTCCAAACTCAAGCAGCACCAAAACCCTGCATTTGACCCTTGGCCTTGGCATCTCATTTCTTCTGCCCCAAACCAATGCACTAAGTTGGTTTGACCATACACCTCATTTTCCTGTCATCAAAAGGAATCCTGCTATTGGCATTGGGTTTTCCCTGACAAAAGCACAATGGCTGCACAAGACCACAGACCAAACACTCTTCATTCATTCTCAAAAAACACACTTTGCTTGGCATTTTTTTTCCAATCTTATGTCAAGAACCTCTAGGAACCAAACCCTGCATTGCATCTTCAAAAAACTTGCAACCAACAAACCACAAGTCATTGAACTGCACTCATTCAAAAACTGACTGGAACATTGCTTCAAGAACAGTAAAAACTTCCAAAATTCAGAAAGAACCAATATTGCCTTGCCACCAAAACAACACAGCAGGTCATGATTTCCTGCCACAGAAGTAACAGGCCAACCATGGAATTTTCATTCACTCCAAAAGAACCTTGCACTTGACCTTTGCCTTGGCATTCATCAATTTGCTGTCAAACACCAAAACCTAGCCTGGCCCTGCATTGACATAACTTCCACCCTCATTTTCCTGTCATAAACAGCAGACTAAACATTTGTCCTATCCTTTCTCTCAAGCCTCATTCCTTGCCTTTTTCAAGAAACAGTCAGCACACCTCTAAAAAGGATGAAACCTGGCCTGGCTTGACAACATCCACATCATCTTGAATGAACATTACATAGGCCACTTGACAGCAAGAAAACAACCTCCTTCATTCATTTGTCAAAAACTCACCTTTGGCCATTTCCAACAAACAGTCAAACTTCCAAAACTTACAATGAACCACACTTGAGCTTGGCATTGTATTGTCACCCTCCATTTACCACTTTGGAACCACATTACCCCATCTGCAAGCAGCTCAAAACCACTGTCCCATTGAAAGCTTAGCCATGGCAGATTTGGATGCAAGCACGAGCAAGCTTCATTGAGCCAAGTTTACTTCCCCATTCATCTTGTAGGAGCACATTCTTCATCTGTTTCAAGCACTCACCAGCAAAAGGTGGCTGAATCATCACTGCTCATCATTTTGGTTAGTTTTTCGACTTGCTCTTTTTGCTAAATCATGCTGTGTTTGTGAAAGATCTTGTTATGCTGAAATCAATGCCACTTGAACCATTGAAAATGATTCACTATGATGTGAGAAATATGGATTTCAACTTGTATGCTCAAATGTGTTTTGGCTCGATTTGGTTGTGTTTAAACTGATTTAATGAAATCTATTGTTGAAATGTTGATGTACATGGTTTGATGATTACAATGGTATGCTCAATTGACATTTTTGGGAAGAATTGAGAAATCATGATTTTTGAGCATAAACCCTAATCCCAATTTGCCCAGATTGTCCCCATTTTCGTGTGCATGGCCATTTCTCCCTCCAGCCAATCAAAACATTCCATTTACTGCCCAAAACGACTGTGTTTGGTTAAGTGGATTCAAATATTACAAAAAATGCCATTCTTGCTTCATTTATTTCACATTTTTATAACCAATCTTCCAAAATTCATAACTTGCTCGTTTTTAATCCAATTTGAATGGGATTTTTTGTGTTGTGTTCATCATGATCTCTACTTTTTTGTCATTATTTTTCCAGAATTTTTGGATGAGTGGTTTTTAATTGGTACTAGGGTTTGTGACATGTGACCAAATTTTGTACATCTTGCCAAAACATTTGTGAAATGATGATACTTTATCCAATGGCTCCCAAATTTTTTGTGCTTAAACTAGACACATTCATGGTGATTTTGGTATAAAGTTTGTGAATTTATCATTTGTGGTTTGTGAGATATGATTTTTTGAATTAGGGTGTGACAACTTGTGTCACACCATTGATGTCCAACTTCATGATTTTCATTACCATGCTTCCTTACATCCAAATGACCCCAAATTGTGCATGAACCTACTCTTGTATGTCTAGTTCACATGTGAATTTTCTTGGATTTATTTGAGCTATTTTCCTAATTGTTTGAGATTTTCTCCCCTGCCTAGTCAATAGTTGACTTTGTGTGACACATGTTCCCATTTCATTTGTGAAATTCTCATACTTTATTAGATGGACATGAAATTTGATATGTGATAACTAGACATCTCGAGCTTTGCATTGGTGTTAATCTCATTCATTTCTCTTCTGTTTTCAAATTGATATGATTTTTTGAAGTTGACCCATGCTTGTTGACTTTCATTGTGCATGCTTGAAATTGTGTTGACTTCATGATTTTAATTGACTGCCTTCCTCTCATCCAAATGCCATGAAATTTGACATGTCTACCATGCTAGATGTTAGGATTGAGTGTGATTTATTTCATAATTTTTGAGAATGTTTAGATTGCTTTTGATGCAAGTCTTGCTGTTGACTTCTATGAGCTTCTGTTTGCCATGTTTTGACCTAAATGGTTCATGAAATGATGATGATGATTGATATGAGTGTGAATCCAATTGTTTGTGTTTCCTAATTGTTTGAACATGATTTGGGATGCTTGCCCCTTGCTGTTTGGACTTTCTTATTCACTTTTGACCCTAGGCTTGCCCTAGCGGTCCTGCTACTCACCTGTGAGTTTGTGATTTCAGGTTGACCATCAAATGGCCATTGAGACCAATTCTTTTGACTGAGCTTGCTTGAATATTGTTGTCTAACCTCCTTGTTTTGTAGGTGGCTTGGCTCACATGCCCTAAGCCTTGTGCCTTGCACATCCATGTGCCTCTAATGGACTGTTGTTGTCTGTTTCTGTTTGTTTTGTTTGAAGTTGTATACTAACATCTGCTTGACTGTTTCAGGTGCTTTAGTTGCTTAGTTCCTTGTGAACTTTTTGCTTTGCTTTGCTTGTATAAGCAATTTGCATTGAGGTATGTCTCTTTTACTTCATGTAGTCTGGAAGACCTGGCCTGTTACTTGGCCAGGCAACTGTCTGAAGTCCTCCTTAAGAGGCAATGTTTGTGGATGTTTAACTTTGTCCTTGCATAGAGTCAAAGTCCTCCTAAGTGAAGAGGCAATTGGTGGAAGGTAGGGATATGCAATCTATCCCCCACTATTCAGTGTGTCATCTGCCTTGCTCACACCACTGTGTTGATGCATTGCAGATACAAACCCAAGATCTTGTACAACGGTACAGTTGAGTCAGTTCTAAATGTGTAGAAGGGTTCCCACTTTCTGAACCCACACATTCTTGTCTTGAGCTCTCCCAGACCAGGGATAAGAGCTGTGAGGTCTCATCCTCCCTTCATCCTTTCATCTGCTTCACCTTAGCCCCTCAATGGCAAGGTTAAGAGCACACTCACCCCATTCCAGAGGTTTGTTTGTTGAGGTTGATATGACCCCTTGACTAAAACCTAACCCTTGTTTGAGCCACTTGTTTGTGTATAGCGTGTGCTATCTGTGCTTGTAGGATTGTTTGACTTGCTTCCCGTGCAAGATGGGATTGTTTGACTTGCTTCCTGTGCAAGTTAGGATAGTTTGACTTGCTTCCTGTGCAAGTTAGGATTAGTTTAGACTTGCTTCCTGTGCAAGTTGGGTTTTGCTTGGCTGGCTTCCTGTGCAAGTTAAGTGTGTGTGGCTTGCTTCCTGTGTGAGCCATACTTAGGATAGGTTGGCCCTTGTGCCATTTAGCTAGAAACCTTAACTTAGGGTTGATTTTGCATGACAACATCTAGGCTCGAGTCGTAGTCTCCCTAGAGTTGTGTCTCCCTCTGTTATCTGGTTAGGCTAGTCCTTTATCCCTGCGTAGGGGAACTACATCGCCCTGATCTTCACACCAGATGAAGTATGTAGGCAGGAGATTGAGCTGATCTCTCCGGGCGCCTTTTCTTTCTTTTGTGTGTGTTGTCTGACCTTTGCTAGGCTCGAGTCTGTGACTCCTTAGCATTTGTTGTCTGTCTGTTTGTGTGTGTTTGACAGTTATAGGCTGAGTCCCCGACTCCCTATTAACTTGTTGTGTTGTTGGTTCGGATGCTGATGTAAGTCCAGTGATTGGCATTTGGGCTCCATGTTTGCCTCTTTGTGTGTGTTTAGGTTCGGATGCTGACATAAGTCCAGTGATTGGCAGCCAGGCTCCACGTTTGCCTGTGTCTTGTTTGTTTGTGTGCGTGTCAGCCGAGCTACGAATGCTCTGATTCTTCTCTCGTCCGAGAAGATACGTATGCATAGGATGCGATATCCTAGCGAGCATGTGTTTTCCCCAGTCCGAACTACTTCGACTCTGATGTCTATGCCTGATAGACTAAGTAGGCCCAGGATGCGACATCCTGCCGGGTCAGTTTCAGTCAGTCTCTTGCGTTTCTTTCAGCCAGTGTGTGTGAGTATTTGAGCAGTGTTTAGCAACCATATTCCTTCCTTTTGTGCGTGGATCCCGTAGAGTACTACGGATGCGTAGGGGTGCTAATACCTTCCCTTCGCATAACCGACTCCCGAACCCATCCTCTTTGGTCGCGAGACCATGTTCTTTCCTAGGTTTACTCTGAGCGTTTCCTTTCCCTCTTCTGGGATAAATAACGCACGGTGGCGGCTCTGTTGTTCTTGTTTTCCCGCCGGTTTTTCGCGCGATGCGACAGCTGGCGACTCCACTGGGGAAATAATCTGCGGGGAACTCTGCTAGCGCTCTCTAGGTTAGGGTTTTGGTTGCTTTGTGCTGTGTTTATTTATTGCATTCATTATTTATTGCTTGCATTCATTGTCTATTGTTTGCATTTATGTTTGCATTAATGTTTGCATTTATTCATCTGTTCACCTGGCTGGTTGTTTGTTTCTCTCTGTGTGGGGGGGAAGAGTCAGTTGAGGTAAAAGGTCCAATACCCAGACCATGAGTGCAATCTAGGATACCTAGGAATAGAGTGATTCATGGGAAGCGGGTGGTATGGCGCCACTTAGCGGAACATTGATATCACGAGCAGTTCAGACCCTGGTGGGATGCTGTCGTTACATACTTCGGGTGTGTATATGACAGTATTCTGCGAAAGGTTATTTATGCTGCGTTTCTCTCAAGCTTTACCCTGGCCTAGACTACACCCGTGAGTGGGGAAGGGTTATTTCATTACAGGTACCGTTGGTGACTCGGTTCTGTTGGTGACTTGGTTCTGATGGTGACTTTGTGTTCAGACAGTGTTCAGTTGACCTTGGGTTTTCAAGTTGGATTTATGTTCTGATTTCGACTGAAGCTTCGACCTAGTGATCAGAGATTGCACAACCAGCCAGCCGTGTCTGCATCATGTGCATCATAGCATATTTATTTTTCAAAAGAAACGCATTGAAAAAAATATATAATAAAAAAAAATCAATCAAAAAAAAAAAGAAAAAAAAAAGAGAAGAAAAAAAAAAAAACTAATCTCTGCATGCATATCATTTCTCAGGTACATTCCTGAGCTTGTCTACTGATAGAGATGGCAACCGTCCCAGAGTTGAAGCGGAAGACCTGTTCCTACAGTTTCCACCGTGAGCCGTTGACTCCGCTAGTTGAGTTGGGTAGCCTCGTGACAGACGATCGACTGAAGAGTTTTGTTGGGCGGTATGGAGATATCTTGACAGTATTGAAGACGGTAGTGGATCCAGTGCCTCTGCAGACGCTTCTTCAGTTCTACGATCCAGAGCTCAGATGCTTCACTTTCCAAGATTACCAGTTAGCACCTACTCTCGAGGAGTATTCTATCCTGTTAGGTATCCCTATTCAGCATCAGACTCCCTTCTTGGACGTTCCAAAGGAGGTCGACTTCAGATTGATTGCCAGAGCTCTCCGGTTGAGTGTTGAGGAGGTCGGTAAGAATTGGAAACCCTGTGGGGAAGTTGTAGGTCTGCCATTGAAGTTCCTGTTGAGAGTAGCCAGAGTTGAAGCAGAAAAGGGGAATTGGGAAGTTTTTCACGCACAGTTAGCTGCCATGATCTATGGTATCATCCTATTTCCCAGTATGCCAAATTTCATTGACTTCACTGCTATCAGCATTTTCATCAGAGGGAATCCAATCCCTACTCTTCTAGCAGATACTTACTATGCCATTCACAGCAGGCATGGTAAGGGAGGAGCCATCAGGTGTTGCCTACCTCTTCTGTTCAAATGGTTCATGTCTCTCCTGCCAGCCAGTGGACCATTTGTGGACACCCAGAGCACTCTGAAGTGGACTCAGAGGGTCATGTCGCTCACTTCCTATGACATCAGGTGGCAGTCGTACCGGATGGATGTGAAGGATGTCATCATAAGTTGTGGTGAATTCCGGGGCGTGCCACTCATAGGGACCAAAGGTTGCATCAATTACAACCCAGTTCTTTCTCTTCGCCAGCTAGGGTTTGTTATGAGTGAGAAACCGCTCGAAGCAGAGATAGCTGAGAGTTTTTGTTTTGAGAAGAAGGATGACCCTGTTAGGTTGGAGCAGATAGGGAGAGCCTGGAGAGATGTGGGAGTGAAGGATGGATCCGTCTTAGGGAAGAAGTTTGCCATTGCAATGCCCGATTACACCGATTGGGTAAAGAAGAGAGTAGAAACTTTGTTGTTACCCTATGATAGGATGGAGCCGTTGCAGGAGCAACCACCTTTGATCCTTGCTGATAGTGTGTCTGCTGAACACTATAAGCAAGCCCTAATGGAGAACCGCCGTTTGAGAGAGAAGGAGCAAGACGCTCAGATGGAGTTGTACAAAGCCAAAGCTGATAGGTTGAACTTGGCTCATCAACTCAGAGGAGTGCAAGAAGAAGATGCTAGCAGACTGAGAAGCAAGAAGAGATCCTACGAGGAGGTGGAGAGTATGTTAGATGCAGAACACCGGGAGCGCTTGAGGCTGCAGAGAGCAGAAGCCAGTTATCAGAAGAAGATCAGAGACTTGGAGAAGCAACTCAGAGATAAAGACATCCAGTTGAAGAAGGAAGTAGACTTGAGACAGGCATCAGAGGACCACCTTGGAGGAGAAGTCTTGGAGCTGAGAAGACAGTTGAAAGAGAAGATCACTCCTCTACCAGAATGCTCGGAATGCTCACTGTTGATAGACCAGTGCCATTACCTGAAGACCCTCATTCCGGAAGACCGTCTGTCTTAGTTTGTATCTCTGATTGTATTTTGTTGAGAATCACCTCCAGGCTTGTTGGATGGGATTCATTTGCGTGTAAGCCATCTCTTGGATCTTTTGTTAAGAATCACCTCCAGGTTTGTTGGATGGGATTCTTTTTCTTTGTACGCTGTTTATTCAGATATTCTGTTGACATTGGTTGTATGCCTTTTACCCTTATGTATATATAAGGATGTCAGCATTTCCTTGTATCTGTTTTGTTCTCTTGTTGCTGCAGGTTGCCATCTTTTCAGGATGGGTCAGGCTCTTTGAATGCCTGAGAAATGAGCATATCATGTGCATCATACGCATCATTAGCATCATACTCATATCATTTTGCATAACAGGTGTTCTTGATCGTGACTCCTCACTCTGGTTCCTGTTTTAGGCAGGATAGTTGATCAACGTCCGCACCGCTACTCAACAAGACTGAATCAACAGAGAAGTATGGATCAATTTCAAGCTGAGTTGGCTGAGATGAAGGCTAGCATGGCCCAATTTATGAATATGATGCAAGGGGTTGCACAAGGTCAAGAAGAACTTCGAGCTATGGTTCAGAGACAAGAGGCTGCAAATCCACCGATCAACCATGCTCCGCCAGAGGGAGGTCCGGTCAATGATAACAATGTTACTGCTGCTGTACCCGTCAACAACTATGCTGTAGGTGATGAGTTGGGGGGTATTCGAATCAATGGTCAACCTATTGTTCCAGATGCCGCTAATGCCAGAGTAGTCCGTGCTCCGGCCCGTAATCCTGTTCCGATTGTTGACAGACAAGAAGATATGTTCTCTCTGCTCAGTGAAGACGAAGACGTTCTGGGAAGGGTTAATGAGAGAGATCGCAAAGTTGAGGCTCTTGCTGAGAAGATCCGTGCTATGGAAAGTCAGAACTCTCTCGGTTTTGATGTTACTAATATGGGATTGGTTGAAGGTTTGAGAATCCCTCACAAGTTCAAAGCACCGTCCTTCGACAAATACAACGGTACTTCTTGCCCTCGCACCCATGTGCAGGCTTATTATCGAAAGATCTCCGCGTATACCGATGATGAAAAGATGTGGATGTATTTTTTCCAAGATAGTCTATCTGGGGCTTCTTTAGACTGGTACATGGAATTGAAGAGAGATTCTGTCCGCTGCTGGAGAGATCTGGGTGAGGCCTTCTTGAGGCAATACAAGCACAACATGGACATGGCACCTAGCCGGACTCAGCTGCAGAGTCTATGTCAGAAATCCAATGAAAGCTTCAAGGAGTACACTCAGAGGTGGCGTGAACTGGCTGCTAGAGTTCAACCCCCTATGCTGGAGAGGGAGTTGACAGATATGTTTATCGGTACTCTTCAAGGTGTGTTTATGGACCGGATGGGGAGCTGCCCATTCGGTAGTTTTTCTGATGTTGTCATTTGTGGAGAAAGAACTGAGAGTTTGATTAAAACTGGGAAGATCCAAGATGCTGGTTCCTCTTCTTCTAAGAAGCCATTTGTTGGGGCACCTCGTCGGAGAGAGGGTGAAACTAATGCTGTTCAACACCGCAGAGATCAGAACAGAATTGAATACCGTCAAGCTGCTGCAGTGACCATTCCGGCACCTCAACCTCGTCAGCAACAACAACAAAGAGTTCAACAACCGCAACAACAACAACAACAACAACAGCGCCCTTTCCAGCCTAGGCAGAAGTTACAGGCTGATAGAAGATTTGATCCTCTGCCTATGTCCTACGCAGAGTTACTACCCGAACTACTCCGGTTAGGGTTTGTAGAGCTGCGTACGATGGCTACTCCGACAGTGCTGCCTCCTGGCTATGATGCTAATGTTAGATGTGACTTTCATTCTGGGGCACCAGGCCACCATACTGAGAAGTGTCGAGCTCTCCAGCACAAGGTTCAAGATTTGATCGATGCCAAGGCAATCAACTTCGCTCCAGTGCCTAATGTCGTAAACAACCCTATGCCTCAGCACGGTGGGCATAGAGTGAACAATATTGAGGGGAAAGAAGCTGAAGATCTGGTTGTTAATGTTGATGATGTTCAGACTTCTCTGCTAGTTGTGAAGGGCCGTCTGCTGAATGGGGGTGTCTACCCGGGCTGTGATAAGGATTGTTTGGGCTGTGCAGAATCTGAGAATGGTTGCGACCAGTTGAGGACCGGTATCCAGGGTATGATGGATGAAGGTTGTTTGCAATTCAGTAGGGCTGTAAAAGATCGTGGAACAGCGTCAACTATCACCATTTACTTTAAACCGTCTGAAGAACGTGGACCAAGGGTCGTCAGTGCGCCTGCAACGAATGGTACCCCAGTTACCATTCCCGTGCCTGTAACCATCAGTGTTCCAACTACTACCGTTGCGTCTGGAAGAAGGGATGTTGAGAATAGTAGAGCCGTGCCATGGAAGTATGATAATGCTCACCGCAGTTACAGAAGGGCTGAAAGTCAGACGAGGCCAGTGAATCAAACTCCAGTGACAATTGGTTTACCGAATAGAGTTCCTGCAACTGTCGGTCCGGCTGTGGATAATGTAGGAGGTCCAGGAGGTTTTACCAGAAGCGGTCGTCTGTTCGCACCGCAGCCTTTGAGGGACAATAATGCTGAGGCTCTCGCCAGAGCAAAGGGTAAGCAAGCTGTGGTTGAGGAAGAGCCTGTCCAGAAAGAAGCGCCCGAGGGGTCATTTGAGAACGACGTGGAGGAGTTTATGAAGATAATCAAGAAGAGTGACTACAAGATTGTAGACCAGTTGAATCAAACTCCGTCCAAGATTTCTATACTTTCACTGTTGATGTGCTCTGAGGCACACCGTAACGCCTTGCTGAAGATGTTGAATCTGGCTTACGTGCCTCAAGAGATTTCTGTCAATCAACTGGAGGGCGTAATGGCCAATGTGAGCACCAGGCATGGTGTGGGTTTCACCAACTTGGACTTACCACCTGAAGGGCGAAACCATAACAAAGCCTTGCACATCACCATGGAGTGCAAGGGGGCAGTGTTGTCTCACGTATTGGTAGACACCGGGTCGTCGCTGAATGTGTTGCCTAAGCAGATTCTGAGGAAGATTGATGCGGAAGGGTTTGTGCTTAATCCCAGTGATCTGATCGTTCGTGCTTTCGACGGATCCAAACGTTCTGTGTGTGGAGAAGTTACCTTGCCTGTGAAGATAGGTCCTGAGGTTTTTGATATCATCTTCTATATTATGGACATCCAGCCCGCCTACAGTTGTTTGTTGGGGCGTCCATGGATTCATGCAGCAGGGGCAGTCTCGTCGACTCTCCATCAAAAGCTCAAGTATGTCTGGAACAGTCAGATCGTGACTGTGTGCGGTGAAGAAGAGATTCTGGTGAGTCATCTGTCCTCGTTCAAATATGTTGAGGTGGATGGCGAGATCCACGAGACCTTATGCCAGGCGTTTGAGACTGTGGCTCTTGAGAAAGTGGCGTACGCTGAGCAGAGGAAGTCGGGTGCTTCAATTACTTCTTACAAGCAGGCTAAGGAGGTTGTTGATTCTGGAAAAGCTGAAGGTTGGGGCAAGATGGTGGATTTGCCTGTTAAAGAAGACAAATTTGGTGTTGGTTACGAGCCTCTCCGAGCAGAGCAGAATGGTCAAGCGGGTCCGAGTACCTTTACCAGCGTTGGGCTGATGAATCATGGCGACGTCTCTGCAACCGGTATTGAAGACTGTGACAGCGATTGTGATTTGGACAACTGGGTTCGCCCGTGTGCACCAGGGGGGTCTATCAACAACTGGACGGCTGAAGAAGTGGTTCAAGTTACTCTTCTGACAGAGTAATTTTCTGTTGTTTTGTCATTTTGCATGAAAATCCTACGTTCTGCCCAAGGCGTAGTGATTCATTTTTGTAGGGCCTCATCATGTTTTAATGATTATCATTAATGAAGGACATTTTTTGAACAAACTTTGTGATCCTTGTCTTTCTATTTTTGTTTTCATTTTTCTTTTTCAAAAACAATAAAAATGGCAATGTTTTTTGTTTTGTGACTTTATTGAACTCTTTTTCTAAAACAAAGCATCAAACATGCAGAAGCGATCTTATGGCATTCACTATGAACAGTTCTGTTATGGCTCAGTATGATTTCGATAATCCCATTTACCAAGCTGAAGAGGAGAGTGAGGAAGACTGTGAACTCCCTGCAGAATTGGCCAGGTTACTGAAGCAGGAGGAAAGGGTCATCCAACCTCATCAGGAGGAGTTGGAAACTGTTAATCTGGGTACTGAGGACGACAAAAGAGAAATCAAGATTGGGGTTGCTTTAGAGGACTCTGTCAAGAGGAGGCTGATTGAGATGCTGAGAGAATATGTGGAAGTGTTCGCCTGGTCGTATCAAGATATGCCTGGTTTAGATACGGACATTGTGATGCATCGATTACCTCTTAGGGAAGGATGTCCTTCGGTCAAGCAGAAGCTTCGTAGAACGAGTCCTGACATGGCAACTAAGATCAAGGAAGAGGTTCAGAAGCAGTGGGATGCAGGTTTTCTGGCTGTTACAAGTTATCCCCCATGGGTGGCCAACATCGTTCCTGTGCCGAAGAAGGATGGTAAAGTTAGAATGTGTGTTGATTACCGGGATTTGAACAGAGCGAGTCCGAAAGATGATTTCCCATTACCTCACATTGATGTATTGGTTGATAATACGGCTCAATCTTCGGTATTCTCTTTCATGGATGGTTTCTCCGGATATAATCAGATCAAGATGGCGCCAGAGGACATGGAAAAGACGACATTCATTACACCTTGGGGCACGTTCTGCTACAAAGTGATGCCATTTGGGCTGAAGAACGCTGGTGCTACCTATCAGAGGGCAATGACGACTCTCTTCCATGACATGATGCATAAAGAAATCGAAGTGTACGTGGATGATATGATTGCGAAGTCGCAGACAGAAGAGGAGCACCTGGTTAATTTGCAGAAGCTGTTCGACCGGTTGAGAAAGTTCAGACTAAGGTTGAATCCGAACAAGTGCACGTTTGGAGTGAGATCCGGGAAGCTCTTAGGCTTCATTGTCAGTGAGAAAGGGATTGAGGTTGATCCAGCTAAAGTCAAAGCTATTCAAGAGATGCCTGAACCGAAAACGGAGAAGCAAGTCCGTGGGTTTTTAGGGAGGTTGAACTACATTGCAAGGTTCATATCTCATCTAACTGCTACATGTGAACCAATCTTCAAACGGCTTAGAAAGAATCAAGCGATCAAGTGGAATGATGATTGTCAGAAAGCTTTTGATAAGATAAAGAAGTATTTACAGAAACCTCCAATCCTTATACCTCCAGTTCCAGGGAGACCTCTGATAATGTACCTGTCAGTGACTGAGAACTCGATGGGGTGTGTATTGGGACAGCATGACGAGTCTGGTCGAAAAGAGCATGCCATATACTACCTTAGCAAAAAGTTTACCGACTGTGAAACAAGATATTCACTGCTCGAGAAAACTTGTTGTGCTTTGGCCTGGGCTGCTCGCCGACTAAGGCAGTATATGTTGAACCATACTACCTTATTGATTTCTAAGATGGATCCAATAAAGTACATCTTTGAGAAACCAGCTCTCACCGGACGTGTTGCCCGTTGGCAGATGATTCTAACAGAGTATGACATTCAGTACACGTCCCAAAAAGCCATCAAAGGTAGTATTCTGTCAGACTACCTCGCCGAACAACCGATTGAAGATTATCAGCCTATGATGTTTGAATTCCCTGATGAAGACATCATGTATCTCAAGACGAAAGATTGCGAAGAGCCTCTTGTCGAGGAAGGACCGGACCCGGATGACAAATGGACACTGATGTTTGATGGGGCTGTGAATATGAACGGTAACGGTGTTGGGGCAGTGTTGATCAATCCCAAAGGTGCTCATATACCTTTTTCTGCCAGATTGACGTTTGATGTCACCAACAACGAAGCTGAGTATGAGGCTTGTATCATGGGGATAGAAGAAGCCATTGATCTGAGGATCAAAACTCTTGACATATTTGGAGATTCAGCTCTAGTGATCAATCAGGTCAATGGAGATTGGAATACGAATCAGCCGCATTTGATTCCGTATAGAGACTACACCAGAAGAATACTGACGTTCTTCAAGAAAGTGAAGTTGTATCATGTCCCCCGGGATGAGAATCAAATGGCTGATGCTTTGGCTACTTTGTCGTCTATGATCAAAGTTCATTGGTGGAATCATGTGCCACATATTGAAGTGAATCGACTCGAGAGACCTGCGTATGTGTTTGCAGCCGAGTCTGTTGTGATTGATGAGAAGCCGTGGTATTATGACATCAAGAATTTCCTCAAGACTCAAGAGTATCCTGAAGGTGCGTCAAAGAATGACAAGAAAACCCTGAGGAGGCTAGCTGGAAGCTTCTATTTGAATCAGGATGATGTGTTGTATAAGAGAAACTTTGACATGGTCTTGCTCAGATGCGTGGACAGACCCGAAGCAGACATGTTAATGCAAGAAGTTCATGAAGGTTCCTTTGGTACTCATGCCGGCGGACATGCAATGGCTAAGAAATTGTTGAGAGCGGGTTATTACTGGATGACTATGGAATCCGATTGTTTCAAATATGCTCGGAAGTGCCATAAGTGTCAAATCTATGCTGATAAGGTGCATGTACCACCGAGCCCTCTGAATATCATGAATTCGCCTTGGCCGTTTGCTATGTGGGGCATTGATATGATTGGGAAGATTGAGCCTACTGCTTCGAATGGACATCGCTTCATCTTGGTTGCGATTGACTATTTCACCAAATGGGTGGAAGCAGCTTCCTATGCTAACGTTACCAAACAAGTGGTTACCCGGTTCATCAAGAAAGAAATCATATGCCGTTATGGAGTTCCTGAGAGAATCATCACTGACAATGGTTCGAATCTCAACAACAAGATGATGAAAGAGCTTTGTAAAGATTTCAAGATTGAACATCACAATTCTTCTCCTTACAGACCGAAGATGAATGGTGCTGTAGAAGCGGCGAACAAGAATATCAAGAAGATTGTGCAGAAGATGGTCGTTACGTACAAGGATTGGCATGAGATGCTGCCTTTCGCTTTGCATGGGTACCGTACCTCAATACGTACGTCGACCGGGGCAACCCCTTACTCCCTTGTGTATGGTATGGAAGCTGTCCTACCTGTTGAAGTGGAGATTCCTTCTCTGAGAGTTTTATTGGATGTCAAGCTGGACGAAGCCGAGTGGATTCGAACTAGGTTTAACGAGTTGAGCCTTATCGAGGAGAGACGGCTAGCAGCTGTATGTCATGGACAGTTGTATCAGCGAAGGATGAAGCGAGCCTTTGATCAGAAAGTGCGTCCTCAAAGCTATCAGATTGGTGATCTAGTTTTGAAAAGGATCCTCCCTCCCGGTGCAGATAACAGGGGCAAGTGGACTCCTAATTATGAAGGTCCGTATGTTGTGAAGAAGGTCTTCTCCGGTGGAGCCTTGATGCTTACAACTATGGATGGTGAAGATTTTCCGTCTCCTGTTAACTCAGATGTAGTCAAAAAATACTTCGCATAAATTGACCCGCTGGACGAAAAGAATAAAAGAGTCCAGGCAAAAAATGGGCATCCCGGCGAACCAAAAAAAACAGAAAGAAAAGGTTCGGGCAAAAATTAGGGATAAAATGAAAAAATTTGTACACCCGGTAAGTCGAAAACCCGCAAGGGCGGCTTAGGCAAAAATGGGTATCCCGGTGGATTGAAAACCCGAAAGGGCGATCCAGGCAAAAGTTAGGGATTAAAGCGAAGACTACAGTCTGAGTTATCTGTACTTCATCAAGCTTTGTCGTCTGCCATCTCGAAAGATGTGATCTGTCCAGTCATTCTTCTCAGAAAGCAAGGAGTTGGGAGGAAAACTGATGATCTGTGAGTTATAACAGAATTGGGAAATAGTGGATGTCGTGTCCACGTTGCCATTAGGATATGATTTTCCTTTTGTACGCAATTACCTCTTTCTAGGAATTGCTTCCTAATGTATTTGCCTCTTCAGGCACATTTTCAATCAATAAAAAAAAATCGTTATTCAGATAAAATAGCTCTTATTTTTATTTTTACTGTTTTGTTCGCAAAATGTCCGAATTTTTGATAAGCATTGCATATAAAAAACATGAAGGCTACACAACAATGTGCAGAATGATAAAACATTTGAAAATCATTTTGAATGTTGCGGACACTTGAGCGTATCTTGTCCATGTATCCCCTGGGGGGCATTTTGTTGTGCTGTTTTTCAGATTGGCGTCTGTGAGGACGTTTCCTCAACAGATATTTTCCCCAAGCAAGTTTGGAAGCTATCAGAGCTATGTTCCCCTGCAAAGACGTCTGTGAATAGTGCCTTCTATTCCCAGCAGATCTGAGGACTGCTTATCCCCAGCAGGCCTGTATTTGCCGATTTCCTCCCCGAGTGAGGCAGGTTCATCAAAATTTATCTCCAACACTTATTCTATCCGTGGACTGAAGGATATCCCTAGCGGAGTTTACCCTTCCCCAGCAGCAAGCGCTATTCTTCAACATGAGTGTGAAGTCGTTTTACCATTCCTCAAGCGGAGTCTCCCCACAGAGTCAGAATATCTGACCATTTCGGCTCCCTAGCCAGGGTTCATTTGCATTTTGCATGTAGTAATCATTGCATCCTCAAATTGCGTAGCATTCCCATTCAATATGGAGCATTACGCCATAAAAAAAAATTTCAAACATATGCATTCATGTGTCAACTTCACCAGACCATATCCCCGGCAGAGGCGGATCATTTCATTCAACATCAGCACAGCAAGTCTGCTACAGTTGCTCTTGACAGCATTCAGAATTGTTTATTCCCCACAGAGGTTTATTTCCTCACCCGATATTGACAGAGGTTTATTTCCTCACCCGATAGCGACGGAGGTTTATTTCCTCACCCGATATTGACAGAGGTTTATTTCCTCACCCGATAGTGACGGAGGTTTATTTCCTCACCCGATGGTGACAGAAAGTTTGTTTCTCTTCAGTGAGACCCCCAGCAAGTGGTCAACCTTGCCTTGACATATCTAAGATGTCGTTCTTGTGATACCAGTAAGTGTCATGTCAGCACCCGCGTGTGTTTCTTCTTTTGGTGTCGGTAAACACCCTTGTTTCGGTGTCTGTGAACATCGAATATTCTCCTCAGTCATCAGTAAATGTCTGGTCATCTTTGTTTGGTGTCGGTAAACACCATTGTTTCGGTGTCTGTAAACATCGATTATTCTCTCCAGTCATCGGTAAATGTCTGGTCATCATCTTTTGGTGTCGGTAAACACCATTGTTTCGGTGTCGGTAAACATCGAGTCTCACCCAGTCATCGGTAAATGTCTGGTCATTTTTGATGTCGGTAAACATCATCTTTCGATGTCGGTAAACATCGAGTCTTTTCCTCAGTCATCGGTAAATGTCTGATAATCCCCAACTAGAAACCCCCAGTAGAGTCATCGGTAAATGTCCTATCTGGTTTCCAGTTGCAAATATTCGTATCTCCCCAATAAATTTCTCATTCCCAGTCATCGGTAAATGTCTGGTCATTTCTTTGGATGTCGGTAAACATCATCTTTCGATGTCGGTCAACGTTGAGTCTCATCCCAGTCATCAGTAAATGTCTGGTCGTGAAATCAAGATCCCCAGAAGTCGTCGGTAAACGTCTTGTCTGGTATCACCACAAAGAGTTTATTCCTCCCCAAGTGGAGATGCCATCGGTAAATGGCCCCGTTTTTCTTCGATATCGGTAAATGTCGAATTCCCAGTTGCAGCAGCCATCGGTAAATGGTCTTGCTAAGTTTGACATCGGTAAATGTCAAATTTCTTTGAAGCCACCATCGGTAAATGGTCTGGCTTCCTTTCAACATCAAATCTGTATTCCCAGCAGCCATCGGTAAATGGTTGTGCTGAAGTTGATATCGGTAAATATCAAAATCCCAGTTCTAACCATCGGTAAATGGTTTTGCTTTTCAGCAGTTTGTTTTCCCCAGCCGCTATCGGTAAATGGTCGTGCTGAAGTTGATATCGGTAAATATCAAGCTTCCAGTTCTCCAACCATCGGTAAATGGTTTTGCTTTTTCTGAAGCTGTCATGCAGTTTGTCATCGGTAAATGACGTGGTTCTTTGGTATCATATCCAGTCTGTGCAAATTCTACGGTTCTTTGGTATTCAATCCCTGCTTACCCTGAAAGTCTGACAGCCGTTGCTATCATCCATTCGGGTTCCCAGCTGATTGAATAGGGGCAGCTGTAGCACCTCAAATTTGCACCTACCATTATACATACATTTTCATATTAGGTCATAGCATATCATGATCCATTGCATAGCATTTGCATTGTCCCTCAGTTGCCTCAAGAGCAAGCAATCAAGAATTAGGTCAAACTGATCTCCTGATCAGTCAACCAAGCAAGCAAGTGTGTTTTTCATTGAACCAAGGCCTTGGGGTTTGTCCAACAAGTTCACATGACTTGGAGGTCTATTTGAAGTATTTTGGTCAAGGGTTGGAGACTTGGAGATCATCAGTTCATACACATGCAGTCAAAAACCCTAAAAAAGTCAACTGTCAGTCAAAGCAGTGGATGGTGGTCATTCTTGTGGAATTTGGGCACCATGATCAGTAATCAAGAGTTCATACAACTTGGGACATCATTTGAAGTCAAGTTCTCAAGGAATTAGGGTTTTGAAGTCATCAGTCAATGCATAATCAGACAGAAACCCTAAAAGTCAACTGTTGGTCAACTGTCCATTTAATCAGTGATTTGATGATTGGAATTGGTTTGTGAGAGTTCATTCATGTCCAAATAGTCATCATATATCATGCCAAACACCATCATGGAAGAATTTGAAGCCAGATCATGAATTTCCAAAAATGGAAACTGGGCTTGTAACTGAAACTTACCAAAAATGGAAAGTCTTGATCCTCAAACTTACATTTGATACAAGCCTCAAATGAATTTTTGCCCAACATGAAAGTTGAAGATCTTGTTCTCCCATTTCCAAAAAGTCCTAGAACTCTCAATTCCCATGTGTGGTTGGCAAGTTATGATCGAATCGATTTCAGAAAATCTTGAACTTCAAGGGGCCATATCTCCCAAACCGTTTGGCCAATTTTGGTGGGGTTTTTTCCTACAAGTCACATTTGATCCCCTCTTTCCAAAAATATAAATTTCATGAGCCAAAACTTCACCAATCAAAATGGCATATTTTGACTTTTCTCATTTAAATGCAAGTTTGACCAATGTTTGACTTTTTGATTTAAACATTTTTTCAACATTTGGCCAATTGGAACAGCTCATAAATGTCATTTAGAATGTGTTTGCAAAGTCAAAATATGCAGCACATGTGAATCATGCTTGGTTGCTTGAATTGTAAGAAAGGTACAATTTCACCATACTTGTCCTTGCATCCACCATGCCTTGCCTTGTACCTCAAAAGGATAGCATTATGCAGCAATTTTTCTGTCATGGTGAGCCTCATTATGCAGCCAGATAACCAACAAGTACATATGGCCTTACTAGTTTACTTGAACATTGGCAAAAGGACATGTTTACAACAAATCCAACTCATGAACCATACTTGTACCACATTACATTGCAGATTTTTGCCCATGATTTTCTGTCAAAACCAAACAGTAACAGCATGGCTTTCCTTCTCTTTTTTCCTGTCATGAGCAACATACTGCAGCAGAAGGAAGCATGGCATTTTTGATGACACATCCATATTCATCATTGTGAAACAAGTAGCAAACCAACACAACCAACTGAACAGACCAAAAAATTCACTCAATGCACCTTGCTGTTGCTTTTTGGAGCTGTCAAAAGACACCTTGCAAGCAGAACTGGATTGGTTTTGATGACTAGGAAAAACCAACTGAACAAAACCTCACTCTCTCTCAAATCCATTTCTTGGCCATTTTCCAAAGTCCTTCCCAAAAACTCCATAGAACATGACATAACCTAACCAAAACCAAAAACTCACCTCACTTGCATTTACCAAAAAAACCTGTCAAAACTGAGAGAAACCAAACTTGAGCCTTGCATTTGACAGTCCAAACCATGCCTTGCCAACATAGGACAGCAAATTGAAGCACCCTTTTTTTTTCCTGTCATGAGAAAACATATAGAAACAGCAGCAAATCGAAAGCAACAGAACCATTTCCTGTCATCAGAAAACATATAGCAACAGCAGCAGACCAAGAAGAAACCCCTCCCACTTGCAAGACTCACCATGAACCAAACATAACTTGGCCTTGGCATCTCATTCACTCTGTCCAAACTCAAGCAGCACCAAACCCTGCATTTGACCCTTGGCCTTGGCATCTCATTTCTTCTGCCCCAAACCAATGCACTAAGTTGGTTTGACCATACACCTCATTTTCCTGTCATCAAAAGGAATCCTGCTATTGGCATTGGGTTTCCCTGACAAAAGCACAATGGCTGCACAAGACCACAGACCAAACACTCTTCATTCATTCTCAAAAAACACACTTTGCTTGGCATTTTTTTCCAATCTTATGTCAAGAACCTCTAGGAACCAAACCCTGCATTGCATCTTCAAAAAACTTGCAACCAACAAACACAAGTCATTGAACTGCACTCATTCAAAAACTGACTGGAACATTGCTTCAAGAACAGTAAAAACTTCCAAAATTCAGAAAGAACCAATATTGCCTTGCCACCAAAACAACACAGCAGGTCATGATTTCCTGCCACAGAAGTAACAGGCCAACCATGGAATTTTCATTCACTCCAAAAGAACCTTGCACTTGACCTTTGCCTTGGCATTCATCAATTTGCTGTCAAACACCAAAACCTAGCCTGGCCCTGCATTGACATAACTTCCACCCTCATTTTCCTGTCATAAACAGCAGACTAAACATTTGTCCTATCCTTTCTCTCAAGCCTCATTCCTTGCCTTTTTCAAGAAACAGTCAGCACACCTCTAAAAAGGATGAAACCTGGCCTGGCTTGACAACATCCACATCATCTTGAATGAACATTACATAGGCCACTTGACAGCAAGAAAACAACCTCCTTCATTCATTTGTCAAAAACTCACCTTTGGCCATTTCCAACAAACAGTCAAACTTCCAAAACTTACAATGAACCACACTTGAGCTTGGCATTGTATTGTCACCCTCCATTTACCACTTTGGAACCACATTACCCCATCTGCAAGCAGCTCAAAACCACTGTCCCATTGAAAGCTTAGCCATGGCAGATTTGGATGCAAGCACGAGCAAGCTTCATTGAGCCAAGTTTACTTCCCCATTCATCTTGTAGGAGCACATTCTTCATCTGTTTCAAGCACTCACCAGCAAAAGGTGGCTGAATCATCACTGCTCATCATTTTGGTTAGTTTTTCGACTTGCTCTTTTTGCTAAATCATGCTGTGTTTGTGAAAGATCTTGTTATGCTGAAATCAATGCCACTTGAACCATTGAAAATGATTCACTATGATGTGAGAAATATGGATTTCAACTTGTATGCTCAAATGTGTTTTGGCTCGATTTGGTTGTGTTTAAACTGATTTAATGAAATCTATTGTTGAAATGTTGATGTACATGGTTTGATGATTACAATGGTATGCTCAATTGACATTTTTGGGAAGAATTGAGAAATCATGATTTTTGAGCATAAACCCTAATCCCAATTTGCCCAGATTGTCCCCATTTTCGTGTGCATGGCCATTTCTCCCTCCAGCCAATCAAAACATTCCATTTACTGCCCAAAACGACTGTGTTTGGTTAAGTGGATTCAAATATTACAAAAAATGCCATTCTTGCTTCATTTATTTCACATTTTTATAACCAATCTTCCAAAATTCATAACTTGCTCGTTTTTAATCCAATTTGAATGGGATTTTTTGTGTTGTGTTCATCATGATCTCTACTTTTTTGTCATTATTTTTCCAGAATTTTTGGATGAGTGGTTTTTAATTGGTACTAGGGTTTGTGACATGTGACCAAATTTTGTACATCTTGCCAAAACATTTGTGAAATGATGATACTTTATCCAATGGCTCCCAAATTTTTTGTGCTTAAACTAGACACATTCATGGTGATTTTGGTATAAAGTTTGTGAATTTATCATTTGTGGTTTGTGAGATATGATTTTTTGAATTAGGGTGTGACAACTTGTGTCACACCATTGATGTCCAACTTCATGATTTTCATTACCATGCTTCCTTACATCCAAATGACCCCAAATTGTGCATGAACCTACTCTTGTATGTCTAGTTCACATGTGAATTTTCTTGGATTTATTTGAGCTATTTTCCTAATTGTTTGAGATTTTCTCCCCTGCCTAGTCAATAGTTGACTTTGTGTGACACATGTTCCCATTTCATTTGTGAAATTCTCATACTTTATTAGATGGACATGAAATTTGATATGTGATAACTAGACATCTCGAGCTTTGCATTGGTGTTAATCTCATTCATTTCTCTTCTGTTTTCAAATTGATATGATTTTTTGAAGTTGACCCATGCTTGTTGACTTTCATTGTGCATGCTTGAAATTGTGTTGACTTCATGATTTTAATTGACTGCCTTCCTCTCATCCAAATGCCATGAAATTTGACATGTCTACCATGCTAGATGTTAGGATTGAGTGTGATTTATTTCATAATTTTTGAGAATGTTTAGATTGCTTTTGATGCAAGTCTTGCTGTTGACTTCTATGAGCTTCTGTTTGCCATGTTTTGACCTAAATGGTTCATGAAATGATGATGATGATTGATATGAGTGTGAATCCAATTGTTTGTGTTTCCTAATTGTTTGAACATGATTTGGGATGCTTGCCCCTTGCTGTTTGGACTTTCTTATTCACTTTTGACCCTAGGCTTGCCCTAGCGGTCCTGCTACTCACCTGTGAGTTTGTGATTTCAGGTTGACCATCAAATGGCCATTGAGACCAATTCTTTTGACTGAGCTTGCTTGAATATTGTTGTCTAACCTCCTTGTTTTGTAGGTGGCTTGGCTCACATGCCCTAAGCCTTGTGCCTTGCACATCCATGTGCCTCTAATGGACTGTTGTTGTCTGTTTCTGTTTGTTTTGTTTGAAGTTGTATACTAACATCTGCTTGACTGTTTCAGGTGCTTTAGTTGCTTAGTTCCTTGTGAACTTTTTGCTTTGCTTTGCTTGTATAAGCAATTTGCATTGAGGTATGTCTCTTTTACTTCATGTAGTCTGGAAGACCTGGCCTGTTACTTGGCCAGGCAACTGTCTGAAGTCCTCCTTAAGAGGCAATGTTTGTGGATGTTTAACTTTGTCCTTGCATAGAGTCAAAGTCCTCCTAAGTGAAGAGGCAATTGGTGGAAGGTAGGGATATGCAATCTATCCCCCACTATTCAGTGTGTCATCTGCCTTGCTCACACCACTGTGTTGATGCATTGCAGATACAAACCCAAGATCTTGTACAACGGTACAGTTGAGTCAGTTCTAAATGTGTAGAAGGGTTCCCACTTTCTGAACCCACACATTCTTGTCTTGAGCTCTCCCAGACCAGGGATAAGAGCTGTGAGGTCTCATCCTCCCTTCATCCTTTCATCTGCTTCACCTTAGCCCCTCAATGGCAAGGTTAAGAGCACACTCACCCCATTCCAGAGGTTTGTTTGTTGAGGTTGATATGACCCCTTGACTAAAACCTAACCCTTGTTTGAGCCACTTGTTTGTGTATAGCGTGTGCTATCTGTGCTTGTAGGATTGTTTGACTTGCTTCCCGTGCAAGATGGGATTGTTTGACTTGCTTCCTGTGCAAGTTAGGATAGTTTGACTTGCTTCCTGTGCAAGTTAGGATTAGTTTAGACTTGCTTCCTGTGCAAGTTGGGTTTTGCTTGGCTGGCTTCCTGTGCAAGTTAAGTGTGTGTGGCTTGCTTCCTGTGTGAGCCATACTTAGGATAGGTTGGCCCTTGTGCCATTTAGCTAGAAACCTTAACTTAGGGTTGATTTTGCATGACAACATTTAGGCTCGAGTCGTAGTCTCCCTAGAGTTGTGTCTCCCTCTGTTATCTGGTTAGGCTAGTCCTTTATCCCTGCGTAGGGGAACTACATCGCCCTGATCTTCACACCAGATGAAGTATGTAGGCAGGAGATTGAGCTGATCTCTCCGGGCGCCTTTTCTTTCTTTTGTGTGTGTTGTCTGACCTTTGCTAGGCTCGAGTCTGTGACTCCTTAGCATTTGCTGTCTGTCTGTTTGTGTGTGTTTGACAGTTATAGGCTGAGTCCCCGACTCCCTATTAACTTGTTGTGTTGTTGGTTCGGATGCTGATGTAAGTCCAGTGATTGGCATTTGGGCTCCATGTTTGCCTCTTTGTGTGTGTTTAGGTTCGGATGCTGACATAAGTCCAGTGATTGGCAGCCAGGCTCCACGTTTGCCTGTGTCTTGTTTGTTTGTGTGCGTGTCAGCCGAGCTACGAATGCTCTGATTCTTCTCTCGTCCGAGAAGATACGTATGCATAGGATGCGATATCCTAGCGAGCATGTGTTTTCCCCAGTCCGAACTACTTCGACTCTGATGTCTATGCCTGATAGACTAAGTAGGCCCAGGATGCGACATCCTGCCGGGTCAGTTTCAGTCAGTCTCTTGCGTTTCTTTCAGCCAGTGTGTGTGAGTATTTGAGCAGTGTTTAGCAACCATATTCCTTCCTTTTGTGCGTGGATCCCGTAGAGTACTACGGATGCGTAGGGGTGCTAATACCTTCCCTTCGCATAACCGACTCCCGAACCCATCCTCTTTGGTCGCGAGACCATGTTCTTTCCCAGGTTTACTCTGAGCGTTTCCTTTCCCTCTTTTGGGATAAATAACGCACGGTGGCGGCTCTGTTGTTCTTTCTTTTCCCGCCGGTTTTTCGCGCGATGCGACAGTTTCTGGCATTCAGAGGCTTCCCCACATCAATTGCCAGATCATCCATCAGTTTGGTCTTTTCCAGCTCGTCTACCAGTCCATGCTCAATGAAGACGTCAGATAGCAATCTTCCCAGAGGAATGTAGGATCTGGGCTTCATGTTATTCCTGGTTTCTCTGACTGAATCTCTCAGATATCTGAAGAGGAGAGCAGGGAGGTTGATCTTCACACCCTTCTGAATGCAGTACAGAATGCATTTCTGGTCTGCATTAATGTAATCAGAAGAGTTGGAGGCTGGACGGTGGTGGATAGTTCCCAGAATAATCTTCAGCCACACTCTGAGGTTCTGGTGCAGCTCCTTGTTCTTAGAGGGGTTTCCTTCAACATTGGGTTTGAAGATTGTTGGGTTTATCACATCTGTAATACGTTTTGACCTAGGAGGAATGTTGTAAATCCTTTTTCCTCCACTTCTTTCCATGTTCAACAGAGAGGCAATAGACCCTTCAGTAATAACGATCTTCACCCCCAGAACAAATGAGACGATGAAGTTGTCATCTGCATCTGCATGTCTCCAGAATTCCTTGACAAGAAGTGGGTAGATAGGACCATAAAGTCTTTGGAAATAGTTCTCCCACCCTTGTTGACGAAGTTCTCCAGTTAGATCAACGCCATTTCTTCTTAGGTTGTCGAAATCAACAAGCGATTCACACAAGACGTCCAAACCTTCAAAGGGAGTTGAAAGGTTTATATGGCGTTCACGGTCAAGAACGTGAGGTTCTTTGTAAACAGGGGTTATGGTGACGCCTGTAACCGTTGGTGTTTGAGTGTTTGAGGTTTGGGGATTAGAACTTGATTCCATCTGTTGAGAGAAGTTAAAAACTTCTTGTTGTTGAGCATCCATGTTGAAGAAGAAGATTGATGAAGAAGGTGAAGAACTTGCAGAGAATGCTTCGAGAGAGGGTTTAGGGTTTTAGAGTGGGTGAGAGTGATAAGTGTGAAAAGTGAGAGAAAGTGTTTATATACTCTAAGAAAAACACATGCAAAACGACACACATACCAGCGTTAGCACAACAATCAAAATAGCACGCTTGGGGGGAAAAATGATTACAGCTAATAAATGAATGTCTAATCCCAATAGTACGCACACTGCTCTAGGAGATTTCAAACGTTCTGACCTTTGATTTCTTTTGACAGTTGTCTAGAAGTTCTAGGGTTAGACGTTTAATGTTCCACGTGTTGATGTATCTGATCTTCAGGAATACCAAAAGATTGGTTTCTGAAGATTTCTAACTCAGATATCTTCTTAACTTGGTAGAAGTATCAGAGTCAGAGGCAGAAATACATTTGTTTACATCAGAGTCTCATTTTACTTTTTTTCAGAGCCACACTTCATTCAGGGCAATTTTTAATGTTCAGATTTTCTAAGATGAAAAGAAATCTATCTTCAGCTAGAGGCTTAGTAAAGATATCTGCCCATTGATGTTCTGTATCAATGAACTTCAATGTTACTATTCCTTTCTGAACATAGTCTCTGATAAAATGATGTTTTATTTCTATGTGTTTGGCTCTGGTATGTAGAATGGGATTCTTACTTAAACAAATAGCTGCAGTATTATCACAAAGGATAGGAATGTTACTCTCAAATATCTGAAGATCTTCTAGCTAATGCTTCATCCAGAGCATCTGAGTTGTGCATAGTGATGCTGAGATATATTCTGCTTCTGCAGTTGATAGAGCGATAGTTGACTGTCTTTTGCTAGCCCAGGAGATTAGATTGTTTCCCAGAAGCTGGCAATTTCCCGATGTGCTTTTTCGTTCTATTCTATCTCCTGCGTAGTCTGCATCACAGTAACCAGAAAGTCTATACTCTGATGTTTTCTTATACATCAGGCCCAGGTTAGGAGTTCCTTTCAGATACTTAAGAATTCTCTTAACTGTTGTTAAATGAGATTCTCTAGGATCTGATTGGAATCTGGCACAAAGACAGACGCTAAAGAGAATATCAGGACGAGTAGCAATCAGATAGAGAAGAGAGCCTATCATACCTCGATAGAGCTTCTGACAAACCTTGTTGCTTACCTCTTCCTTTTCCAGAATGCAAGTTGGGTGCATGGGAGTTTTTGCAGAGTTGCATTCAGTCATGTCAAACTTCTTCAGAACGTCTTTAATGTACTTGCTTTGATGAATGTACGTGACTTCTGGAGTTTGATTAATTTGAATTCCCAGAAAGAACTTTAGTTCTTGCATTAAACTCATTTCAAATTCTGCCTGCATTAACTTAGAAAATTCTTGGCAAACAGAGATATTAGCATAACCAAAAATAATATCATCAACATAAATCTGGCATATCATGAGATCATTATTAAGGTTTTTACAGAAGAGTGTAGAATCAACTTTCCCTCTGATAAAATTTTGTTCCAGAAGAAAATTGCTTAAGCGTTCATACCAAGCTCTGGGAGCTTGTTTGAGTCCATATAAGGATTTCTTAAGCTTAAAAACATGTTCTGGAAAATTTGAATTTTCAAAGCCTGGAGGTTGATTGACATACACTTCTTCTGAAATATAACCATTAAGAAATGCACTCTTGACATCCATTTGGTACAATTTGATAGAGTGATTAATAGCAAAAGATACAAGAAGACGAATAGATTCTAACCTCGCGACTGGAGCAAAAGTTTCATTATAATCAATACCTTCTTGTTGACTATAACCTTGAGCTACCAGTCGTGCTTTGTTTCTGACAACTTCTCCTTTCTCGTTCAGCTTGTTTCTGAAAACCCATCTGGTTCCAATGACGTGAGTGCCTCTGGGTTTAGGAACGAGATCCCAGACATCATTCTTGGAGAATTGATCTAATTCTTCTTGCATAGCTGCCACCCAATCGTTATCTTGAAGAGCTTCATCACAAGACATAGGCTCAATCAGAGATACCAGTCCCAGAGGAGTATCTTCAGAAGTCCTGAAGGTGGATCTGGTTCTGACGGGTTCATCTTTGTTTCCCAAAATCAAATCTTCAGATACGTTAATACGGCTTTTAACTTTCCTTGGAATTTCTGGAGATTTAATTTCTTCAGAGTCTTGAGTGACAGTTGCTTCTGGAGTTTTATCAGACTCTACCAGAGTGATCTCTAAATCTGCAAACTTTTCAACTAGCTTTGACTTTTCAGGGTCAAGCTTATCATCAAATCTGATATGAATTGATTCTTCCACAATTTTGGTTTCTGTGTTGTATACTCTGTAGCCTTTAGAGCGTTCTGAGTATCCTAACATGATACCTTTCTGTGCTTTGGAATCAAACTTGTTCAGATGTTCTTTAGTATTTAATATAAAGCAAGAGCATCCAAAAGGATGAAAATATGAGATGTTGGGTTTTCTTCCTTTACACAGTTCATAGGGAGTCTTTTCCAAAATAGGTCTTATAGAGATTCTATTCTGAATGTAACACGCTGTATTTACAGCTTCTGCCCAAAAGTGCTTTGCTACATTAGTTTCATTGATCATGGTTCTAGCCATCTCTTGGAGTGTCCTATTCTTCCTCTCTACAACTCCATTTTGTTATGGAGTTCTAGGGCAGGAGAAATCATGGGATATTCCATTAGAATCAAATAATTCTTCAAAATCTTTGTTTTCAAATTCTCCACCATGATCACTTCTGACTCTAATAATTTTAGAGTCAAATTCTTTTTGCACTTTGGAACAGAAACTAGTGAATACAGAGTGAGACTCACTCTTGTGCTTGAGGAATTTTACCCATGTCCAGCGACTGTAATCATCAACAATTACTAGTCCATACTTCTTTCCATTGACTGATGCTGTTTTCACAGGACCAAATAAGTCAATGTGAAGAAGTTCCAGAGGCTTAGAGGTAGAAACAACATTTTTTTTAAAAGATGTTTTTGAAAATTTTCCTTTCTGACAAGCTTCACACAGAGCATCTGAAGAAAACTTCAGTTTTGGTAGGCCTCTGACTAACTCAAGCTTAGTTAGCTGAGAAAGTTTCCTCATGCTAATGTGGCCTAAGCGTCTATGCCATACCCATTGCTCTTCATGAACTGACATTAGACATTTAACATTTTGATCCTTTAAATCAGAAAGATTTATTTTGTAAATGTTGTTTTTCCTCTTGCCTGTGAAAAGGACAGAGCCATTGTTCTGATTAATGGCTTTACATGTTTTTTGATTGAAGATTACATCATAACCGTTATCACTTAATTGACTTATGGATAACAAGTTATGCATTAATCCTTCTACATAAAGAACATCAGATATAGAGGGAAGAGTACCATTACCAATAGTTCCGGAGCCTCTGATCCTTCCTTTCTGATCTCCTCCGAAGCCTACGAAACCAGCATCTTTAAGTTCCAGACTTTGGAACATAGACTTTCTTCCCGTCATGTGTCGCGAGCATCCAGAGTCCAGGTACCATGACTGGTGTCTGAACTTTGCTGCATAGGATATCTGCAACATAGATAATCTTATCTTTCGGTACCCAGAATCTCTTGGGTCCTTTTAGATTAGTTTTCCCAGAGTTTCTTATAACTTTGGGTCTTCTAGCATTTTTAAATTTGTGTTCTTGTGTGTGTGTGTAATGATATGAAAAAGGAGATTTAATTTGGTCACTGATAGAAGTTTTATCTTCCTTAGGATCATAACCAATTCCCCTTTTATTATTCTGACTTATTCCATAAATCATGGATGCCATAATACTCCTATCTATCCCATTCTTCAGAAATTCTTGAAAGGCTTCTTCATATTTATAAATAATTTTATTTGAAGTTTGTGGTGCTTGAGATAACGTTTCTTCTAGTTCTGAGCTTTTTGTTTTTGCTTCATCTCTTTCTAACATTAAAGATTTGATTGTGTCTTCTTGTGATAGAATTGTTATCTCAAGTTCACTACACTCTTCAAATTTAGCTTTGAGACAGCCTTTAATATCTTTAAACTTTTGTTTTAATTTCTGATAAGAGGTAAGAGTTTCTGACAAACATGATTCTAAGTCAGATCGAGAGAGTTCAGAAAATACCTCTTCAGATTCTTCATCTGAGCTGCTGGATGTGGTAGCCATAAGTGCTACGTTGGCCTGTTCATCAGAGTCAGATTCTGATGATCCAGATTCACTATCATCCCAGGTGGCCATTAATCCTTTCTTTGTTCTGAAGGTATTTTTCTTGAAGCTTTCTTTTCTAGGGTTGTCTTTCTTCAGCTTGGGGCATTCATTTCTGTAATGACCTGTTTCTTTACATTCATAACAGGTAATATCTTTGTTAGCTTTACCTTTTGAAGTTGACTCTGATCGATCCCCTCTGGGTCTTGGTCTTCTGAAGTTGTTGTTCCTCTTTTTCCAGAGTTGCTTGACTCTTCTGGTTAGTAGGGACAACTCTTCTTCACCATCAGAGTCTTCTGGTTCAGAATCGTCAGTATCTTCAGTTTCTGCCTGGAGAGCTTTGGTTCTGTCAGGTTTCCGTCTTTCAGATCTTGACTTCAGCGCTACGGACTTGTTCTTTTTCTGAGGCTCATCCTCCTCTAGTTCTATCTCATGGCTTCTGAGAGAACTAACAAGTTCTTCAAGGCTGATATTGTTCAGATCCTTTGACAGCTTCAGAGCAGTAACCATAGGTCTCCATTTCTTTGGCAGACTTCTGACTATCTTCTTAACATGATCTGCAGTCGTGTATCCCTTGTCTAGCACTTTAAGACCTGTAATAAGAGTTTGAAATCTAGAAAACATAGCCTCTATAGCTTCATCATCTTCCATTTTGAAGGCTTCATACTTCTGGATAAGCGCCAGAGCCTTCGTCTCCTAGACTTGGGAGTTCCCTTCATGGGTCATCTTCAGAGAGTCAAGTATATCTTTGATTGTCTCTCTGTTGGTGATCTTTTCATATTCATTGTATGATATAGCATTTAGAAGTATTGTTCTGGCCTTGTGGTGATTTTTGAACACACGTTTCTGATCTTCTGACATCTTACTTCTGGGAACTTCAGCTCCATTTAAGACTGGAGGAGTGTATCCATCTGTGACAATGTCCCAGAGGTCAGCATCATAACCCAGAAAGAAACTTTCAATTCTATCTTTCCAGTAATCAAACTTTTCTCCATCAAAAACAGGAGGCTTGGCATTGTAAGAATCTCTTTCATTTGAGTGGGCCATTGTTTTTCTCGAACTGGATCTCTCTACACGGTTAAGTGTTTGATTAGAAAATCAATAACAGAGCCGGAGCTCTGATACCAATTGAAGGTGAGAAAAACAAGAAAGGGGGGGTTTGAATTGTTTGAAAAAAATAAGCGCTTTTCAAAAAAAGAAAATCACACAAGGATTTTATACTGGTTCGCTTATAACACAAAGCTACTCCAGTCCACCCGGCCGAGGTGATTTCGCCTTCAACAAGGACTTAATCCACTAATCTTGAAAGATTACAAACAACGTCTAAGATACAAAATCTCTTAGCCCTCTCAAGTATACAGACTACACAGAGTCACTTGAGGAATTTAACAAACAAAAGATGAAAGATTTATGTAATCTAGAGTGCTTCTAAGAAAGTAAATATTACAATGTAAAGAACAAAAGTTTTTCACGTAATAAGCAAAAGCTTCGTGAATGTTTGAGAGCAAGAGTGTTTTTCTTGAATGTTGATGTTTCAATATAGTTTTGGCTTATTGGCTTGTTGATTGTTCTCTCGTGTGTTACTGAAAGTTGATTTGCAATCCTTTATATAGATCAGTTGAAGTAGTAGTTGAAACTGGTGGATATTGAGATGAAGTTACGCCATCACATAATTAGCTAATGCAGGATGACTTTTTCTTCTTGAAATGACTACTTACCACAAGTAGTATTTTCTTTATTGAGATTGGAGATTAACGTCTCTTTCTCAATTAGGAAATCCATTTGCAAATCTTTACTTGTCTTCAACGTTACTCTTTCATGATTAGCAAATCCATAATCAGAGTATTTGTGTTTCTGGAGAACCTTGGAATCTTGCTTCTGATGTTGATCTAAATAGATTCTTCAGAAAGCGTTGTTCAGAGTCAGAGGTTCTAGGACTTACTTCTTGTTCAGATGCTTCTGATACTTGTTGTTTAGTTCAGAGTTAGACTTTCTTGAACTTGTTTCTACTTCAGAGCTTCTGATCATTTGATAATATGCTTCTGATCTGGTACTCTATCTGATGACATCATCAGATTTCTTACTTCTTTCTTTAGAACCCTGCACACTTAGAAACTTTTCGTTAGGGTGCCATTTTTGGTTTCATCCTTTGTTATCATCAAAATCAAGGAATCTGTTGTAGAACAATTTTTGTTCTTACAACTTTCACTATGAATTATTTAGTTTGGAAAGTTATATTACCTATGGATCGAAAGAATAAAACATTAGGAAAATGGTCTCCACATTGGGAAGGACCTTTTCGAATTTTAAAAGCATTTTCAAATAATGCATACGAAATAGAAGAACTAACAGAGGATCGAAGAATCCAAAAAGTAAATGGGAAATACTTAAAGAAGTATAAACCATTTGTGCATGAAGTTAAAATCATAACAACGTAGTAAGCAAAGAACTATCATAGCCAAAATGGTGAATATATTTAAACTCAAATTTTGCCAAAATAGCTTTCGTCTTAATCAAATTACAAATGAACAAGAGTTGAATAGAACAAATACAAATGGAAATCAGAAAGGAATAGTGGCCCTCATCCGATCATACTTTATCTTCGCCAAACCAATCTTGTACTGAACAGCAGCTTGAACCCCTCCGAGGTGTGCAATATCTTCATTCATAGCAGTAGCCTTTTCGACGTGATCTACGCTCTGCTTCTCCAGATTATCAGCTTCAGTATTATCCAAGCCTTGGATAGCAGCCTGCTTCGTCTTAGCATCAGAAACATTCTTCTGCAATTCTGCAATATGAGATTCCCAAAGTCGTATCGAAGCAGTATAAGTGTCGAATTCTGCTTGGGCTGATTTTCTGGAAGCGGCTAACTCCTCAGAGGCTTTTGAAGTTCGAAGGGCATTATCAAACTCAGTCGCTTGAGCTTGTTCAGTTGATTGAAGCTTTGCTTTGGCATCCACCTCCATACGGTATTCAGCACAGACTTGGTCAATGAGGTTCTGGATGTCGATAAGGGCTTCACCTATATCAGTGGGGCAAGCAGTTATGTTGATCTTTCTTAGCAACTTCTTTATGCCAAAGCTTGCTCCCATATCCTTCTTTAATTCATCATAGAGATCTACATCAAAAACTGTCTTCTTCACCTGCTTAAGGAGTTCGTCATGTGATGCTTCGTTTGCACTAGCACCAGAATGGGTCGAAGCTCCAGAAATGCTTTGCTCTGAAGAAGATTCTCTTTGAGCCATCATCAACCTTACATACTTGAGGGGATCATTTTGTTTCAAAGAATTTTTCTCCTCCTCAGTAAGTGATATAGGCGAAGTTTGGATGATGGATGGTCGAACATTAGTTGGATTTGGGACCGTTTCGACATTAGCATCACCAGTTCCAGTCTGATTTCCTTCAGGATCAGCTTCTCCCTCACTCATGTCTTCATCTTCCTGAAAGTACCCCTCAATCTCATCAGAATCCTGATCATCCTCATCAGCATAATCTGAAGGGAACGCAACTCTTGCAGGAGAGTTACTGGGAGTATCCTCAGAATCTTCTTTCTCTTCTGAGTCCTTCTCTTCAGCTTGCTTCAAATCTCTTTTAACATCTTTACCAGGAGAAGAGGTTTCTTGTTCGTTCTGGGCATTATCTGCTTCGAGATTTTGGGCTCCAGTCGAAGATCCTTTGTTTTAGACAGCACTGTTGATTGTCGGAGGAGGAGATGGATTCACGCCGCTCGAAGGATCACTCTGATTGATAGTAGAAATGAGGGGAGTGGTAGGTTTTTCCTGAAAACAAAGTGTTAGAATAAAATAGGAGTTTATCGAAAGATAAAACACTCAAGATAGAAGTTTACCTGTTGAGCCTCAGGGTCAGAAGCATTTCTCCCAATGTGCTCCAGCGTTGCGCCACCAGAGGGCTGGGATTGAGTTTCCTTTGAAGGAGAAGGGAAAATGTTGATTTCGACACCTTGTTGTTTGTTTGTTTGGTAAGGGGCAACTGTTGCCTTATTCTTTTTCTGTTTTTTCTTAAGTAGAGTTGGAGGAGTTTCTTCTTCATCATCTTCGACAAGAATTACATTTTCAGTGGGGACTTTTCTTTTCTTGGGCGTCAAAGGAGGCTTGCCACTACCCTGAAAGAAGAAAAATTATAAAGAGTTAGAAAAAATACAAAAGAGACAAAGAAGTTATTTGATGTAATACCTTTGAACTCTTCTTCGTTTTTTCTGGAACAACATCCTTGGCAGAAGGAGCTCCCTGGCTTGAAGAGGTAGTTGGCTTAGAAGCAGTATTCGAACTAGCTTTCGCCACAGGCTTCTCTTTCTTCGCCACCTTCCTTTCGACAGCTAAAGAAGAATGTGAGTTAGTCGAAACATGCAAATGTTTAAAAGATTAGCAAAAGACGAAAGGGAGTTGTAAAACCAAGAAATCCAAACATTCCACACCTTCACATGTCGGAGAGGTAATTCTCACTGCGTCCAAATCAAAGTGAAGAAAGCCTTTGAAATTATCTAAGGTATGTTTGGTTGCAACTACTCTTTTGGCAGGTTTTTGTTGGTCATTTTTCAGTTCATTAAAAATGTTCCCACATGTGAACCAATTTGGGTAAGGGGGAAAAATGACAGAGCAAAGTCTGCACTGGATAAATTTGGAAATTTGGGTGGTTCTCACTCAAAGGCCAAATCATATTTAAATTCAGGTTTTACAGCTTTGGGAAATTTCTTTTTGGCAATGTGTTTTTCAAATTTCTCTTTTAAAATTGGCGCTGCATAACAGACGGTTTGAACAAGTTCCATTGGGTTATAGACAGATTCAAAGTACTTTTGTGTCTTCTAGGAACTTATTATTTTGCTTCCAGTTTAAGTTCTCTGGGGTGATTCTGGCAACCTTGTAATTGGCCATGTCTGCAAACCATGGTTTTTCTTGTACCATGAATAGTTGCTCATCTTGGAATTCTTCTATCGCTTCTTTCTCTTGATTGGTTATCTCTTGGTTTACTAACCGAGATAGATGGCCAGCTACCAAAATTTATGATCTCTTTTTGTCTTTTATTTCCACGTCAAACTCTTGAAGTAAGAGCATTCATCGAATCAAATGTGATTTGGAGTCATGTTTATTCATTAAATATTTGATAGTTGCATGGTCAATATACATAACTATTTATGAACTAATCAAATATGATATAAATTTTTCTGGTGCGTACATTATTTATAGCAATTATTTTTCGGTTGTGGCATAGTTAACTTGTGTATCATTCAAAAATTTGCTTGAATAGTGTATTGCATGGAAACTTTAGATTTTATTTGATCAAGTATTGCACCTATTGCTAATCACTAGCATCACACATTAATTCAAAATCAAGTTTTCAGTAAGGTGGAGTGATTATCGATGCAATTACTTACCTTTATTTTAAATGGTTAAAAGCAATTAGATATAATTAGATATGATTCATCAAAACAGGAAAGACTTATCTTTATTAAGCAGGTTGCTTAATGATTTTGCAATTTTTGAGAAATCCTTGATAAATCTTCTATAAAACCCCGTGTGTCCGAGAAAACTTTGGATTCCTTTAACATTTGTTGGAGGTGGTAGTTTCTCGATCACTTCTAATTTTGCTTTATCTACTTCGATTCCTCTGGCATATATTCTGTGTCCGAGTACAATCCCTTCTATTACCAATAAAATGACATTTTCTTAGTTAGTCTCGACACGTCTTTTTAACACAACATCTATATCATGGAGACATGCATCAAATGAATGTCAAAATATCAAGAAGTCATCCATGAAGACTTATATACATTTTTCAATCATATCAGATAACGGTGTCGGACTACTAACACAAGGAACAAGAGCATTGAGAATTGCATCGTAATTTTCTTTTATCCCGTATAGCTTTATGTATAATTTCCTATACATCGTCATCTCTTGTATAAGGTGATGGCAGACAAATTGGTGATCCTCCTCTCCTTTAGCGAGCAAACTTGAAATAGCTCGACCTTCACCTTTCACATTTACAATCCGCTCAATGTTGTGTGTTTAAAAAGCGACATCTCTTCAATGAAGATACCTTTTTCTTTTTATAACAGTGGTGGAGTATATGGTTTTCTAATTCGAGCACCCTTGAAAACACTTTTTTGAGATTTTGGAGTTGGAGAATTTGAAAAATGTAGTTCAACATGTTCAAAGTATGAAGGAGATTGTCTCGTAGTGTTGTCTTTATGTGTCGGATTGACCTTTTTAGGGGCACCATTTGTTTTAACTGGTTTCGAAGGTGGTCTCAAATTTGTTGTCTCTGGATATGCAATCTTCCTAAGTTGCTCTTTGATGTGAAATTCCATAATGCCATCCGCTTTCGAAAATCTCTTTTGGATTACTTCCAATTTGATCATAATAGTTATACTTAATTTATCATCCTTCATTACACCATCGTCATAAAACCAGAGCCTTGTCCAACAAGTGTAAACATCATTTATATGTATCGGTGTATCAAACTCCATCTTCTTTGAAATTAAACAAGAACATGGAAGATCGTCCGTTTTCCTAAGTGTACAACCACACTTTGGGATGACCGACTAACTTGTCTCTCAAGCCATGATTATGTGTATCATAATTCACATTAAATTTCCATGTGTCATACGGTATTCGCGCAATTTAAACGGACACTCATATTTTCTCGATTCAGTGTCATCTCGTTTCAACTTCATAATTTGTGGTTGATTCATGCCACTTCTTTTATAATTTCATTGTTACAAATGTTTGCCTTCTATCATAACCGTTGTCAGACCTTTCGATTACAATGCCAATTTCTCGGCCTTCATGCAGACTCATTGTAGCATTAGTTCACGAACCATAAACTTTTGTTTATTTATAAACTGTGCACAGACATCTACATCGAGAACAACTAGTCGATCATCTGATTTAACACCTTTTGATTTAACGTCATCACTCATTTCATCCGGTTTAACATCATGCTTCACTTCATTCGGTTTAACATTCATCCTCACAATAACTTTGGGAAACATATTTGGGTGCACCATATCTTTTTTTTTAGATTTTGATGCACCATATCTAATACCGCAGATAACAGAAAAACATATTTAAAATTCAGAGTATCATGAAAAATCTGGAGATGCATATCCGAACCACACCAAACTTTGTTCGAAGATGCATATATGGACTCGATGTTTATTTTTTTAGATCAAACAACATATCAATGCAAGAAATAAGGGATGAAATGAATGGATTTTACATGCGATTTCAACTTCTTTTGCTTCCTTTGATGTGATAAAATCAAAGAATGGTGATTTTGTGTTGAAAAGTTGATTGATAATTGAAGAATTTTTTTTAAGGATTTTGAGTTTGAGAGAGATATTTCAGCATGAAGAAGACCATGCAAGATAGTGTTTTATCCTATTTTTTGCTTGATATTTTCAGATATGCATCTCCGGAAACATCATTGAGTTGTTAATTAAACTATCTTAGTGAATAAACATCATCATAAATGAGTACATCAAAATTTCAAAGACACGTCTTTGGATACAATTAAAATAATATACATAGATGAATTTCCAGACCATATTTTATTCAAAATGGGGTGAATATTATAAATAAGACTTGTGTGATTTTAGATGTCCGAAAATATAAGACATTTTAGAATTTTTAGAGAGATAGAAAAGAACATTTCTCCAAATAAAATTAGGCCATGCCAAAAGAATCCTTCAAAAAAATATGTGGAAGGTGGAACAAAAACTTTCCTTTTAATTAATGTGTAGTGGAATCCCAGCCTTGTTGAAATTCTAATATACTTAACTTTGTTTTAGCTAACATTTATTAAGAAAAAAAAGGAAAGATTACAAATTTAAAGAAATAAACCTAACTTAGAAAATGAAAAAAAGAAAAATACAAGGTAAAAAATTAAAACAAAACTCAGTAGATTTTTTTAATATAAATATGTATGTAAACAATTAGCTTGCCTTGTATTTTTGTCTGTTTTCCTTTAATTTTCTTGAAATGGAAATCCACAAATTACATTATGGGGCCTGTATTTCATAAGATAGATCTTTTTTTTAAAGATATTAAAGTTTAATAAGTTATGAAAATCATATTATATGAGTTAAAATTTAGACTTAATTTTAACCAAAAAAAAACTTTATATGTAATAATATTATATAAATAAAATACTTTAATTACTTTACTAACGAACAGTAATTTACACGTTATATTGCCGAGTTTTGATTCCCCGGACAAGCTATCAACACAATACAAAAATCGCTCTGCAGTTGTTTGGCTACAGCAGTAATTGATAATTTGATGCATTCCTCAATAATTGAAAC
The DNA here is from genome assembly GCF_024323335.1 of Lathyrus oleraceus. Taxonomy (NCBI): domain Eukaryota; kingdom Viridiplantae; phylum Streptophyta; class Magnoliopsida; order Fabales; family Fabaceae; genus Lathyrus; species Lathyrus oleraceus. The sequence goes on along the minus strand of NC_066584.1, from coordinate 320,584,203 downwards.
TTTTGCCGATACAAGTTTTGCATTTTTTTTCTTTTATTTTGTTGGTTACATTTATAAGGACATGAGTAAACTGTGCAGAAATCCTAGTTATTCACACTTGAGAAAAGGGAGATTTTTCATGGGGTAGAATTTACAGAAATCTCCTGAGGCAGAGGTGAAGCCACCTGGTCTTGATGAGATGGGAGAGCCAGACGCTGCAAGGGCTTAAGAGCCACCGTCAGCTGCGCAAATGAGGGGCGCAAATTTGGATCCCTGGCACAAGATTGAGAGAGAGAGAGAAGAGGCAGAGAAAGATCATCAAGTGGAAATGAAGTTTAACTCCACATTTTGTTAAACATTTTAAATGATGAAATATAGAAGAAAATAAGAGTAAATCTAAGTCTAACAGACTTACTGTTGCCAACATTCCCAGATTATTCTTGCTACTAAAGGATCAACTTCCTTAGGAATTTCAAGGCGGCGATTTTGGAAACCTACCGCACCAACAACTTGCATGGGATTCATTCCAGTCCATGGCAACTTCAGGGTGGCAAGCTCCCATAGGATGACACCAAAACTATAAACATCACACCTGTACATTTAAAATGATAATTAACAGAGTTACGCTCAAGAGACACAGCTATTGACATAATTTAGTATATATATATATGACTCTGTAAAGATTTAGCCACTGATTAATTATACAAATAAGATATAAAGTAACAATTACAATCCAGAAAAAACCTTGATCTTGAATTAATAATAACTCACTTCTCATTTGAAGGTTCATTGCGGAGAACTTCAGGAGCCATCCATTCCGGCTAACAAGTTGACAATAATCATGTCAGATATACAAAGCACAGATAAGGCACAAACTGCATGTGACTAAACAAATTTCTTAATTCTCACCGTTCCAGCAGTTGATTTGGATGATAAAAATGTGTTATGCTTCAACCTTGACAGCCCAAAATCGCATACCTGTAGAAATAATGGCTTGCTTTCAAGATCAAGTAAAAGTAAAATTTCACAGCACAGAAAGTGATTTCTCAGCAGTTCAGGAAATGTCCAGAAAATAAAGAACTACCAACCACATGAAAATAGCCTTTATATATACACATTCGCCATGACAACAGTTCATAATTCAAGAAAACCTAAGCAACCCAACTCAAACTGATGGGCAGGTTTCCATTTTAGTCATAGGTTGTGTTGGAACCTAAATTTCATTTTAAGCTGGTTTAAGCTAGTATACTTTAAAAAAAACTACTATAACCCAACTCAAACTGTTTTATCTTTCATAAAATCAAATCAACAACAGTAATCCGAAGTGAAAAAACGCTTGCCTTTTCTTATATGCTTCTCACATACAATCTCTTTCAACATGCAAGAATTCTGGTTGAACTTGTATTCCGAATCTTTTGATATACTCATACTTGTTTTCAGGCTTCGACAGTTTTTACTATGCAATGTTTTAGAGTAGAAATTTTGTAACCATTTGATAGATAGATATTATCATAACCAAGCAAATCATCCTATATTCAGTTTACAAAAATTTCACAAGTTTTATTGGAATCCGAACTGCTAGGATAATATTGGTATTTTGTTAAGCCAACCCAACTTTTATTTTTTGGATTGGTCAGTTTGAGAGTCTTTCTACCATGAGGGCTTAATTCGTTTAGTTTATAAAATTAGCCGGAATGGATTCCTTAGGCTTCAACACCAACCTCATATATACCCCTAAATGTCACATCCCACAGCCATAAACGGTAAGAGGGTTATTTTGGGAAGAATATAGTACTTCCCATATGACATCAATTGGGCTTATATAGGCATGGCAATTTATTTATTAAGTCAAGCACGTCCAAGTTTAACTTGATACAAATACCAAATAGACAATTAAGCTGATTGTCAACTTCTGCATCTCCCCAACATCATATACATTACTATCCATTGCAAAAACAAAAAGCATATGGTAGCCGGTGTCAACATCACCCACTTTATGATATCCCAATACTATACTACTTCCAAAATAATGAAAATAAGAAACAAATTTAGTAAAGCACAAGATCAGAAATGGAAACCAAAATACACAGCGCTTGCACAAAAGTTCAAAGTATATTCAACATCATGTTTCCAAAATTCAACTGATAAGTAGATTTGATGTGCAACAAGAGAATTTAGGAATCAAATAAATGAGAGAAACAACAAATAAGGCACATGGTATAGCTCATGAATTTTCAATCATATACCTTAACGTTCCAGTTCTTATCAACCAAAAGATTTGGGGACTTCAGATCTCGGTGAACAATCGTAGGTGTGCTGGCGTGCAAGCAATTCATACCCCTAGCCTGTAAATCGGTATGTTCTAAAATTTGAAGTTCATCAATGTAAGTGAGAGATGACAGGGAAGATGGATAATTATTTCATACCACATCAAGAGCCATTTTTATTCTTTGTTTCTCATCGATCTGACAATTAGGGCGATGAAGAATTCGGTACAAGCTTCCTCTGTAAAATTTTACAACAGTGATGCCAGTGTGACGCTCAAATATGGAAAGAGTAACTTGCAAGATCAATGTGGCTGATAAGAAGTACCATTATTTTGTTAAAAATATTAATGATTGAAAAAGTAAAAGATATCTACCTCGGGAGAAACTCTGAAATGATTGAGAGATTGGGAGGCCGGGTGACGGCACCCATAAAAAGAACAACATTTGGATGACGCAGCCTACGCATTATCCGTACCTTGCAACAAAAGGATGGAAAACAGATTAAGTTTGGCATTTAAGGACACAACTATGATGAACCTTTCATATATAATTGTTTCTTTTCATTTTATTATTGCATTTCTAACACATTATCCACTCCCCGGCAAGTAACCTTTTACTTTTTCTTGACTGGTATCTCAATCCAAATTTTCTGATTAGTTTTATTTTGACAGAAACATAATAGTTTCTTAAAGATCGCAGGGATTCACTGTTTCCTTTCTATTTATTTATGCAAATAAGAAAAACATTTGTTGTGTGTAAAAAAAAAAACTAAATAGAGCTTACTTCTCTTTTAAATTCAGATAAGGCAGCGCCTGAAAAATCCTGATCCAAAAATTTCTTCACAGCAACCTCCTGATATTCAAAAAGACAGAGAGCAATTCATTACCTTTCAGGAAAAAAAACTTGTGGTATGACAGATAGCAAACATAAAAAAAGGGACCTCAAGTCATTCAATAACTGATAACTTCCTGGGTGTTGTTCTTGTACTTCTAAGCTTTGTTTAGGAGTTTGGAGGGGAACGGGGGGAAGGCTTTGAAAATAGGGAAGGATTGAGTGAAAAATATAGAGGGGTTTAGGTGGGGAGGGTTTGGGAGGGTTTGTTTTTACTCATAAGACAAAATCCCCCTAATTTGGGGGAACTCAAAATTTGTATTTATGAGGGTTTGGGAGGGCTTACGTAAATTTTCCAAATATCTTTTATGTTTTTATATTATTCTAAAAATTAAAAACACAGAAATGATAAACATTATTTTAGCGTTCTATACAAAATCATTCTTTCAAGAAATATCAAATATTTCTCTATAATTTTTAAAAAATTCTTTTTTGGAAGTCTTCCCCTCCCCTCCAAACTCCCAAACACAGCCTTAAGTTTTTATACAAGTTATCTGCACTTACTGTGAGTTAGTAATGCCGTCATTTTATTACATCAATATCACTGTAACATTGTAAACGAAGATAAATGGCGTGAAAAGACAACTCCAGCATGGTTATAATTTTTTATTATTAGAAAACAGAAACTAAACAAAATAATAGAAATGACAATATTAGAGAATGGGTAGCACCTATAGAAGAAAAAATAAGATGGTGGAAACTAGACTTGTGCGGTTTAAGCAGGTAGAGAAAAGATATGTGATAAGGAGAGAAGATCAGATGGAGGGTAGTCAAACTGCTAGATATAGAGGAAAATCTAAAAAAACTGTAAGAAAAACTATAATGAAAGTTCTCAAGATAAATAAGTTGGATAGAAACATAATTTTTGAAAGAACATTATGGTGTATTTTGATGCATGTAGCCAATCCCACTTAATGGGATAAGTCCTTGTTGTTGTTGTTGTTGTTCTATAATGCAGACGGTATAAAACTGTCGTCACTAAAAACAAGACAGTATAAACAACTGCATGTAGCCAATCCCTCTTAATGGGATAAGTCCTTGTTGTTGTTGTTCTATCATGCAGACGGTATAAAACTGTCGTCACTAAAAACAAGACAATATAAACAACTTCCACTTCAATCTACAACAATAATCTTCCATGCATGTAAGGAATTATAGTACTCACCGTGCCATTCCAGTCCGCTCGGTATACCTCACCATATGAACCTATTTGAAAGAAAGCAGGAACATTAACAAATTAATACTCATCAATAAACACGAAAGATTTAAACATGACAGGAACATCCCAAACAACTACTAACAATCGTTTTCAATCTGAGCGAAAGGTAAATCACATGAGAAAAATAGGAAATTTTGTGAAGTTAAGACATGTTCGCAATGACCTACAGACTATATGGCTCATTAAAAAAAAACTACAAACTATATGCTTGCACAAATATAAGAGCAAAAATAGTAACTTAATCAATTTTTTTATTTTTGGAAACAGAAAATGTTAATATAATGATCGGAATTTGAACTCAGTAATTTATTCAATAAAAAAGTATAACAGAAAATAATGTTAGATCTAAGTGATTAATGATTGTATGCATCTGATGCGAAACTCAAAGAAATAGAAAACCAGAGCCAAGTCAACTTAACTGTAAATATTAATGACATTCCTACAAGAGGATAAAGACAAATCATTCACATTACCTAGACCAATTCTTTCACCAATAACCAGATCCTCCCATGGAATCTCACATTCACCAACATCTGCATCGTCCAATATTTGATCGACCCTGTTTGTAATGGAATCAATTGAAGAGCTAGGACTATCTGAATCTTTTAATTGCAAATTGCTTCCCATGAATCTGTCATATATGCACTTCCGCCTGTCACGATATCCAAGTTCAGTGCTTTCGGGTTCATTAAATCTCTTTACCATGACATTCTGAGAACTTTCCAAATCACCCCTTCTAAAATCAGCATTGTGACCTTCGATCCGGTTCAGCTCACCTACACCAGCTGATGCGGCTGAACCGGTAATTTGTGCAGAAGTTCGAGAGCTAATATCATTATTTATATTTGAATTGTATGATGAATTGGAAGTGCTGAGATCAGTATGTTCAGATGTGAAAGAGATATTGGAAACAAATAAAGGAGGGTTATATTCATTAGGGTTATGATTAGTTTTTCTGGGGACTTCGTTGTAGGCATGCTGATTCTTCCACATCAGTGGTGACACGGGTCGACCAGAAACAGTATTGTTTTTTGTACCGTGCTCAGGAGGTTTATTTTCCACAGGTTTGTTGTGCACGGAGGACTTCCCAGTCCCTTTTATCAAGAATGGGTTCAGATCTGCAAAAAGGTTCTGAGAGTCGGTGGGGTTGTTCTGGGCGTATGGCACAACATTGACATTCAATCTTGTCCCATCACCCACAGTATTCATTCCAAGAGTACCTTTGTACAAAGAATTACCATATGAAGGTGGCAAATTTTCCCGTTGATTAGGACTCCCTCTATTAGGAATTTTAGAAGGACCAACACCAGTGTCTCTGTTCAAACCAAAGTTTGAAGGCATAAACTCTGACTTCTCAGTATATGACTGTCCATTCCAAGTCATCGTAGGACCTTTTATAACAGAAATCTGACTACTGCCTTCACCATTAGAGGGTGGTATGGGTCTTGAGTAAGAAAGCCCAGTTTCCTCAATGGAAGGCAAACTCGGCACAATCTTGGGGTTGTAAGACTTAAAGGCGTTATCCTTCGCATTTAAAATATCAGCTGGGATGAGTGTTCCAGGAGCAGCCATGAGATCAACTAAAAACTCCCTGAGAGCATAACAGTATAATATCAGTAGTCAGTACCAAGGGACCAGAATATCCACAGGAATTTCTATACAAAGACTTCCAATGATTATTAACCATTGCTGACACATGATAGAAGATAAAAAAGGGAAACATATAGACATGCGCATACAAATGAGTAAGTCAACAACAAATACATAAAAAAAATACAAGAATAACAAAAGGATTAACCTTTCATCATCTAATTTTATAATGTTGACAGCATCATCCTCAACACCAGTGTAATGACTGCCTTTAACAAGTCTACAAGGCATCTTAATGTTGTCTGCTAATATCTACATCCATAAAAACAAAAGGTGTATTACACAGCCAACATATTGATCAGAAACAGAGTAAGAGTAATCATCCATAAAATGCACAGAAAATATACTAATTTTAACAATACAACTAATTCTCAATATGCAAAAAAACTAGACTTAGCAAGTATACACCATGAATTCAAAGCTTAGAAACCTATAACAGTTTTAGAGGGACTGATGACAGAGTCAGCCTAAAATTTGAAGACTCCATCTTAACTGATTCAGCAGCATTTTCCCATTGAGTTATGTATACTTACATCCTCAATTTATTTTTGAATACATGCCTAGGCTAGATTGGCAGAGAATACTTTCCCAGTGTGAATAATTCTAAAAAGAAATTATCAGATTCAATTTTATTAATTCATAAATCATTTCTTTTTTAAAATAAGTTTTAAGTGATTGCAGTATTTAATAATACTGCACATATCATATCATTTAAACAAATTCTTTTGCAGATAATCACTAGACTTAACATCAAATTTTTTATGGCTCACAAGGTTTAAAGCACCAGGAAGCCATTGTGCTAACCTTGAAAAGTAAAGCGCGATGCCTAGAGAGCCCAATATCTAAGGACCCAAGAGGTAATACACTTGTGTGAAGAGATGTCCTTAATTCTGTACTTCTTTCTGTCCATTTTGCTAATATAATATTAGCATCCTTTACAGGGCCGCCCATATGGCTAGTAACAAGTTCGGCAAGCCTTTGCACCAAAATACCGATCTCAGTGACAGGACAGTCCAATGCTATACAATGTGCAATTTGCACCAGCTCGTCCAGGGCAGGATCAATTGTTCGATTAACTATGACCACTTCAAAGCTAGAACCACCTGAGTTTGTTTCAAGATCAGCTAGAGATGGCATCTTTCCTTGCATTGCCGGGTCATTATATAGGCCATATACATCATAAAAACCATCCACTACTTTCTCTTCATAGTCAAGCACATTGTATTCCTGGTCGCAACAAAAAAATGAAATGCACAGACATTAATGGAAAGGTGAAAATAGTATTAATGGAGATAAAAAACTGGCCAACATTACATGTTCACAAAATTCAATTAATGACTTATTTGTTTCCATTTTGGTGCTCAACTGATGAATATAAATGGAGTGCATGTTCACTTGTTGCAAGTAAGCATTTGCATGTGATGGAGCATGTATAGAAACTTTACCTAAAGAAACAATAAAGCAAGTTTTGTCTTTTACATAAATTCTATTCAATTTTAGTCCCTGTTATGCTCTTATAGGGACTAAGTTTGTAATCCAAGTAGAGGGACTAAAAGCATCCATTCTTTGTGAAGAGTTTTCAAACTACAAACTAAAATTGAATAGAACTTATGTGGGTACTAAGCTTGAGAATTCACAATTTTATAGGGACTAAAACATGTTTAATAACCCATAAAAATATTAGGTAGAAAATCAAAGCAATTGGTATTAAAGAGATTAATAGCTATGCGCTGACAATATAAATTTTTTTACACGTGCTTCCAATCAAATCATTTAAAAGTGTCATTTTAAATAGATGCATGTGTAAAAAAAAATTACATTGTCAGTGCATTACTATTAATCTCTTAATAATATGAGTTGTGTTGTTTTGACATACAAATTTCAACAACAATTTTGAAGGTTATCGCAGTACCAACAAATACATGTCAATTACGTTTGGTGGTTGGTTAATATATATAACAATGTGTCGCAATTAATCATCAATTGATCATAATTAACTACAATTTTGAATGTCTAACTACAATTTTCAAGTGTAACCTTTAACACAAGTCATGGTTAATGATATCATGTATATTTGAACAACTAAAAGTCAAATATATTTGAACACAATTTAAATGGTTAGTAGATTTCATGTATATTGGAACATGTAAAAAATAGTGCTTGCGGACATTCAAAAACACCGTTGGTTCATTACATTCAATGGATGGCTACATACATTCAAAAACTTGCTATATTCATAAACCATCCATTGAATGTAATTAACCACATATTTAAACTTGTTAACCATCTAAATTGTCGTCGAAATTTGTGTATCAAAATATAATTTCTCCAATTATATCCTCTGAAAGTCAACCATACACACAAGAGCTGTTAAACATACAATTGCTGATTATATCAGAAAGTTCAATCTCAATATATACTTAATGAACTAGTTTAAAAATTCAACCATGAAGGTGCCTTACTTTTCAATGTTAATTGCCAAGTACACAAATAAAATAAACGTCTAAAGATTATAAAACAATGATCTACATTTCTAATTTCTAGCTATGTATTAGTATTACACTACCAAAGGCACATAAATCTTCAACCTACGTCGGTCCAAACAATCAGATCAGTTCATATTCAGACTATAAATTTGGGGAGATATTCATATAACTCTTAAGATACCACAAGGCATAACAGATTCTGCTAAAGGCCAATTAATGGAAATTGGAATACTTTCGGAGTTCAGTCTACTCCAGGCAGAAACAAAATTTATCCTCAAGTCGCGAACCCTAGTCACATCTAGATTCCCAAATCTACCCTTCAAACACAAATAAATCCACTACAAGAACAGATTGACTAAAATAAAAAATAAAAAAAATAGAACAATAATCACTCAGCAATAGCATGAACCCCTAAAACTGACCCTCACTGGTTCATTCCAATTAATCATGAAAAAGACCAACATTGCCAGAAGTTAATTTGAAAAGTCGACTAAACTCACCCAGTACTGCCTCGAAAGCGCCTCCGCCACATCATCCTTATTCGAATCAATCCGATGTCCTCCCAAACTGAGTAGCGTTGCCGCATGGATCTGATCCTTCTCCGGATCATCACCACGAAACTCGGAATTGGAAGCACTGATAGCTAGGGCTAACTGAACCTGAAATTCCTCCTCCGATGAGAAAAAGTCCTGCCGATTGACTAACGCAGACAAACCACCACCGGCGGAAGCAGGAGGAATAGGCACTGTAGACGGCGACGAGGAAGAAGTAGTGGCGGTAGAAGCGCCGGAAGTCTGAACATGCTCGGCAGCATCAGACGTGGATGGTACAGGTGGCGGAATTTCATTGGATCGATGAGGATCGTGGCTGCTACCTATATGAAGCTTCTTGAAGATGTTCTTCATCCTCTCTTTTTTCTCTGTTGGTCTTTCTTTCTTCCCTCTTTCACTCATCAAAGCAAAATCGGAATCACTTTCTAATTCTAAATTATACTGTAATATAATCACAATCTAGTATCTATTTCAGTTTCTGTGAATTCTCTCCGTTTTATTTTCTCTCCGAAATTCTGCACCCTTTTTCCTTGTGTTTGTGTGTGGTTTCTTATGGTCAAGGAAGAGACTTGAGAGGAAAGTGTTGGGAGGGAAAAACTTTGGGAGAGTAAAAATTAGACTGATGATGTTGGCAATAGTCGGTAAATAAAATGGGCAAAAAATATTGGTAAATAACGAAAATGACACGCACACTTAGACGCGCTAATATCTCGGCGCGCCAATTCGATGACGACATGGGGATCTACGTGTCCCGTTAATAGTCTACGTGGAGTTTTTCTCAAGAGAAAAATATTTTGTTCCTTATTTTAAAGAGTAAATAAATACGTCAAGATAATTTAAATAATATTATTAACAAAATTATTAAGTAATATTTGTCAAGAAAAACATAAAAAAATTAAACTTTGATTGTTTTGGATGATAGCGAGTAAGGGTGGTGAAATTGGCCTGATTCATTGGACATGTCTGTTTTATCCGTATTTTAGTACGAGACGGATAAAGGGCTTAAGTCCTCACCCTTTAATATTTCTGTCTCCCTGCCTAGTTTCTTCGCGAGCTTTTGTGGCACAAACATTTACATTAATTTTTGTATTTTTAAATTTAAAGATATGGTATTTACGGGCTTTTCTCGCCTCCCTCACTTTTCTATGGGATGAATATAGATTTTATGTCTACATCATTAACTATATCCACTATATACCACCCTATTTTTTTAAAAGGCTTTTGCAAAATGGACTTACCCTTTACCACCTTAATAATAAGAATCAAAAAGATTTTAGAAATTCTAATTATATTGATGTTGCCTAAAAGTCATTATCATCTACCATTTTATCATAATATGTGTAAAAAAAATGCCCAATTTAAAACATAAAAAAAGGACATGTTTAAAAGATGGGATTCCATCAAAACCCATGAAAAACACAAAAACAGAGAGAGAAAAATTAATTATACTTTTTGATCTATAAACTCAAACAGTTTTTTTCTCTAATTTTTTTATATTCAAAATTGATTAAATGACCATTTTTTAAGTTTTTCTTTTTATAAAATTCAATAAAATGTTTTTACATTTCATAAGTGACCAATCATTTAAAAAAATAGCATACACTTGATTTTAAATACAAAAATATGAGATAAAGATCAAAATTGATTATATTTAAAATATAGGGACTAATTTCATAAGTCAATTGAAATATATATTAAAATTATAATTAAACATTAAAACTAAAAAAATCTAAAAGAAATGAACCCAAAGCGATAATCGAGAAAATTTTCTCTAATAAAATTAGGTATCGAATTGAAAGCAAAGGCACCAAAAGCAACTTTAGTATTTAACAGATGAACCAAAAGCAACATCAGATGAAACTTGATCGCTAGGAAAGTGACTTACGAATTGAAAGTAAGGGATGAAAAAGGAATCAAGAGGCTCGTAATCAACCTTCAGATACATCAACTAGTAAGGTTTGAGCCAAATTATTTCCACTATTCACTATTCCTTTCATTAAGTGTATCCATACATTATTGTTTTATGAGGTTTGAATTATTTTCGATTCAATTTGTCTAGTTTGATTTACACACACAGAGGTTGTTATTTGCTATAAACTCTTAACCTTTTTGTTAAAACCACCATGTAATAATAGGTAAAGTCTTTTGCTAACCACTTTGAGCTTAACCATTATTTTGGTGACTTAACCTTATTTATTAGCCATATGACTTGAAATATTACATATTTTGACCCTCTCTTTGGAGTTAGGTAGAAATTTTTAATTCTAAAGCTCTATGAAAAATAATAAGTTTGGGGTTGCTCTTGGAAATAAGCAGGGTTTAAGTTTGGGGTTAAGGTACTAGATAAATAATGGTCAAAAATTCATTTTTTTTTAGAAAATAAAAAGTTAAAAATAACTTCTTCAGAAAAAGAATGCAAAATAAATATTGAGGACCACAATAGCGATATCTCTAGTACCATTAATCAGGAAAAAAATTGGTATGATAACAATATGAGAACTAGGTACCTAACTTCAAATGTTTAAACATATTTTCTCAACAAAAAAAAATTATCCTACCCAAACATAAGTCACGTTACAATAAAAAAAACCTCAAGTGTGTGTGTTTTGATTTCTTTGACGAATTATATTAGAACAAGATCAAACTCAGTATAAATTGTTCTACGTGTTGATTAAGAGACTACCCTATCAATTAAGTGAGTCATGGTGAGATGAGAGACAATTTGAGTACTTGTCAAAGATTGATGATGTTTTATGAATTTTCTGGATTGCAGTTGGAATCTAGAATGATGGTCAGATAAAACAAATTTCATATGGTGATGTTCACTTGTTATTGTTATAACTTATTTTTCTATTTGGAATTTGCAGTGCATGCAAGTTATTTGAGGAAAAGCAACAGTTCAAGCTTGGGATTGTGATGACACTCTGTCATTGCATGTTTTCTATTGAAGAAACAAAGAAAAACAAGTAGAAGATGATCAAATTTGATGAATAATGGTCAAATAAATGAGAAAAAATGATCAAGTGTGAAGAATTATGGACTTAGAGAAATTTGGCTGAAAAGGGAGCAAAAGTGAACAAGCCACTAGAATAATTATGTGTTGCATCACGCGCTATCGCGTGCATGATAGAAAATAATAAAAGTGGTATCGTAAGCGTGGAAGAGCGGTCAATGCAGCATCGCGTGTGTGATACAGTTTATTGTGCGTGCGATGGGCCATTTTTCTGGTTAATTTATGATGCGTTTTGGTGATTTGATGGCTATAAAAGGCATATTTGGTACTTTTAGGGGTTCTGCGATTGGAGATTGAAGAGTACGATCTACAACATCGGAAATGAGTTTTGGAGCGCATTCAAAGCCATTGGAGGTCAGATCTCCAAGGAACTCTTATGCAATCCTATTCTTATCAACTAGTATGGTAATTTTATCACTATGAGTAGCTAAACACTTTTAGGTTAGGTTTTGTCTAATAAACCTGTTTCGAACCTGTTTGGACATATGTTTAGTTTGATGTTGCATGAATTATCTTAGTTATATTTCTATTTAATTGCTTATTTTACTTAAAGTGCATCATTTGAGATACTTTGTTAATGTGATTATGGATTTATAAGAAATACTGGCCTTTAGCCAATGCGTCTGATCTAGGAAAATTATCGTACTTACATCGGTTGAATAGGGATAGGAGACCTCGAGTAATGGCCTTAGAATTAACGTATTGTATCATCGCCTGATTTCACTTATGTCGGTTGAATATGGATGTGAGACCTCTAGTAGGAATCAATGAGTTATACACCAAGGGATTGGGTATAATGGACTTGTTAACTCATTGTAGAAATATAACAACGCTTGATTTATGTAATACATTTGACATCAACAGGGGAGAAATAGGGGATTCTAGTCAAAATATGACCACTTTCTCTAAATTTTTAGAACACTTATTTTATTTTCAACTGCAAACTAGAACCCCCATCCCCCTATTGTTACTTTTTATACTTGCAAACCTATTGCTTTGTTAATAAGAAGTCCACGTGGATTCGGTACTCATTTTATTACGCTGACACTACCGATACACTTTTTGATAAGTCATCATGACGCATGTGCATTGTGTGGAACCTTATTTTGTAAGTGATATGCTTTTAACAAGGACAAATATTTTACTTTTGAGGATGACAACCTTTGTATGATGATGACAACTGATGATAACAAGTTAAGCATAAGTGGTTAAACGGTTAAATATACAAACCAAAGAATTAGAGTTTGTTGGACTTGACTATTCAATGATGGCAACCCAATAGAAGTTAACTCAAACCCCATATCTAGTAAACTTAAGCAAGTGTCTACAAGAAGGAAAGTATCTGAAAAAGTCTTAAAGTAACAAGAAAGTCATGCCTTAATTAGTTTGAGTGAAAGCTTTGTAATGTATAAAGGGAACTTTAGTAAAAGTGATTGGTTAAATGACACACACACGAAAACATGTTTTAAATTGATTTTTTATTTAAAAAAAACTTTCAAAAATGTCCTATAGTCACTTAGAAGTTGTCTGAAAAATATTTGGGCAAAGTTTTTATCTTTTCCAATTGATTGATACCTTATCCCAATCGATTGGGAGACTTAAAAAATGTGCCCTAATTGATTATGACATAATATTAATGATGGTAATACTTAGATATGTTATCTTTCCATTTTTAAATTAGAAATTGATTGTAAAAGAGTCAACCAATCAATTAGGACATGTTGCTAACTGATTGGTAAGTCTTAAAAAACATTTAAAACGATTTCCTTTTTGAGCCAACCTCAACCTATAAATAGAGGTCCATTCCCTTATTTCAAATCATCCAAAATCGAGTTTCATTTCATAACTCTCTCTCTCTCTCTCTCTCTCTCTCTCTCTCTCTCTCTCTCTCTCTCTCTCTCTCTCTCTCTATATATATATATATATATATATATATATATATATATATATATATATATATATATATATATATATATATATATATATATATATATATATATATATATATATATATATATATATATATATATATATATATATATATATATATATATATATATATATCAACTTTTCTTTTACTTTATATTACTAAGTTTTAGCCGAAGTGCTTTTCGAGAAAGTCCTTTTTGTGAGTGAGAAGTTGTAATTCTGGAAGGGTAGATTTGTAAGTTCACCAAGGAACTTTTGTTTATACCTTGGTTGAATATTTTATCCAATTAGAGAACTGTTTGTTTAGTTTAGAAACTAAACCCGTAAAAACTTTGGTTTAAGGATTGTGTGATCAAACCCTTGTTTAGGTTCGAAGGCCCAACCTATGATAAAATCTTTTATAGGCTCTTCGTCAGCCCTTGGTAAAAACAAGTCAAGGTTAAAGCTTATCACGGGATAAAATCTTGTTTATTTTATTGGTTATCCCATGGTAAAACTAAGTTAAGGTTAAAGTTTATACAGGTATTAAAAGCTTGTTAAGGTTTGAGATTAGCCTGATATTAAAATATTCCAGGTTCTTGGTTAGCATGTGGTAAAACCAAGGTTTAAGGTTCGTAAGCTCAATATGATGTTAAAAGCTCACAAAGATTGTTTAGAAGCTTGAATAGTAACAACTTCAAGATTCTCATGGAAAGGGGACTAATCACTTATATCCTCCATTTGGAAAGGAGACTAATCACTTTCATCACAGGATAAAATCTTGTTTAGTTTCTTGGTTATCCCATGGTAAAACTAAGTTAAGGTTAAAGCTTATCTAGGTATTAAAAGCTTGTTAAGGTTTGAGATTAGCCCGATATTAAAATCTCTCAGGTTCTTGGTTAGCATGTGGTAAAACCAAGGTTTAAGGTTCGTAAGTTCAATCTGGTGTTAAAAGCTCACAAAGATTGTTTAGAAGCTTGAATATTAACAACTTCAAGATTCTCATGGAAAGGAAACTAATCACTTGTATCCTCCATTTGGAAAGGAGACTAATCACTTTCATCCTCCGGTTGGAAGGAAGATTCACCGCTTCACTATGTTGCTTATTATTTGGTTGGAAGTCAACCTTAAACTTCATTTTTCCTTGTACAAGGATGGTTTGTGATTATAACCAATTAAAAGATATTAAGTTTATTGGATATTCTCAAGATCAATTCTTGGCGAGAGGAGTAAGTCGTTTTCTTTGTTTAACCGAACCTCTACAATTCTTGGTGTTCTCTCGTTTCCCTCGACTATTTACTTTTTGCACTATATATTATGCAAATACTATTCATCCTCTACTTAATATTAAAAAATTATTTTGAACTCTTATTTTGATCCGGAAAAAAAATTCAAAACCATGTTTTTCAGAACCACACAATTCGCCCCATCTTGTGTGCGAAGTTACATGTCCAAATAACCACTTCCAACTCCCGTTCAGTGACCAAATGCTTGAGCGTCTAGCTAAGCACTCCCATTTTCATTATCTTAATGGTTATTTGGGATTCTTCCAAATCCCCATTCATCTTATTGATCAGGATACACCAATCTTCACTTAACCTTACGATACATTTGCCTACCGGAGAATGCCATTTGAACTGTGTAATGCACCTGCAACTTTTCAGCGGTGCATGATGTCGATTTTCTATGATTTCCTATAAGATATCATGGAAGTGTTTATGGGAGATTTTTCAATTTACGGGTCAAGCTTTGATGATTGTTTAACCAATTTATAAACAACGCTTGCAAGGTGTGTAAAAGTCAACCTGTTGCTTAACTGGGAGAAATGTCATTTCATGGTGAATGAGGGTATAGTCCTTGGACAGTTGGTGTTTGAAAGAGGAATAAAGGTTGATAGGGCTAATATGGATGTTATAGAGAAGTTATCACCTCCCACAATCGTGTGAGAGGTCAAACGTTTCTTATGACATACTAGATTTTACAATAGATTTATCAAAGACTTCTCTACAATTTTCAAGCCCCTAACAGTGTTATTAATAAAATATGTTGATTTAACTTCAATGAAGAGTGACTTGAATCCTTATTAACATTGAAAAAAGGAAGAATCCCAACACCTATTATGCAACCTCTTGACTAGAATATACCCTTTGAGATCATGTGTAACGCTAGTAACTACGTGATATGCGCAACGTTAGGACAAAAGAAGAACAAGAAAATGCATGCCATATATTGGTAGTGCTTTATGTGATTGCAAAGTTTAGTTTTTACCTAGTAGGTTCAAAAATGATTATATATACCGACAACATGGATATTAGATATATCCTAAACCAAAAGGATGCAAATCCTAGACTAATTCAATAAATTTTGTTGTTACAAGAATTCGACATCGAAATAAGGGATAAGAAATGGACGTAAAATGTGGTTGTGGATAATCTGTCCAAATTATCTGATATTAGGAAGGAGGAGTTACCCCATTTATGACTCTTTCATAGATGATAAGTTGTTTGCTTTAATTCATAAAGAAACACCATGGTACGCTGACTTTGTCAACTACCTTGGTATCACAGTCTTACCTTCAGATATGGATTACCAATGCAAGAAAAACTCTTTTCAAAGCCTGGGCATTACTATTGGGAGAGACTTTGCTTTTTAAGAGAGACGCTGGTGAATTGTTTTGGAGGTGTATCCCGAAGGAAGAGTTCGAAAGTGTGATGATCCATTGTCATGCTTCTGCCTATGGTGGACATGAAAACATTGATAAAAATATGGCAAAAATTCTTCAAGTCGGCCTTTATTGGCCTAACCACTTTAAGAATGTTCATTTGTTTATAAAGAGACGCGACTAGTGCCAATGTATCGGGAACCTTTTAAAGAGGAATGAGATGCCTTTCAACAACTGATAGGGTCGCAAGTGCCCGACTTTATAGGTTTAGTATAAAATATTGTTGAATCCCACAAAGACCAATTGACAAACATCATTATCTATTATTACAACGCTTATCTAAGGTTGCGTGAATGATTGATTTACGCAAAAAAAAATGAAAATAATGGATTTAAATAAAAATTTAATAAAGAGGGGCTGAAATTGATTATACTAAACCTACAAAGTCAGGAACTTGCGACCCTATCAGTTATTGAGAGACATCTCATTCCTCTTTAAAATGTTCCCTATATATTGGCACTAGTCGTGTCTCTTTATAAACAAATGAACGTTCTTAAAGTGGTTAGGCCAATAAACGCAGTAATTAACCTGCAATTTGTATGATTAAACGCAGTAATTAACCATATTTCAGATTCAACCGGATTACTAAGACATGGTAAAAGCAGTAATTAAAGAGCATGAAAATAGAGTATACATGTTAAATTTCATCAAACTAAAGAACCTTGAATGATGAAGAAAAGTTGGAACTTGCATAAATAAATTTTCTCTGAAGAGAGACTTTTATCCGATACAACAACAATTTGCATAATGTAAATTGCAAAAATTAAATAACAACAACAAGAATTTAAACTTGTAGTACAAAACTCTAAACTATGCCAAAAATTAAAGTTGCAAAAACACCTTAATATGAGATCTTTTTTATTTTACAAGTGAATATAATGCTCTTAGCAAAGCTTGGGTGCCAAAAACTATGCACTAAAGTCATATTTATAGGCTTTTTTTTTGCTCAAAAACTCCTTAAAGTCGTGCAAGAGAAATGGAGAAAGTGTTGGAAATGGAGAAATATATTGTTGGATCGTGGGCGGTTTTTTTGCTTCAAGACATCATGACGTGCGCTAGCTAAGCTGACGGTCTGCCTATCATGAATTCTTCAAACATACTCTAAATATGGGGTCATGACAGGCGTCATTGGGGTGACGGTATACCCATTATGGAACTTGGACATGCGCTCATTGTCTTTCACCCTGGTTAGATGACGGTCTTGACTTGATGGACCATGATGAGCATCATGGTTTGCTGAGCCCATCATATCAGTTTGAACTTGGTATAAATTCTCATTTTTTTTCTGTTTTTCTCCATTTTTTCGCGCAGAGGTTACCAACTGATGAGTATCTGAAATACAACAAATAATATTGGCATAACAAAGAAAATGTGATAAAATGACACTAAAAACATGTGAAAATCAAGTAAAATAAATGATAAACTTGTGTGTTATCAAATAACTTCCTAGAAGTTGAGATCTTTGATTTTGGGGGCACCAATTCATACTTTTTGCATTCGACTATGTACCGAAATGGATTGAGGTGATGGGCTCTCTAATAAATGATGCACAAGTAGTGATCAATATGTTTAAAAAAATCATTTTCCTAAGGTTTGATGTCCCTAGGTTAGTCATAAGCGATGAGGGGTCACACTTAATGTCTAGGCAGTTCGAAAACCTTCTAAAGAAATACGAAGTGAACCATAAGGTTGTAACACCCTATCATCCTCAAACGAGTGGCCAGGTGGATGTTTCTATTAGGAGATTCAAAACCATCTTAGAAAAGACAGTCTCCCTTTCAAGGAAAGACCAGGCCTCTTAGCTCGACGATGCACTATGGGCATATCATACTGCTTTCAGAAACCCCATTAGAACAAACCTCTTTAGGCTTATCAATGGAAAGTCGTGTCTTCTACCTATAGAACTAGAACATAAATCCTATTGGGCTATCGAATCCGTAAATACGGACTATAAAGTTGCGGGTAAAAAGAGGAAGTTACAGTTGAATGAGTTATAAGAGTTAACTCCTGACGTGTATGAAAATGCAAAGCTCTACAAAGAAAAATCAAAATGATGGCATGATAAGTGAATGATCAAGAGAGATTTACAAGAAAGGGAGTTGGCTTTGTTGTTTGATTCTGTGCTAGAGTTATTCGTTGAAAAGCTTCGCTCCTGATGGTCTGAACCATTTCATGTGAAAAGGGTAATGCCATATGAGGTTGTCGAATTCTATAGTACATCCAACGGATCGCTCATACTGAATGGGAAGAGACTTAAACACTATATGATTAGAGAGGACATAGAGAGGTGATATTCCTCCACATTGAAGGAACCCCTTAAAATTCAAAAATTGAAATTCGAACTAATTGACTTTAAACAAAGTGTTGTGTGGGAGACAATCCACGAGGTTTAAATTTAATATTTTATTTTATTCTTGTTTATTTGAATTTCTAGGAAACTAATGAGATAAGTCGCTTTGAAAAAGCCTTAAAAACCAATAATTTTGTGCACGAGGGTAGGAGGATGACAAGAAGGTCGTCATTAGAGATGATAGAAGTCATTTTGTTAAGGCAGAAAAAATGCAAAAATGACGGGTAGGATGACGCCTCAAATTAATTTCCATGTCGCCAGTCATATGGAATGATGGTCGTCATTTCCTTGAAGTGAAAAATAACAAAAATTGAAAAGGTTAGGCGGTGAGAATGACGACTAACCCATCTTCTTCATGACAGGAAAATTTTACCAAGATGACGCTCGTCAGCTGAGCTGATGACCGTCACCATTCACAATTCCAAATTTTGTCAAAAACTAACCTTTTAAGCACTGACGGGTTTCCCATCATCAGAGCTGATGCCCGTCAGCAGTGTTTAGGAACAAATTCCCAGGTATAGGAAACATGAAAAGCCTTTTAAATAACCTTCTTCTACCAATTAAAATACACTAAAATCCAACAAAGTCTCAGTATTTTTCTCTTTACTACCAAATGTCAAAATTTACATCTTCACCTGTTCTTATTACTCAAAACAAAAATCACCAGACATACCCAAACCTGAATTTACAAACCTTTAAACATCACCATTTCACGCATCCTCTCCACCATCAAACACAAAAATTACTGGCAAATCATCTTCAAACATCAAAACTCCTTTTGCTTAAACTCATCAATATGCCTCAAATAAAACTTCTCAGAGGATAATTATCATCCACAAAACAAAGAGGAAGAATAAATGTCACTGTTGTAGAGCAATGCCCAATGGGCATCAAGTTCGTAGACGAAGAACAAAGGGAAAGGTTCGAGGTGCTTCTACAGTGGCACATAACGCCTAGAAAGTATATCGATTGAACCTATTTAGAAACCTTATGGATGTTAGATGATGTTAATTGGATGTTCAATCGACTCGGTTGGACATATTTTATGTCTTTTAAGCATCAAACCTTTGGATGCGTTACTCTTGAATTTTTGAGTTCTTTTAATTATACTTTAGGTCGAAGGATGTGACACCAATTTGGAACAATCAATTTTAGATTGTTTAATCAGAAGTATGAGTTAAATTTTGCTGAAGTAGGGGAGTTATTTCATTTTCATGTGAATAGTAAGGATATAGTGCATATGACTGGACATGTAGCTTTTAATTTCACTGACTTTTGAAGGCGCCTAACAAGTAAGAGAGTAGAAACATGGAGGGTAAAAACTCTTCCTGTATTCATAACCCCGCAATTAGATATCAGCAAAATTGGATATCAATTTAAACTCATTTGTATTATAGTCTCTAAATCTTTTGAGAATTATTATCCAAGCAAATTATCTAAATAGTTTGGCATACATTTGATTTGTACATTATGTTTGGCTAATAAAGGAAAAATAAAACAGAAAAAAATGAAAATGGGCAGTTAAAAGGCCATTATGCCTACTAGGTTGGGTAACCCTCACCCAGTTACTCAACCTAATGGTGGTTGACCCCAATGCCCAATAAAAAAGTTTGTTTGTGAAATTTACATCTATGAATAAAAGCAACTAGTCGAAGTAATTCAAGTTCACCTTTAAAAAGTTGTTTGACTGAGACACTGCTTTGCACACATGAACAAGTAAATAACAATAACAAAAAATCCTTTATTTCTCACATGTGTGCAATGATTATCTTTATTTATATTTACTTAATTTTACTATTCTAAATGAAAGGAGAAGAAAATCAGATAACGAGACTCAAGTACAAAGCCATAGTTTGAATTGATATCTAAGAAGGGAGTCTTTAGTCTATATTCTACAGTCAGTGTTCCTACAATGACCTTAATGTTAAGTTGAGTAACAAAGGAATTAAACTTTAGTCGATTCAAACTTGGATTCATGTATGAGTTTTAGTGATAATATTTTCATGATTTTTTTCTATCTATGTGCTACCGCGTATGAATTTTTTCTAGGCAAGTTAATTTGCATGAGGACAAGCAACAATTCTAAGTGTCAAGCCATATATCTCAATATTCCACATTGCTTAACTTTTTATGTGAGCTTCAAATGAGAAAAGTGTATTCATCAAGCTTGTAGCTCTATCAAAGGCCTTCAAAATGGTCACCAATTTCATGTCATTTGGATTTGGAATGATAGAGTTATGCTTAAACTCATCAATATGCCTCAAAGAAAACTTCTCAGAGGATACTTATCATCCACGAAACAAAGAGGAAGAATAAATGTCACTGTTGTAGAGCAATGCCCAATGGGCATCAAGTTCATAGACGAAGAACAAAGGGAAAGGTTCGAGGTGCTTGTACAATGGCATATGACGCCTAGAAAGTATATCGATTGAACCTATTTAGAAACCTTATGGATGTTAGATGATGTTAACTGGATGTTCAATCGACTCGGTTTGACATACTTTATGTCTTTTAAGCATCAAACCTTTGGATGCGTTACTCTTGAATTTTTGAGTTCTTTTAATTATACTTTAGGTTGAAGGATGTGACACTAATTTGGAACAATCAATTTTAGATTATTTAATCAGAAGTATGAGTTAAATTTTGCTGAAGTAGGGGAGTTGTTTCATTTTCATGTGAATAGTAAGGATATAGTCCATATGACTGGACATGTAGCTTTTAATTTCACTGACTTTTGAAGGTGCCTAACAAGTAAGAAAGTAGAAACATGGTGTCGCAACCTAAAAAAAATAGAATGCGAAAAAACAACTGGCGAAAAAGAAATGACAGAAGAGTCGCCACCGTGCGTTATTTATTCCAAAGGAGGGAAAGGAAACGCTTGAAGTAAACCTGGAGGAAGGAAAGGAAAAGACAAAGTCTCGCAACCAAATCTTGGGTTCGGGAGTCGATTATGCGAAGGGAAGGTATTAGCACCCCTACGCATCCGTAGTACTCTACGGGATCCACTCTTGTTGTTCTTGTCTAAAGGGTGTGTGTTTATCTAATGTAATATTTACTAAAAGAGGGTCAAAAGAAAATGACTCGCACGGATGTCGCATCCACTGCATACGTATCTCATCTGAATATGAGAATC
Organism: Lathyrus oleraceus; assembly: GCF_024323335.1. Lineage (NCBI taxonomy): Eukaryota > Viridiplantae > Streptophyta > Magnoliopsida > Fabales > Fabaceae > Lathyrus > Lathyrus oleraceus. The sequence continues at coordinate 320,562,034 of NC_066584.1, read as the reverse complement.
AGAGTCTTCGTAGCTCGGCTACCTAAGGGTTAAAGAGAAGTGTGCTCGCTAAGACATCGCGTCTTATGCATACGTATCTCATCGGGAATGAGAATCAGAGCAAAACATAGTTCAGCTAACTACGGGAACAAGAGTCTCGATTGCAACTAGGGCAAGAGAAAGGGAAGGTCTCGATCGCAACGAGGGCGAGAGAAAAGAATCACAACGAGGGCGAAAGCAAACAAGGATTAGTTGTTAGTCGTCAGTCAAAAAGGAACTCAGTAAGACATCGCATCTTGTGCCTACGTATCTCATCTGAACATGAGAATTAGAGTTGCCGTAGTTCGGCTACATAGGGATTGTCATCTGAACATGGACTTACAAAGGAGGACACCAGTTGTGTCAAAGGAGAGTGGGCAATGTGTTCACGTCCTAGCAGTAGGTGTCGCAGCTCGCTGAATCGAGTCTTAGGCAGTTACCTCTTTGCAATAGGATGGAGTGACATGCCACAGGATCGGAGACGCACGGAAGGTCTAAAAATGGGGAAGCTCTGCCCTAGAGTTGTCATGCAATGTGAACCTAAGTGTTAGGATTTACAAATGGGAACATCTACCTAATGTTAGCATGCAAAGAATAAGGGGATTCTACCTATGTTATCATACAAAAGAATAAGGGAATTCTACCTATGTTATCATACAAAGGGTTCTACCTAATGGGGGCTACCTAAACGGAACACGAATCGACGAATGGAGCAAGGAGAGGAACCAGGGGTAAGGGTAGATGGCGATGCCTGAAGCAATTGACTTACAAGTGGTAGATGGTGATGCCTGAAGCAATCGACTTACAAGAGAAATGGCGATGCATGAAGCAATCGACTTACAAAAGGATGGCTGAATACGTGCTGGTTATGTTAAGTTTGGAAAATGATTACTCGACGTTGGATCGAGGTTTTGATCTTGTTTTGAAATGGTTATCGGATGTTTGTTTTAGCTCTTGTATTAACAAATAAATAAAGAATGAAAGAATAAACATTATACACTTTATGGGAGAGGGGTACATTTGTTATGAATGGGGGTGGTTCATGGCAATCAAACAATAGTAATATGTGCCTCATACAACATACAAGTAGGCCACAGTTATCAAACAATCAGATATATAAGCAAGTATATGATCAAGTCAAATAATCAAAGAATGAAATAATGAAGTATTAAATAATTTATGGGATGTATAAACATGTTAAGCAATCAAACAATAGAAGCATGGATGAAAGAAACAAGTATAAAAAATATCAGATGAATCAGACAGATGCAATTATGCACACAAAGGATCAATGAATAATTTAATCGGGAAATGATGCAAGGATCAAATAAAATCAAGATGAGAGGCCTCTAATACATGGCCTATGAGATGAACAAGGTAGGATCAAAAGATCTCTTAAATTTCCCTAAGCAATCCCTAAGTCAAACATCAATCATGGAAAAGTCAACTGAAAAGTCAAGTCAACTTTAAAATTATCAAATAAATAGTAAATTAATCAAGAAAATTATGAAAAATTAAACTAAGTAAAGTGGGATCAGGATATCATCATCCCCCAAAAATATTTTAAAAATAATGTGAATTGGTGTATAAATTAATTGAAATAAAACAGAAGTCAAGTGAAAAGTCAATCAAGCAATCTAGGTCAAAAATAAATCCAAAATAAATTGAAAATGGAAAATAAAATTCCAATAAAAGGTCAGGTTGACCATGAGACATTGGTCAACCCTCATCCCAAAAATCAGAAATTAAAAATAATTCTAAGTCATGAAAATAAAATAAATGAAAAAAAGTATGCTTAAAAGAACCACTTGAAATAAATAATTAAAATAAAATATTAATATTAAATAAAATATGAAAATAAAAAAATAAATAAAACATTAAGGAAAGTAAAAAATATTTTTTGGTATTTTTATGAATAAATAAAATATTTTTATTAATTAAAAAACAAAACAGAATAAAAAAAATGAATAAAGAATAAAAATGAAAATAAAATGGTGAAATGGGCCAGATGGGGGTGCTGATAGCGGATGAAATGGCAGGCCCGGTCCAAAGGAGATAAAAATTCAGCATGTGACATAATAATGAAATGTTCATTTAAAATAATCATGTAACAAGTGTATCAATGGGTCATGTTTTCATTAAGTCACAAAAGACAAAAGGAAGGAACGGACGGACGAGATACAACACCATGCGCGCGATCTGAGGGTGCGGAGCGTGACACGTGTCCGCTCTCTCATGCAAGCCATGCAAATGCAGCAACACACGAAAAAATGCAGCAAATTTTTTCATTTTTCCAACCAACATATCTCACTCTATAGGGCTCCAAATGAGATGATGTAAAAATCAAAGTTCAAGTATGGAACGTGTAGAACACAATGGTGTTTTATTTCATTAAAAATAGTGGCTTTAACATGGTGAAAAGTGAACAACAAGGGGGGCTCATGCACATTGATTCACAAAAAATTTAACAACACAAACTTAAGTTCAACAATAACGTCTCATGGTGAGGACTTTACAAGCATGCATAGCATAACATTAACATGAAAAAAGAGCATGAAAAAAAGCATGGCATAATGGAAAAGTAAGCATGGTAAAGGCATGAATAAGTATGACAATGGCATGAACAACATGATGAACAAACATGGCAAGCATAGTAAAGCAATAATGAACAAGTCATAGGATGCTTACCTAGTGGAAAACAGTCCACTGCTTCTTGGTGTGGAGGAAATGGAAAGAGAAAAATGCCACTTTAAGTGCTTGTGCAATGGAGAAGGAATGGAGAAAACAGATCTTGACCTTGCTTTTATTTGCTTGCTCTGAAGTTTTGCAGCCACCACACTTCAAGTTAGGGTTTCTTGTGTTTATATATGTTGGATTTAAGTGTTCTAAATGGGCTTGAAAGGTTTGTTTTGATTATATGCAACATGTGCCAAAAGTGAGGTGTATTAGAAGATCTAATTGTGGCTAAGTTTAAGTGAGTGAACCAAAAGCAAATGGTCAAATGAGGTAAAAAGTGTGTCTTGGTCGTTTTTGGTTTGTGCAGCATGGCATGGAAATAAGTCCAACAGGGTGACTTTAAGGCTTTGTATCTTGATGAATACATGTTCAAATGGCAAGGCAATGCAAACAGTAGAAAGATGGCATGGAGCTTAACATCTTTCATGTTGAACACAAGTTGAAATGATGAGTGGAAAGAGGTTAAAAATGACCATAAAGTTCAGGTTCCATAGCTGCAAAATGGTTGGGCCAGTTTGGCCTAAATGCTGTCAAAAAATTCAGTCTATGATACCAACTTTAGATGAGTGCATCTTTCAAACCAATGATCCAAATGGGATGGTTCCAAAAGGATGTGAAAGAGGACATAGCAAGGTACAACTGTCATGAATAAAGTATTTTCAAAAGATGTCTTGAAGTGCAAGAAAACTGGCCCATAAGTCTTGACAAATCTTGAAGATTTTGGACTTAGAAAATTTTCTAAGTGTCCTAAAATAATGTCTTACTTTGACCAAGCATAACTTTCTCAATTTTAATCCAAATGAAACAAACTTTATATCTCTAGAAAGCTTGGAACAAGAGGAACAACTTTCATGTTGGAGAAATTTTCAAATGGAGCTTTCATATTGATGGAATATAGGCTTAAAGTGAGTGCAAAAACCATAAAAACTTGCCCTAAATGGAAAGTCAACTATTTCCAAATTTAGTAACTTTTCCAACTCCTGATTAAATGATGAATCCATGATCCAACCTTGATCAAATTTCACATGTAGGCTCCCTTAGGCATGAATTTTGAGATTCTACTTTCAAAATGTCAGGAGTTGACTTTTTTGGCCCCAAAGTTGACTTTTCCCAATCTGTCTGATTCCCGATTCCATTGATCAATTGAAGCACCCCTGGCTCAAATAAAGAGCTGATTTTTTGCATGTAGATTCTTGTGGACATGTGGAGGGCCATGGAAATGATTTTCACTAAAGGAATCAGAAATAAACCGATTTTATATCAAACCCTAGTTTTAGGGCAAAAATGACAAGGAACTGATTGCACTGATTGCCAATGGAACTTTGTGAGATGATTGTGGATCTTTCTAGGCCAAAATGTGAAGGAGAATTGTCATCCAAGGCGCAGCGGAATTTAAAATTTTCTCCATTTAGTGATCCTTACGAATGGGCATGATCAGTGATAGAATCGTTACCTCTTGTGGCGATCACGAACGTTGAACGATGACAACGTCTCTACTCAGTCCACACGAACGAATTCCTTCAATCTCAGTGCTAGCTGGTACGAATGAAGGCTTTGAGTGAGAGAGAGAGATACGAAATTCCAACTCTTCAGTTGTGTTGTATTCCCATACAATGCTTCTGCACAAGAGTTCTATTTATAGAACCACTTGTGTGGGCTTCAAGCCAAAAAGCCCACTTAAGTGCATTTTGCCCATATCCCATAATATGCCACAATCACTTAAGTATTTGGTACCTTACCATATTTCGTATTCTACTTAAGGGCACCATACATTACGGTATTCCTTAATTACTCTATCTCTCATCAATCCGTCCTTTGTGTGTGACCCTGTAGGTTTTCGCGACGTTGACAATTATATTAAATCACGCATTTAACATAATAAACAGTGAGCGGTATCTAGCAACACATCACTGCTACCCAAGACACGAAAATGTCATGTGATCTGACAAAACCTCCTGTGATAATAATTATGTGTATAATTACCCCTTTGCCCTTATGTCTATATTGGACACAAGGTATAGACCGTGTCATCCTTGTCCAGTTCAATATTGGGCCCATAGACATTTATCCTGTTACGCAGGATGGGAAAATTCCATCTAGGACACTCATGTCCCTCAGCATGCTTCGTGGAGTACCCATCAACTGTCTTTATGGTTATCCAGTTACGGACAACGTTAGATCAGCAACAAAGCACTCGACTCTACATCTAGGGTCCATAGTGGTTTCAGGTCGAAGAGTGGCATACACCATTATCACCATGAGAATAACTTATGACACTTTGCATAACTTTCTATATAGTATTCTCATAGCGGGTCAATCCGGTATAAATATTACTCTTAATATTCATACCTATGTTTAAGACTTGATAACTCTTTATCCATGATCCATGAGATGTGATTATCAGTCTACAAACATAATAGTCTTAATGCTTTAATGTTATCCCACTTCACAATAAAACTCGACTACGAATACTTTAAGAATAGTGTCCTTATGTTTAATGTGGTCTCATGATCAAGTCACACTTGATGCATTAAACGGACTAGCTATTCTAGGGACTTTATTAAACAACCGTAATAAAGAAAAAGCCTTTTATTATTAATAAATAATTCGATACAAGTACCAAAAGTATTGGCCTCTAGGGCTTACACCAACAAAATGCCTCTATAATCATGACATGAATGAGCCCCTTTTTCTTCCAACCAAACCTTGCCTGTTGTAAATAGCCATGAAACCCTGATTTCTAATTAAAATGAAGATGCACATTCTGAGAGCTCTGAATCCTCCACTGATGAACTGGGGACCACAATAAGACATATGGAACCCCTTGAGACTTGTATATTTGGAGAATGAAGTTCAATTCTCAGTCTTGCTCTGTGTGGGCTCCTTCTGGTTAAGGAGTGGTTAATCCCACCCTGATTTCCCAAGTCATTGATGCAGTATGCAATGAGTATGACCTAGTATGATGCTAATGCAATATGAAACATAATCCCATGCTTCCAAAAATGAAGGGTAAATTTTGGGGTATTACACATGGGGGGTAAAAATTCCTCATGTATCCATAACCCCGCAATTAGATATCTGTAAAATTGGATATCAATTTAAACTCGTTTGTATTATAGTCTCTGAATCTTTTGAGAATTATTATCCAAGCAAATTATCTAAATAGTTTGGCATACATTTGATTTGTACATTATGTTTGGCTAACAAAGGAAAAATAAAACAGAAAAAAAATGAAAATGGGCAGTTAAAAGGCCATTATGCCTAGTAAGTTGGGTAACTCTCACCCAGTTACTCAACCCAATAGTGGTTGACCCCAATGCCCAATAAAAAAGTGTGTTTGTGAAATTTACATCTATGAATAAAAGTAACTAGTCGAAGTAATTCAAGTTCACCTTTAAAAAGTTGTTTGTCTAAGACGCTACTTTGCATACATGAACAAGTAAATAACAATAACAAAAAATCCTTTATTTCTCACATGTGTGCAATGATTATCTTTATTTATATTTACTTAATTTTACTATTCTAAATGAAAGGAGAAGAAAATCGGATAACGAGACTCAAGTACAAATCCATAGTTTGAATTGATATCTAATAAGGGAGTCTTTAGTCTATATTCTACCGTTGGTGTTCCTACAATGACCTTAATGTTAAGTTGAGTAACAAAGGAATTAAACTTTAGTAGATTCAAACTTGGATTCATGTATGAGTTTCAGTGATAATATTTTCATGATTTTTTTCTATCTATGTGCTACCGCGTATGAATTTTTTCTAGGCAAGTCAATTTGCATGAGGACAAGCAACAATTCTAGTGTGTGGTAGTTTGATCACAAGTGTTTTTACTATTTTTATTTATTTTTAATTCTATATTTTCATATCTTTTTATTCACATTTTACTGCAAACATTGGGTATTTTCATTGTGTTACATATATAAAGCATTTGACATTGACTGTGGACGAAAGAATAAGAAAATGCATGAGAAAATCAAGTAATCAACAGTCACTCGTCATGACCAACCATGATCCCCGTCATGGCATATGACAGGGAGGTCGTCACGAAAGCAGAAAAAGCGATATTCAGGACTTGAACCCATGACGGGCAGCCCGTCATGGCGCCCAGACATCCCCACACTCAAATAGGTATAGGATGATCTTCTACGGTTTTGAATGATTTCTTGAGCTATCAACTGCCATTTTACGACCATTCGAGTATATAATTTGTACTTTAACACATTGTAAAGGATCCAAACTTTATTTTATAGCAAATATTACTTTAAAATCCTGATTTATGCAAGTTAAAATTTATACTTTTATTCTGATGTTGTGGCTATTTTCCTTTGTTGCGTTTTAATTTATTGTTGTTGTATTAGATCATAACTCTCCATTTCGAGTATCTTAATTTCATAATTATCCATTGCATTTATTCCATATTCTATTTTATTTTTTTCATAATGAATTCTATGTATGTTTATGTTGCGTTATCATTTACAATGTCTGAGTAATTCGATTAGAGTCTGAGACATGAGGGTTGTCATACCGATGTATCTCATGCAAATTTTATAATTATCAATTGTAACGAGAATGATATAATTGTTTTATGATTTCTCTATTTAAAAAAAAGATGTTCGCTATGAAGGTCGGAACGTATATATATTGTTTATGCGCTGAAAAGATGTAAATGGTATCCAACTTAGAAATTCAAATGATAGGTTTTGAGATTGGAAAGGCTTTTTAGAACTGATTGAGATATTACTTTTACTTATTAAATGATTTTTGAATTTACGATTCATGTTGTGAAAGGCATACGAATACCCAGAACTGAGAAGGTGCACTCATAAAAATGAATGACTCAATCACCATATTTACTACACACCCTTTCATCCTTAGTTGAAGTCAAGAAACTCCATTCCGATGATAGAAAAACTTCAAGAAAGACTCCATCAAGACTACCATTTATGACAAAAGCATAAATAGTGGAAGAGTAAACAAAATCAACCCAAGAAGATGGAACGTTCTTTTGGGATTTGTAAGCACTCTTCTGTGATTTTTCCCTATAGGCAAGGACTTTTGGGCAATTGTTCTGGTTTGGTCATAACGATCCCGGCTGACCACCCTGAAGGAATTACAATCCTTTTTGAACTGTCTCATCATACTAGGAACATCCTATTGATGATCACAAAAATATCTCAACTGCATTCACATCCAACGAATCTCTGCACTTTACTCCTAACAAATAATGAGTTTGTTATCCCCTCTCTACTATATATATAGAATGCACTGAATTCAAGTGACAAGTTTGAATCTTAGTTCAAATTCACTATTCTTTCTCACATACTGACTTATGAATTATAGTGTTAACCTTGTCAATCAACCCCCTCAGAAGCTCATATTCGTTGTTACTTATGATCCTCACTCTATTTCTGATTCCAGTACAGAAAAACGCGTATCCAAACTTGAGCATATGTCTGCTTAAAGGATGAATGGTTAAAATCCTTAAACCATAATAAATGCTTTAGAAACCTTAGATTAATATTCCAAGAGTTAACAAACCTAAATCACCTGAAATCTTCTAAGGAGGAGAAAGAAAACTCAAAGTAACCCTTATTTAGTGAAGTGACTCCCCACTTGCTGATGGAGTGCCACAAAGTTAGAAGTTTTGCCTTCAGACTCACCACTGAGAGATGGGAAGAACCTTTTGGTCAGATGACTCGTTTGTGCAAGTTGTGTTTACACGCCTCAACACCAAAAAGATATTCTTGTTTGGGAATCATGATAGTCATCCGATCATCTTTCATATGGAGTATTGGTAGTTTACTAAGAGGGATATCACTGACATTGTTCACAACTTCAGCGAAGTTTTTATGTCGTTTTCGATTTTTCTTTTCACCAGATAGTTTGGTTTAAGCAGGGGATATGTCAAGGAAAGTCCATGTTAACTGGATTGGCAGTATATGAGAGAATACGAAAGGTGGAACCTTATGGTTTCTAATGAATAGTGCATTTCACCATTTCCAACAATTTTTTAATAAGCAATCATATATGATAAATGATAACTAATTAGATAAAGACATGGAATGTTAAATGATAAAGATGTAACTTTCATTTCCAATTGTATATTTGATGCGCCTAAGAACAATAACATAAAAGTAACGTTAACTTGTGTCTTAAGAACACATTAGAAAATTCATCAATTTAAATGTAAAAATTTTGTTTTTAAAAATTATGCATTAATTTGATTATAAACTTTTAACATGAGCTTGGTATAAGTTAACATTACCCATAACATAATTATGTATCTATCAAAACTTGAAATAATATATATATATATATATATATATATATATATAAGTTAAAAATTAATAAATCAACAAACATTACAAAAAATTCAAAATAATGAAATAAATTTTGATAAATTTTATAAAAATTTATTGACACATCAAATAATTAATTTTAATTTTAAATTTTAAATCACGAGTAAATAAATTATTCATTCTATATGTCACGTATTTCATATAACGAATAGTATATGTTATATGTATATAAAAATTCCTATTGCAAAGATAATTATATGTATTTTTTAGTAAAATTATTAACATTAATTTTTTTGAAAATTTTAATAATAATTTTAGATCTTTTAATTTGTATAGTTTTATTATTAATTTTTAATTTTGTATTATATTTCATTTTCTATAATTTAATTTCTTATCATATTCGATTTTTTAATCCATTTCAAATTCATGATATTAATTTTAATTTGATGCAAAAGATAAAATAAAATTCAAAATTAACTTATCATATGAATATAATATAATATTATATCTCTAAGCATAAATAAAATATTCTCAAGCTATTTGTGATGCTCTTATCTAATAATATTATATCTCTAATATTATATGATAAGTTAATATCTCTAATATTAACTTATCATATGAAGATTATGATAACCTTAAATTGATACCTTCTTCAAATCAAACAAAGATATTCAATATTAAATTATTTTTAAATATTAGTTTATTTAAAAATAAAGTAAAATTTTAAATAAAATAAAGATATTCAATATTAAATTATTTTTAAACACTATTTTATTTATAAAAATATAAAATTTTGAATCAATTAAAGCCGTACCCAACTAAACTAAAATTAATGGGTATCCAAAAATCTGCCTATTTTAAATACCTCAGCAGATCAACTATTAAAACAAAATCAAAACAAAAAATTATTGATTAAAATATAATCACGTTCTTCAAAAATATTTTGATTAAAAAATAGACCATTCCACAAATATTTAAGACACTTCATCAAGGTTTTACCCATAGTTTAATTGGCATATTCCTTCAAAGATTTCTTAGGATTCTGTTCATATGTAAGACACAAATTGATTAAAATGTAATTTGTGTCTGTAAGAATGTAAAAACTGGATTGCACCTTCATTCAGGCGAAAATATAATTTCAACATACATGCAATCATTATGGAAGCACAAGACTCTTCCTCGCATAAAAATCCAATACTCATCATATATAACTCCAATAATAATATTTCCACAAAAAAAGAAACTAAACCAGAAAAGTTGTATAATTAACCAAAAAATTTATATAGTGAAGACAAGTATTGTTGTTGAACCATACGATGGTCTGATGAACAGTCTAGTATTAGTACACCATGCCCGTATTATAGACAAGCAAGGGCATGTAGCAATGTCACTTTCCAAACCTTGGAGCTAAGTTGAAACTGCTCTTAGACTACTCAAGTGTAATAATATCCTGCTCTGTTTACACTAATTTACCCCATTATTCACAACTTATTTGTTGCAGGTAGTTCTATTAGATCCTCCTCTTCATCATCACTAGAAATCCAACCATGGCAAGGTCTACGCCTCTTGTGACAAAGCTTCCCAATAGGCTGAGAGGACTTTGTCTGAGGAGGTTCTGCAAGGGGGATATTAGTAGTATACAAGATGCTCAAGTTATGCTTCAAAACTAAATGAAATGAATAACAAGGACGAGAAGTTGATTACCATATTTATTGTCTGCTGATACAGTGTCTACAATAGACTTACTGGACACTTGGTTGTTAATTTCATTGATTGCTGATACAGTGTCTACAACCTTAATTGAAGGTTGACTACCAGGTTGGTGTTTGGTTGCTGAAGTGTTGTCGGGCTTAATGGGAATTCTGTTAACAGTTTTGCTTGTAGCTGTTGCAGTGTCTACAGCCATAATGAAAAGTTGATTACTAGGTCGACTGGGGGCTGCTGAAGTGTCAACTGTGATGGGAAGTCCAATAACAGCTTTGCTTGTACCTGTTGTGGTGTCTACAGCTATAGGAAGATAGTTACCGGTTTCACTGGCTGCTGATATAGTGTCAACGGCCTGATTAGTTATTGGTGCATCATCGGAAGCTTCCGGGTTAGAGCAAGGTAGGAGAAGGTTTCTGTTTGAGCAACCAGCAGCTGATGCCTCATTGGTACTATTTTCTGGATTATTCTCTATCAAACAATCCTTCACACAAACCAATACAAGAGCACAAAACAGGACATGAGTAATCAAAACTCTGTAAGATATGCATGCCATTCAGGTAAGGAGCTAGAAGGCAATTTTCATTAAGAACACTTCAAAAATATTTAAAAAATTCATTGGACTGCTGGAATACATTTCATTTAGCCTCTCAATCATTTCCAAAGTAGTATAAGAATCTTTCAAAATTATAACAGTTGATCAACCATTCTTGGAGGTTGGAGCCAATATTTTTTCTTTAAAAGGAATGATTAAAATTTAAAGTTAACATTGAAATTAAAAAGAAGAAACCATGAAAGAACTCATGATATACAGCCACGCATTAAAGCAAATGGGCTTTGCCAGAATGTATCAGACTCTGAGGAGTAATATGCTTTTGGAGACACAGCAGCACATTGCTGCTCATGACATTAACATAAATTGAAACAAATGTATTGAGTTTGGGAAAAACGTGTTTCATAACCAGACCTGAAAGCCTGAAACAAAGTAGGCCATAGAAACCAGCTCATTGCATCACATAACACAAACAAAATATGGATTTTGTGATACAACATGATTCATAACTACCTATCCAAAAAAGACATGTTTCACAACTAGAGCTAAGCGGATGCAGAACAATTTACCCAGAGATACAATTCAAAGTGTGACAAAGTGCTGTTAAATATCCGGTATAGTGCCGGTATACCGGTATTGCATTTCGGAATTTTGGCAATCCGCTATTTTCCGCTATTGATATTTGACAACAGCAGACAACATACAAAAGAGGGTTCCAAATTAGCGAATTGTGATCATTGTCAGATTAAGATACCCAACAACAACCTAATAATAATGATTAATGTACAACACCATCAGACATAGGTCAAATCTTGCAGATAAATTTATAAATTCTGAGTTACAAGACATCTGAATAAAGCATAAACAAAAGAGAATGCGATAAAGCAAAAGAACAAATGAAATAACCATTAGATCATCACTTATTTGAAGATAATCACCTATATACATGAAATATGGGTCTCCATTCTCAACTCTCCATGTTGCTATTACACACACACACACCTTATAAAACCACATATCTTTCTCATACTCATACTGCATGAATTGTATCACAAATCATGAGCTTTAAAACCAAATCAAACCAATATTAACCTTTGTTCTTAATTAAACATTCTATTGAAAAAAGACTTGTACTTTCCTTAATCTCATTAACTAGTAAGTAAATTTCTTCGGCCAATATTATCAAACAGTGTCTCCCATGCATAATCAGAAGGAATCCTAGAATTCAAACCTCAACTACTAACATAACATACTAACAACAAACATTTGTCTATCAGAAAAACGCTAATGCTTAAAATTTCCTCCCACAGATTATACTAATTCTTGAGATAAAAGTGAGTTACCTGATCTTGTTCTTGTTGATGTTCCAGAAGGGTATTGATGAGAAGAGTGTAAGCTGAATCTTCAATGAAGACCCAACCATCCTTGCCGCCATAAACCTGAAACAAAATTAATCACTAATCAATGAGAATGCAGTGAAATTAGAAGTTAATAATCATGATTAAGCGGGAAAAAAAGGAAAATTTACTTCGAGTAGTTGATCAACGGTTCGACGAACGAGCTTGTTAGGGAAACCGAAAGGAGCCATGGCGTCGAGAGCTGCATCCATTCGGCTCTCTCCTTTCTGTGAAACAATCACAATCACAATCACAGTTCAATTCACGAGAAGGAAGAAAATAAAAATGGTGGAATGAACGAAGTGTGAAGGTGAATGTGGAAACGACCTTTACGGGACGTCGTCTTGGCGCCATTGGAGAGAAGAAGAGATTGTTAGAAGTAAGGTGAGATTAAATTAGGGTAGAAAGAGATTTAGGGTAAACTGGGTTTCATTTGCATGTTGCATTGGAACACAGAATTCAATCATTCAGTGATGCGTTGCAGTACACAGTGTGAGCCAATGATTTAATTAAAAAAAAATATTATTGATTATTGATGTATTTTCATGATCACAATTATAGAATGGAAAATAGTATTTTAAAATTGATGCATATAGCACTAATTAAATAATTTCATTAAAAGAAAGTAATTGAAATTAAAGTTGTAAACTTAAAATGACATTCTTTCTTGAGAAAAATATATTCTTTTGGTAAAGAACATCTTTGATCTTTAAATACTGTACTAAAATTATTAAAATGTTCATAAATATTTATTTTTTCTGATGCGAAATTGAAGTTGATTGAAAAGTGAAGATGTTGAGTTTGAGGTGGTGGTTTTGAACTTACGATATGGTTAAGGGGGAGTTAAGATGTAAGATTAACATTCTAATATTTAAGTTAGCATGAGAGTGAAAAATTGTGTTTTGAATGAGAGAGGGGATTTGAACGTGGGTGGCACGACGTGGGATCCGGTTAACCGTCAAATTGATATGAGTGGTTGGCATGATATTCATGTGAGGGGGTTTAGTGGAAGGAAATATTCTATCTGTTTTGCATTTAGTACTTCACTACTTCATTATTGAGTCTTTGTCTTCTGGTCCACGCAGATGACTTGAAACAGGAGAGAAGGTTTGTGACACATATTCTTACTATGCCACAAAATCAGTGGTCATGGAAGCTTTTGATGAGATATTTTTCGTTCTTGTAAATATGCATATTAAATGTCTTTTTTATAAGAGATAACATTTTGTTAGGAGTGAATGATACATCTTTATACGGTAGTTAATAATAATGTTTCTTCTTCTTTTGAGTACTTCAGTATTTTTTTTAACAATTTTTTTAGAAAATCCCAGTCAAAGGTGGTGTGAAGCAGATCATACGATCCTTAATGTTCAAATAGGGTATAAAGGGATTTCAAAGTGTCACTTTTATTTTTCTACTATTATCGACTTGCAAACAAATTCTTCTACTTCATTTATCATTTTTTTCGATGGTACTCTTGTTTCAGTGTTGGGTCAAGTTCAGACGACTTTGTCCATTGTCATATATATGTAATCGATTACATGTTACTGCAACTTGTTTTCAACACAAAAGAGGGCAGGTTCCTTAGGAGTTTGACTCATGTTTTTTTTTCTACTTGTATTTATTTGTCTTCTTTAGTTTGTATTTTCTTGTATTCTTGAGTGTAGCTTTTGATACTTATTATACCATTTTTGTGCATTTGTACTCTTTTGGGTCTATTCCTCTTTTCTCATTTTTAATATATATATATATATATATATATATATATATATATATATATATATATATATATATATATATGATGTAAAAACACGGTGGTAATCAATTACCATATATATGTAATCGATTAGACCATGTTGGAATAAACTTTTTCACAAACCAATGTCACTTTCTACCCTTGCAATGGTTAATGATGTCTCTTTAAAGTGTTGTATTTATTCATGGTGTCTTAAGTGATTCTATAAATACGGATTTACAAATATGAAAATGTTCAAGAACTTTCAAACAAGAATAAATAACTTATATTTCACATTTACTCATTTGTAAGTGGTTTTTCATAATTCCAAACTTCAAGACTTTGTTAAATTTTTTTGAAAAACCAGCATAAAGTTATGACCCTTAAAGTGATATTAATTTGAAAAGTGATATTAATAAGAAGTCTATAATCCTAGTTTGGACCTGAGGATTCATCATCCTACAAAATTCTTCTTTGTCTCTTAAGAATTAGTGTGATTCTTAATTCATCATAAAGTTTGGTGAAAGTGCATGTAAAATAGAAATTGATGTATTTTCTTAGTTGGGTATTAAGAGTTTCATTGAGAAGAGTCTTGGTGTGAGGCATGTCATTAAAATTTTGATACAAAGTGGAAAATACTTTAATTAGAAAGAGGGGTCGTACATACCCTTTAGTTGGAGAAGATGAACTAGGATAAATATCGTTTATGTTTCTCTTCTCCCTTGCCTTTTACATTCCACAATTTAACTTCTTAGCACTTTACTTATTATTATTTTTTAATTAATTATAAGTTCAAAAATTTGCTTTTGATAAAATAAATTTTAAGAAATCAGCACTTAAATTAAAAAACAAAATGGAAATCCTAATCCCTCCCCTCTCTTTTAGGTTTCTATCTAGTATTCACTGGAAGGCAAGAGAGAAAAATAAGGATGGAGAAGTAAAAGAAAGGTGAAGATAACTATAATGGAGATAGTAAGCTATAATGTAAGAGGTTTACGAGGGACAGTGAAAAAGAAAGGATTATCGCATTTGATTAGAAAAAATAACCTTGATATGATATTTATTCAAGAAACTAAGATGGAGATATGGAGAATAAATTGTGTGTAAATTTGCGGGGTTAAATGAAGTTGATTTCTCATTCAAGAAATTAGTAGAAAGATCGGGAAGGTGTTTGTCATTATGGAATCATTTAACAAGCAAAATGAAATTATTAAAGACCATTTCATTTATGTAGAAGTCCAATGGGGACAATAAGGGATTAATGTTCTATTAGTGAATGTTTACGCATATGTGATGCCAATGGGAAAAGAATGTTATGGAGATTTTTTTTTAATTTGGTAGGATCAAAACTAGAAGATATCTAGTGTGTGATGGAAGAGTTCAACGCAATTAAGTTGGAATCGGAACATAAAGGAGTAAGAGAAATAACAACAAGTGACAATATTATAGAGGAAGAATTGATTGATTTCCCTTTGATTGGTAAAAGATTCACATCCTTGATAGACATTTAGCAATTGTACTAAATCTAATTGCAAGTAATAAAAAATATTTGTATCCACATGAATTATTTTACTTTAATAAAATAGTTAACATGTTATAATAGTAAAATTGAGGGGTTTTAAAATTTGAATTGATATAAAATAAAATGATATAAAGTTTATCAAATTAAGGCGATTATGCTTTGTTTTGAATCCCTTGTATGTTGTTGTTGATGTCGATGTCTATCTGTCCTAAGATAATTTATAAAAATTTATGATGGTTTAACCAAACCGTTATACCGAATTTCTTGGTGTATAATTCAATATTCTACACTATAACTCTTTAATACCTTAGTTTAGATTGAAGTTAAACATGCAATTTGGATTGTTAAACCTTTAGGTCACAACTTATAATTTCTTATTTCGAAGCAATTGCTAAGTTGAACACTTAATCTAGTTCAGAATCACAGAGTTAGGGACACTAACCTCTATAATTCTAGGTTCGATATATGAGCTTGTCAACATATACAAAGGAATAAAAATAAGTTTTAAATGAATAGCAAATACTGATTAATCAAAATATATAAATAGTACAAAACTCAAACATATAATCCAACAGGTTCATGCAGGTTCATCTAACAAATCCTAATAAAAGTAAATTAGCTATCCATATTGAAATAAGTCATAACAATAGAAGTATGTAAATAGTACATGAATATCCAGTAGAAATTTGGCTTTCGATGATGAAAACCTTCTTTCCGGAGCTTTAACTTAGTCTTTGCCGCTAAAATTCCAGTGCCAAGAAAAATATCATCTCAAAAAAATCCTTTTGCCCTTTTATAGAAGTCAAAACACGTCAAAATATGAATTATATTGTGTCACAATACCTTTAGATCGTGTCACGATGTCGTGTGTAGTAGTTGGACCGCATCGCCGTCCCTTTACATCGTGGCGCGATCTTCCCTTTTTCCAGCATTTTGTTCCACGATCTGGGCACGATTTTTCTAGGGACGAATTGTTGTTTTACTTCACGCTTTCCTGGTTTTTGATATGTTTCTCATAGTTCTTTGTATTTATTTATTTTCTTCACAAAACTAGTGAAAATTGATCTAAAACATGACTTAAACAACTGTAAATGCTTAATAAAATTGCATGATGACAATGTGTCATCACAATCCTAAATTGATTATATTACTTATCCTTAAGGAACTCATTCATAACTGAGATTCTCAACAAAGCATCGTACTTACCAAACCAATGACATGCACTTTGTAGCGGTAAATTCATGACCATCAAGCTATGGATAAGCTTAATGTCAATAAAACCAAAATCGCCACCGCACTTTTATTGTTTCCAAAGGAAAAGGGAAAAGTACGAACAAAACCCAAAGATAAGAAGTTTTCAAATCAAACTAATAAAATGCCAGAGATTACAGGTAAGCGGGTTGGTTACACAGAGGGAATGTGTTAGCACCCAAAGTGTCCTAGGTACTCATAGGAAGCCCTTTTTTATGCGTATATGTGTTTTTGGTATAAAATGATGTTTGAGAAAAATAGAGTGTGGGGATGAGAAAAGAATTCATTGACTATATTTTTGTGTTTGACAAGACCTTCGGTCTTGTGCCTACGTACCAACATAGAAACGAGGGATCAAAACTTCGTAGTTCGTGGTAACAATTTCAAAATGGGTGAATTGCTTTTAACAAAAGTTAATAAAAGGTACACAAAGGGCCCAAAAGTTTGAATGAGTTTTAGTTCTTTTTGTCTTTTGAAATTTTAAGTCAATATAGTTAAGTTTATTTACAAATTTGATTTAAGAAAAAGGTTTGAAAATTCATTGGCATGAGGCCAAAGTTTCTAATCATTTAAACAAAGTCTAAGTTTGAAAACACAAGCAAAGAAAGTTTTGAAAAAGAGGGGATATTTTTAAATTTAAGAAGTGGGAGAAGATGAAGAGATTAATCCTAAACATAAAATTAAAAGTTAAGAGTTGAAAAGATCCGACCAATGGGATGCAATCTAACAGGCAAGAATGTCATATAGAAAACCCAATTTCCTTTTGGACTTTGAATCAAGCAATAATCAATCAAGCAATTAGCAATATCAAACATCATGAAGATCAAGACATCAAATAAAGATGGACACATCCAAGCAATCAAAACCCATAGCTAGTAGTCTTCTTTGTCTTCTTATGTATCAGATGAAATACTCCTTAATTAACTCAGAATAAGACATTAGACACAAGATTAAAATAACAGTTGGCATCAAGACAATGTAGCAAATGCGTTTAAATAAATCCCAAGACTTGCATCAGATGAAGGCTCAATTCACAATAACTTGGTCTCGAAATGTTGGCATTGGCCAAGTCCTTTTTGCACAGGGAATGTTTCCTAGTTCTAAGTCCAGAAGTTCAGATCATGATCAACAGTCGTCCACCACACATTTTTTTTAGGGTTTTTGTTGTTTATTAGGTGTCTTAAGGTCCTAATAACACAAAAAAAAATCAAAATGCACAAACAAAATATATACAATCACAAGATAAGGCTCAAATGAGCATAGTGAAAATGACATAAACATAATCAAGTTAAATGAAAGGTGAATGGTAATGAATGATAAATGACTAGAAGTTAAATTATATGAAATAAATGACTTGAAAGTAAAGCAATATTAATAAGAGTTAGTCAAATGTTAGTCAAGGTTAATTGAATGTTAGTAGTGTTTTTGCTTTTTAATTGATTAAGTCATTCTTTGAAGAATACTCAACCATCTACTCACAAGCATGGATCCTTGAACCAAGACATCTTCCATAGGAAGGAAAAAAGGTCAAGTTTCCACACAATACCATGAAAGATGGGATACTTACAATCTCACTTATTAGAATGTTATGCCTTTAGGGTTAAAATTTAGCTCTATGTTAAGCAATCGTAATTGGACTTATGTAGAAGTCACAACTATCTGAGGTAGGGCAATAAAAATTTAGGTGTTAATGCATGTTAGAGATTTGGTATAATGAACCAAACTCCTAAAATATACCACACACTAAAAGAAAAGATCAAGAGGGATGGACCTATTTCATCCATACTTGTATAGGTTCATCTGACACAAGGTCATTGATGAACCAATCAGCCTTAGGATATTTGAGATTTCATTGGTCAATGAAAGGAATGAGAAAGAATATGGATGAAGATGAATGGGGGGGGGGGGGGGGGGTGAGAGAAACACAAATTGGTCATGGAAGGAATTTTATCAAATTAAAAATCATTCATTCATTTTGGGAGATGAAATGCACATTTCATCAATCCCCTAAATCCAATGATTTTAAT